>NW_024080740.1:1577738-1918822 GCF_003009895.1 Hyaena hyaena | reverse complement strand
GTATAGGAGGACTAGGAGGAACTTAACAGAGGACCAACTGGGAGAAGAAGGGGGGAAATGGTGGGGGAAAGGGAGAGAGGCAAACCATGAGAGACTCTTGAATGCTGACAAAAACTGATGGATGTGGGGGGGAGGGGGGGATGGGCATGGAGGAGGGCACTTGTGGGGATGAGCACTGGGTGTTATGTGGAAACTAATTTGACAATAAACTATTTGTAAAAAAATAAAAAAAAATAAAAAAAAAAAAGATGTATTCTTGGCAGCCTGACATTTTATAAGAGATCGGTCAGCCATGGACCTAGAGATGGCTCTCCTCACCATCTTCTCAACATAAAGGAGAATTTGGAGAGTCCACAGAATTAAATAACAAATGATAAAAATGAAAAGCCCAGCTCACTGACCTATCACTTTTCTTCTACATCCTTTCTGATCTTCGGTATGGTTTATTTACTACAACTGGCCCCCTCTAGACATTATCTCACTGAAATCCTGTAGTCTGAATGTGCTTCTGCATTCACCTGCGATGTTCCAGTAATTTCAAACTTGGAGAATTTGCTTGGTAGGAAGGAGTGTAGATAGGGAGAAACGACGGGTGCCTTTTGATGACTGTACTATTATCAGTTTTAAATATTGCATTAGTTATCCATTTCTTACTGATCTTTGTGTATTCTTCAGAACAGTATAATTGCAAACAAATCCGATGGCTCAGAAGAGCATTATTTCAGGCACTAGAAGGCAAATGCACAAAACACAGACATCAGCTCAGTGTTCTTTTGCAAAGACTGACAGGCTTTTAGCCTAATCATAAAAAGATTGTAGTTTCATGAAGGCTCGTTTCTCCCTGTTAAGAACAGCAAGGCCAAATATCTTTTACTTCCATGGGCAGTTTCATGTCTTTGCTAAACTGCATTTTTAGCGTGGGCTCCGGTCCTGCATTTTCTATTTTCATTTCTGTAAGGGCTGTGTCCATACTTGGAAAACATCGGTAGACTGTGCATAGAAATCAGCCCGTCGGCCCACCACACAGTCTGGCAGTGCTCCTGACATCTTCTGTAGTGGCTCCACACACTGTCATTAGATTATGCATTCTGACCACCCTGCATTGCTTACCCTGGTGTGGTCTTTCTCTTTTAAATGGAATGAATAGAATCAGGAATATAGATCTTAGAATTATCTGCGTTGAGGTAAGTGAAGAAAGCTATATTTAGAGGCTTGGCTTGGCCAGAGGTTTTTATTTTTACTTTCATTTTTTTCCTGATTTGGTTTCTTTGTTCTTAGCATTCTCTTTTTAAAGATTATTTGACAATGGCCTGAAACTGACAACGACCTGAAACCCTCCTTATTTCAGAGGGAAAGCAGTGGAATGATACCAACTAACTTCATTGGTGCCGTGTTTAAAGTCCTCAATTAACTTTCTCCTTATGTGTGGCTTCGCCTAAGATTCTGTAAAGGGTACAGATGAGATTGCAAACCCATGGCTGTTGGCCATCCAGTGTTTGGTTCTGGGTGAGGTTCCCACTGACCGTGAGGAGAGCTGCCCTCACGAAAAGTGATGGTAGTAGAGGAGGGAATGTGGGCTAGTGGTCAGGCGGGGGATGGAAAGTCAGGACTTGCAGCCCTGCTTCTAGCTGACCACACTGCTGAGTCACCTGGGGTCTTGTCGAGGCTTCGTTGTCACGTTATGGAAAATAGAATCCCTGCCATCTCAGTGGAACTATGAGGTTTATTGCAATGAACTTGATTTCTTCTTCCGTCAATATTTGTCTCTCCCCCAGCCCAGCTTGTGGCCCATAATGTAAGCAACAAAACAGCTATAGACACACAAAGACATAAATTAGTTTAAATGCATCTTCCAAGGAGTATTATGAGGAGAGAATTGTTAGAATTTCACTTAGGGATATTTATTTTACTTAAAGGAAGGGTAGCTTTCATATGGCCTGGCTGATAAAGAAAAAAAATAAAAGGAAAAGCATTTTCTAAGTTTTTCTCTGGAATGTAGCAAGGAGTGGTTACTTAGTAGAAGTCAAAAAAGAGGAGGGGATTATAAAAATTATGGGAAACTTCGCTAAAATAGTCAGGAGGTTTTGTCGGGGGAAGGGGGGGTCTCATGCCCTATGGCTCATAGTCAATTGCAGACCCAAGAGGAAGAGATGGGCTTGATCTTACACCAACTTGACCTTGCACAAGGATGCTGCTCTACTACTCCAGCCAGGGGAGGAAGTGCTTTCCTCATCCCCCGTACAGGCAACAGCTGAGTCAATGAAAAGCCACTACCCTTTGAGCTACCAGGTTACTCCAGTGGACTTAAGTTTATAACAGCTTTCCCTACTTACCCCTTTTCTCCTTAAAAAGCATCCCTCTCCTTTGTTCCCTGACTTGCCTATGGTTTTACTATAGCTTGTTTGTCTTGGATTGCAATTCTGTTTTATTCCTGAATAAGCCCATGTTTTGCTGGTAAAATAACTGGTAGTTTTTACCTTTAAGGGTAACAGGATGAAGGAATATAAAGTTCTCTGACAAGTAGGACAGCATATTCAAAATGAGTTCCAGGGTGACAAAATCAAAGTATATAATAAGTGCTTAGTCTTTAGAGAACAAAGTCCACAGACAAAGAACATGCTAGCTAATGTAAGTAAAACCCAAACAGTTTTCATTGTGATGAGGGATGGACTGAAGGTTGGAGAAGCCCGGAAGAGGACATCTCAACCATTGTTGTGTAGATTGTGATACACTTTTTGAAGCATACAGTTATGGAAAGTTGAAGAATACATACGGTGTAAACGTAAAATTAAGCTCTTACAAAAAAGATACAAATTATACAGATTGGACAAGAAAAACAGCAGCACAGCAGCTGTTTTGTGCCTTTAGGAAAAAGCCTGAGGGAGTTAACATGGATGTGCTGAAATGAAACATGGACATTCGGAAATACTTCTGTAATGCCAGTTGAATATGACTGGTCTGATGATTGAGGCTTGAGCTAGACATTGATCCTTATTAAATCAAACATCAGGGGCTTCTTTTTCTCTTTTGGCCCAGGAAGCTGGAAGCAGAGAAGATGCCTTGCCAGCTCTCATTCTTTATCTGCCCTCTTTCTGGAATCTTCTCCCCAAAAAATAGCACAAGAAGAATTGACCGTTGGGATTCATCTAGGGAAATTAGAATTGTCAGCAGGATTACAGCAAACAGATTGTATCATAGGTGATCCATTACCTGAAAATAACAACGAAGAAGGCTGTATACCTTATGAGCCACCGAGTGAGCTATTTGATGCAGAGAAAACCATGAGAATACACCTTTGAACAAATCATTTTTTTAATGTTTTCCTTGTCTTGCCATCTCATATGGCAAGGGATCAAGCTGAAGTTTAATATTATGATGAAACCTGAGACTAACTAGCATTTGCTGTACCCCATTCATGTGCATATATTACTGAAGGCACAGAACCCCAGCACTGAAGATTATTCAGTTCCCTAAATGCCCTTCCTTCCTGTCCCATGCCCCGCGCTAACACTGTCTGAGCGGGGCTTTCTCCAGGTGTGCTTCATCAGAGAATTGCCCCAGGAATTACTGATGCTGTGCAGTGAGAGTCAGACAGCCATATGAGCAAGCTTTCCAGCCTGTCCCTCCCCTTGTTCTCAGCACTCTACCACTCAGCCATTTACGGAGGGCAGAGTAGCCTCAGTCTAAGGGGCCTGGGTGTTCTCAGGGAATGATTTCTATTTACCTCTGAAGATTATTGTCAGTATAAAAGAGATTATATAAGAGTATTAATCTGCTGGGGCTGTCATAAAAAACGCCATAGACTGGGTAGTTTAAACAACAGAAAATAATTTTCCCATCATTCTGGAGACTGGTAGGTCCAAGACCAAGGTGCCAGCTAGTGTGTGTCTGGTGAGGGCACCTTGCCTTCTGGATACGTCCTCACTTGACAGAGAGAGGGAGAAAGAAAGCAAGCTCTTCTGATGCTGAGTAGCATCATGAGGACCCGCCCTCATGACTTCATCTAAAGCTGATCACCTCCTAAAGGCACCGTCTCCAAATAAAAACACATTGAGGGGTAGGACTTCAACATATAAGTTTGTGTAGGAATCTGGACATTGTGAGAGCTTGGAGTTGAGGCTGCCGGCTGGCCGATGGACTCACAAGTGTCAGAAGTATGCTTCATGAGGGACAAGTCTTTTGCTAACACCTCAAGGCTCTCTGGCCCAATGAGTGGAGTTTGATAGTAATTCTTTCTACAAGTTAAAAAAAATTGGGGGGGGGGGATATAATTCAGTTTATAGTAGTAGGTGAACATGCTTTGAAAATAAAGAAGTATTCCCTTTACATATCGTTGTTTCAGTATCATTGCATGATAGTCATGTGGGAGGAAGCTTAAACCTTGGCATTCTTATTTTTCTTGCTTGAATATATTCCTGAAGAAATTTTACCTAACTTAAATTCATTCATTCACTTATTCACTTATTAACTCATTCAACTGTTAGTTATGGAGTACCCACCATGACCAGGTCCTCACAGCAGTTGGCTGGAGCTGGGAAGAGGCCGTCTCCCATCCCCGAGAGCTATTCACTTTGCCCCAGTCCCCACCATGCCTTATTTCCCATCACTTGGCCAGTTCCCCTCACATTGGTCACATCCCTGCTCAGATCTCTGTGTGTGCTTTTTGTATAATCTGCCAGGTGAAGAGGGAACCTGAGACAATTCCACAGTTCTCTCATCTCAATCATTTAAATGTTTGTTTCATAACTTGATGATAATGAGATACTTACTGAGTCCTAGGAGACAGGTAAACATATAGTGGGATAGTATACACTATTAGGCCATACAGCCTGGGACTGTAATTTGGAGCTCATCACCTAGAGGCTCTGTGACTGTGAGCAAGTCATACATGACAGTAAAATAAGTGAATATATTTATAGCAGTTAGCAGCAGGCACAGAGTAAGTACTCGGTGTCAGCTACAGTGATGTAACAGACAGGAATGAAATTCCAAATATGTAGTAATATGTATCACACCGTCTAGATGGAACAGATGTGTCCCCACTTTGTATCAGGCATTGCATCTGTAGTTATTGAATGGGGGAGACAGTGACTTAGGGGTGCGGGAGGAAGGGACCAGGGTGGCTGGGCAGCAGGGGAGCACTGGGGGAACATGAGGAAGGCATCTTACCAACAAGCACAAAATGATCTGAAAATTTTAATAACAGGTAATGTTGTACTGGTGTGCATGGCCTGAATATCATCCCTGCTACTCTGTTTCCGCCGTGTGCTGGGTACCGATGCATTTGCTTCCTGGGCTTAATTACTCATACTGATTGCCTCAGGCACAGGCTTCGTAAAGGAACCCCCTGGTCTCTACATAGCTCATATGGCTGCACTGAAGTCTATACAGACTAGCTGGCCATTTGCCATACTGAACTCACTCTGGAGACCTTGAAGCAAGAGTCAGGAAGATGGGGTTGACAAATGTTCTACTTTCCTCCAAGACCAAATTAGCATGCCTGTTAAGAGCTGTGCCTCCTAAAGACAAATGATCCAGGGCCCCTCTACATGGGGCTTCCATTCTCTGGAATATCAGACTGTGCTTTTCCTTTATCCTTCAGCATTTTAATATAGACAGAAGAAGGCTTGAAAGAATACCAGGAGTTCTTAAAAAAAAAAAAAAAAAAAAAAGGAGCTTCAGAAGGGTAACCCTCTCCCTCAAAGTTGTGGATATGGAGAATGTCATTTCAGGAAAGGGAACAGTGAGCAAAGGAAAGGTGGGCTAAAGTATTGCCCTGGGCCATGTTAGGGCCCACAGAGAGTGTTCCAGATGCTACCACCTCTGAAAGCAGTGCTAGTGCATTGCTTTGGAATCTTTTTCTTGTAAGCACGGATCCATTTCTGGACTACAGCAATGCATTTCTTAAAAATAGACCTTTTTTCCCCTCTACAAATTTGACCAAAACCTTTTGATTTATGTGTATCTTTAAGTTACCTAATATTTTTGGATGAAAGAGGTTGTTTGAACATACCACGTTATTATAACTTACAGAGATGTCCATATTCCCCAATAGTCACTTTATTAGTTTAATTCATTTCAGACAGTGACACTCATCAAAAGGCTATCCTTTCCATTTTTTGTGATTAATTCTTGAAATTACTTGAAAGCATTATGATTGAGGAGAATTTGTGGAAGTAGAATCATCATCCTTACTTCCGGGGAAGTTTTCTAACCTTTGTTGTAATAAGTAGTCTACACTTCGCTTTTACCATGCATTTGATTTCTAATATTTAAAGGAAATTGTTCATTATTAGCCAAAGAAATAAGTAAGGTGTTGCTTTTCTTAGGCAAAATATTCAGGTTAGTTAATTTTTAGTTGTAATCTCCTTATAAACGCCTTGAATTCATATCTTACATGCCCACAAATCATTGTTGCCATAATAATTTTATACCTACACTTTTCTTGGTGCCGTCTCTAAAACTGATATGCTTTCTCCTAATGACTTGTGTAGAAAGTATTTCTATCATTTACATCCAGTAAAGTGGGTTATTCCAAAGTCCTTCTCCACTTCTTAATCACTTTGTCTGGCATTATGTTGAGTAGGTGAAATTAAACTTATTCCTTATATGCAATAAAAACCTTTATTTCTTTAAAATAGTTTTCAAAAATAAAATACATTTATTATAAATATCGTCTTCTGAAAAGAGAAAGGGACAGGAGCAAAAATCATACACAAGTGCCCACACTCATATAAATACACACGCACACACCCAAGACTCTAAAATCCTAGTCAAAAGCTATATTTCATAAAAGAGAATTATAGTAATGTTGATGGTTTGCCAAAACCTCAAGCAGTGACAAAATCCACAGAGTGTCCTGAAAAGGATGCCTTTGCAAAACCATGCCTCTCCAGATGGTTCAGATTAGAGATGTTTAAAAACACATGGCAGCATTAGTTTGGTTTAGAATTCATAGTTAATTCAGTAGATAAAATAATGCAAATTTGAAACCCTAGCCTGTGTATCAGAAAAATCATCAAATCTTATGATTGCTCTTAGGGGAGGTTGGTATGTGATGTGTTGATTTTTAAATGATCTAATTGAAATAATAAAATTAAGCAAGAAGGGGTAAAAAAAAGGATTGAAAATACAAGAGTATAAGTAAAAACTTTCTTCTCTGCAGAATATTTATTCCTTTGAGCTGTCATATCCAATCAATTTGTATGGGATTCGACAGCCAATTGTCATTTCCTGAGATAAACTATGTAAAGAGGTTGTGTTACAGAGACAGCATGAAAAAATAGAGAAAATAATGCCAGAACATGAAGCAAAGAGAAGCCAAAATGTCTCCCAAAGTGCTGGATCTCCTCACCTTGCTAAGGATAGCAGATAAGCAGCTTACACGCAACTTTTCCCTGTGGCTTAGTCAGCTTTTCCCTCTGCACATACTGTTTCATAAAGAAAGTGCTCTTGTCTACATCTTAGTACATTATTTTGCCTTATATGTGGTTTTTAGTCTCCGTGAGGGCTCTGTGTGGACAGTGATGTCACACACTGTCTTCTCCTGCACAAGATGTCTAACAGTTACCCTGGGGCCCGAAAGGCTCCATCACTAAAAGCTTCCACTGTCCCTTCCCTTGTGTTTAAAATCAAAAGTATCACACCTTCTGATCCCACAGTGGGGAAGCCAGCAAGCGGGTCCTGGAAAAGGACTTTGGTATGGGAACTGTATTAATTTAATGATGTATATTATCATGTGTCCTCCCTGGCGCACAAATAAAAACGTTCAGCTGTGCTAAAATTGCCACTACATGAATGTACATGCAAGAGCTCAAAGCCTCTCAGAAAACACAAGACAAAGATTCTGCAAAAATAGAATCAGAAGGTTTCACGCAATAGTTGATGGGCTTCAAAGGGCTTGACTCTCAAAGGTGGCACAGTATTTAGTTCCCCTAGAAAAAAACACATTTTGAGCATTTTTTTTTAAGTATAAAAACTAGAATTGTGGCTCTTAATATCTGGAAAGAGCTCCACAGTCAAAGCAAATGTGCTCTGTTACCAGCAAAGTACAAGCATGCACGCACACACATGCACACACACATATACACACATGCACACAGAAATGTAGACAGGAGAAGACAGAACCTGTGCACAGACTTCGTGTGGCACCACGGAGATTTCCATCATAAAGTTAATTGAATTTCATTTGAGCAGCAGAGACATTATACTGGCCAATCTTAACTACTAGATCCATAGTTCTGCATCCATACCCATTTAATATTTTAACCAGAGATTATATTTTTATTGCATCTTTTAATCACTTTTAAATGGAAATGTATCCCAGTTAAGTCGTTACCATTTTAAGATAGTTTCGCCGTGTTGTACTCTAAGGGGAGTAGAAAGGGATTTTTTTGCTTTCCCTTTTGTTTTTTGTGTGTATGTTGTTTCTAATACACGAGTTAACGCTCTTTCCATACGACCTATTAATATGTAGAATTGTAGAATCTGAGTTTGAAGGAAACTTCATGATTTTCTAGGCCAACTACCTATTCGATGCCTGAATCCTCTCTAATTCTTCTTGGTTCCATCTTCCCCTGACAAGTCGTCATCCTGTCTGGCTTAAACATTGCTCGTGCTCCTGTCCCAGAGCAAACCATCCCACTTCTGGCCAGTGCTGCAGAGCTTTCCAGTGTGCTCGCAGCAGAATGGCATTTCATCCTAAAGGATTATGCACCCTGGACAGAGGCAAGGTGACCTTGGAATGTCAAGGGGAACAATCCCTCAAGCAAGGCAGCTGACCTTGGGTTTCTGTGGGAGTGGGGATGAGCACGTAATACAGTGTGGCCTGCCCTCCTGCACCCCTTCTTCGTGTGTCTCACCATCTGTGTCCTCAGCTGGCTTTCTTTCTTTTTTCTTTTTTAATTTTTGAATGTTTTTATTTATTTCTGAGAGAGACAGCGTGAGCAGGGGAGGGTCAGAGAGAGAGGGAGACACAGAATCTGAAGCAGGCTCCAGGCTCTGAGTTAGCTGCCAGCACAGAGCCTGACACGGGGCTCGAAGCCACGAACCACGAGATCATGACCTGAGCCGAAGTCGGACACTTAACCGACTGAGCCACCCAGGTGCCCCACTCAACTGGCTTTCTTTGACATCACTTCATTAAAGGTGTAATGACATGGTATTAATCTATAGTCATTAAAATTGGTGAGACTTCAGTTTGGGGGAAGATGATCAGTGGAAGGAAAGTTCTGCCTGTGCTCTACCTGCTCTCCTCCTCTGACTTCCCAAGCCACACTTCTGATCATGCTGTCTACCTACTCTGTGGCATCTTTTTTAATGTGTTTGCTCAAATTGTGAGCACTTGCTAAATTTTGGAACTGGGTTTCACTGGATTTTCCCCGTCTATATATTGAAGCTGCTGAGACAGGCTTAACACAAACCTCCTGCCTTTAGAACATTACAATATGTTCTCCCCTTTGTAAGGGGGACATCTGAGCCAAGTTCTCTAAAACATTGCAAATTCAGACAACATGGAGAAAGAAGGCCAGTTCTCAATCAGATATGTCTCACTACAGGAGACCTTGATAAGGAAACAAATTTTTTTTGAAAAGCAAATAATCATATCCTCCAAACTATTTTTTGCATATATAGAAATTTTCATACATCAGGTTCTCTGCTGTTTTGGGACATTGTTACAGAAATATGAAAATATAGTCACACAAAGACTACATGATAACCTGAACTAGTAATCAAAATGCCAGGGGCCTGAATGCTTTAATGAAGAGTTGGGAGGTTTTGTTGTTTATATGTTAAACTTCATAAATAGACTTTTATGAAACCCTTGTACTCTGAAATCGTTTGTTCCCCAACATTATTCACTTTGTTAGAAAGTACTATTTTTTAGACAGTGTGAA
Organism: Hyaena hyaena; assembly: GCF_003009895.1. Lineage (NCBI taxonomy): Eukaryota > Metazoa > Chordata > Mammalia > Carnivora > Hyaenidae > Hyaena > Hyaena hyaena. Next base: position 1,908,926 of record NW_024080740.1, on the reverse strand, counting down.
GGGAAACCAGTTATCCTTTATTATTCTGTGGTCATTTCACAGCTTGTTGGGTAGTTCTTGTTTCTTAGGAATAATATCAAAACAAATAGGAAAGAGGGATCTTGAGCTTCTCATACCTATATTATTTCAACACCAAATTAAAAATATTTCCCTCAAAACCCTTATGGATTTTCTATGTTCATATCAGGGATGCTTATCCTGAGAGATCCAAGGCTATTGAATCTTGTGTATCAGTAGAGTTCATTCAGATCTAAGTATCTTAATTACTGCTCTCCATCTCAAAACTCCTCTAAAGCAAGAAAGAATATATATTAACATACATAATATATTGCTCTTCTGCATAGTTCCTACTGAAACCTTTTAATGAGCATAAGTATGACTGGTTCCTGTCAACATTTGGGCACATAATTCTGGGACAGCAGAGAACTACACGATACACACTGAGAAGAATGAAAGTGCAGACATAAGGCAAGGCTTTTCACTTTTACAGTTTGCCAGACTCTTAGGCTGATGGCAGGTCAGCCCCAAGAGAAGCACTCTAAGCCTTTCTGCAGCCTATTTTTCAAAAGGCCAATGGATTGCCTAGTTCATGTATAACAAAGTAAGAAAGACGATGCCTCGGAAAACAGGCAATATCAGCTAAAACAAAGTTTGGTATAAATGCCCAAACCAAATATTAGAATTTTTATGTACCCAGAGCCTGATTTTTCCTTGGAGCCTGAATTCTCTTCTCTCTCTCTGGCTCTGAGCCCGAGGGGCCACGATCCATTTCACTACTTCAGCTCGTTCAGTGACCACCTGTGTTCCAACAATGAAGTCAGACCATGAGGAAAGAATGGTTGCTGGGCGGCCCAGACCCATATTCACTGAAGCTGCTGTATTTATTATTCCACTAGGGAATGCTCTGCCCTTGAAGACTGATCCGATGAGGGCGGGATCAGAGGCAGCAGGTATGCCGTGAACAACAAGCCCGTATTCTTAACATATGTTTAATTTGAGAAACTCTCTTCCTTTAAAATACCTCTTGATTTTAAATCCACATCCTGATTTGCCCACTCTCGTTACCATTTTCTGCTGCCTGTTCTGAATTAATCCTTTGAGGTGGTCATTCTCCGGAAAGAAACAAGGAAAATGAGAAGAGAGATGTAAAGTTGGGAATGTGAATGAAAGAGAGGGAGAAGGCAGAGGGAAGGGGATCATTAAGTAAAGCCTGTTTTCCTGAGCTGATTTTCTCTGAGCTGGGTGAGACAGGAGAGGTAGAAGAAGAGAAATACAAGGAAGAGGTCTTCAAAAGGTTACCCATTAATATCCCTACTGAAGAATGGAAATCATTTTTGCAATAGAGCTCAATTTACAGAGATTATTTTGGTTCTTCATTGTACTTCATCTCAAAGAATTGATATAATCTAAAAGTGGTTAAAATTATTAAAATAGTTTCCATAGTAGAAAATTAAATGATTTTACTAACTGTCAAAGTCAGTGTTTAAACTGAGATCATTTGAATTATATTTTATATAGTGATCATGTCACTGGGATGTCTAAACATTCTTTGTACAAGTAATAATCCCTGATTCTGATTTTTCATCCACAGAAAACTGAACAATGGTTAGAAATATTAGCCACCAGTTGCTTTTATTTGTAAAACCTACAGAGAAGACTGGTTTCCTTGAGGAATTCTGAGTTAAAACACATTTTCCACCATGGCACTGTTAATCCTCTAGGAGACTTTGTACAAGTTTCTTAGGTATATTTTCAGCTCAGAGGATTATAAAACTGCTTCAAATACTTGATTTGGAGGATATTTAAAAGGGAAATAGCAACATCTTATGCTATTAAATATTATTATAAAATAGAAAAATATTATATTGCTTGATGTCACTGAATTCATTTTCTCTCTATGTATTAAGCCATCTACCTATCAAATCCTGGCTCTCCTAAGCCACACCAGACTGATTTAATGAGGTTTTGTTAACAGTATAAACCATACATCTATGGTTCTCACCCCATCTGCAACATAAGCTTTCTGGGCTCTTCAAATCCTCCTTCTTGTTTTTGTGTCCTCTCAGTGGAGGTCACAAGTATGCTCACGAATAGGGCTTCAAGGACACCAGTGATGCTCACAGCAACTTGCTGTATCCAAGCCCAACTCCTGCATCCAAGCCCGCCATCTTCCCCTATGCTCCCACCCCATCAGACACCAAGGGCTTGCCGTCACACACCTCCAGAGCGAGTTTCACAGCCATGTGCTGACTTTTATTGTTGCAGAGCCATTGTTGCTGATCATGTTCCAGTAACTTCCAGAACAAGCCACTCAGGGCACGTTCCATGAAGAAGGAGACAGAGATTCCCTCCCCTAACTGTGTATTCTTTGCATCAAGAAAGCCTAAAGAATACAAGCTGGTACTCCATTGTCTCCAAAGTCCATAATACATGGGTTTTCATATTTACCAGTAACACTCTTGCCTTTGCTAAGAGAGTTCTGGCAGGCCTGCCCCATGAGTCTGCTCTTCATGATTATCCAAATTGCAAACACTGCTTAAGCTCAAACCTGAGTCCCTGGCTAAGTTTATTTCAGGGTTGAAAGGTAGTGATCTTTACTTCAACACTGGAATGGACTGCATTTTATCCAGAACAATTGAGCAGACCTAAAATGTGCCTAGCACCCTGCTTAGGTGCCAGGACCACAATGATGAATACGGTCTGTACCCTGCCTCTGAGGAATTTTTCCCTCTTCTCTTAGGTCAAAAACAAGAATTAGCAATCTGTAGTAGATCACAAGCTATAAAACTGAAATAATTAGTGCATATTTGGCCCAGAACATCCCCCGCTGTGGGGTCATCTGACTTAAGGCTTAGTGTGAAAAGTTGAAAGTGGTGTGGAGATAGGGATGGTTAAGTTAGTTTGTGGAAACAGTCTTTGGAAGTCTGAGCTGGCTTCATTAGAAGGGGGGCGACCTCACATGAAGAATACCTACCTCCTACCTCAAGATCCTGCAAATGGTTTGGGGATGGGTGGTGAACCACAGGTATTCCTAAGCCTGGTTCCTATTAGACAGGGAAAACTAGAAACCTCGCCTTCCCTCATCCTTGCTGTGGAATGAAACCAATAAAGTCAGTTACTATTTAGACAAGTGAGTGAATGCTGTTCATTTGGGAGAGAATGTTCCTGGGGAGGAACTGACCAGTAGAGGCCACTGAAGGGCTTTTGGGGACAGGGGGAGAACACAACTAGACAGTAGTTCAAGTAATGCAAGAATCAATGGCAACTCTGTTAACATCATTAAGTTAAATCAATCTAAATCAAAAGCATAAGGAAAACCTTACCTTTGCATATATATTTTTTGCCATTCTGCAAATAAAACATGTAGTTCAAAATCTGGCACAACGACTGTCTACACAGACTGAATTCTATAGGAGAAAAATACCTAAGAGAAGTTTGTATTGCCAGATGCTTGGCATCATATAGTCAAAATATTTTGAATGTGTTTTAAAATAGTCTTCCAGATGTGTGACAGCTTGTAGCTAGCTATAGCCCTCGTCTACATTTTGGAAAGGGGGGGGGGTGAAAAACTGAGGTAGTTATTCAAATTATACAGGAGAATGAAACTCTCATTGCCTTCCTAGACTCATTGCCTTAAAAAGATGTAGGGTTTTGGGGGTTTTTTGGTTTGTTTTGCCTTTTGACAAAGTTCTTCACCTCTACATTTGAGCTGGCCAATATAGACATAGATGGAACTTTCCACAGTACCTTGTATTTGCCATGTGAAAGACATTATCACCACTAAGTTACAGCAGTTTTTGACTCCAGGAGTAGTTATTTAGAAATTGAACTTTATTTTTTGTTTATTTGTGCTGCCTCTTGATGTTAAATATTATTAATTCCATATATATGTCTCAGTTTCTTTACATTTTAAGGCTCAAGATCAAGAATATGGATTTAAATAAGGAAAAATATATAGTAGAGTTTTATTTACCTTTGAACTAGATTTTCCCACAGAAACTCACATTCTTTAGTGAGAGCTCTGTGCTGTGTTAAACCCACTGCAGGAAGCTTATATGTGTGCAAACAGTAGGTGTTAAATATTTAGTGATCTACTAGAACTGCAGGGAAATTGTTCTGGAGAATTTACACCTTGTGAGTCTTGCACAATTATTTCCTCTAGACCGCAGAGAGATATATTGTTTGTACTTAAGACAATCAGTAAGTAAATCAGTGGACTCTGTCACTGATAAAACATGGTGTGGTTGTTTGCCAGATTTAAATGAAGAGAATGCCTGGGGTATTGAATTCTGAAGTGTTGTATGTCATTTTAGTTTTCATTACGTACCGCTTACTGTCAATATACTTAAGTGCCTTGTTAAATTAATTTACAATTATTCCCAATTACTCTTTGATACCAGTTATATATGCTACCTTGATAGAACTGGTTTTAAATAAATACAGTAGGTTGTCATCCCTTTCTGAATGCTAAGATAAGTCAAAGATAAGACAGGACTCCTGTAATTGTTTTGACTGAGAACTGGTACAAATTTTCCCGAGTGACACAAACTAACATGCATAAAAAGTCAATTGCTTCAAAACAACTGAAAATTTCCAAATGAAAATAGGTAATTGTCCATTACTAAAGTTCCGAAAGGTTGCCTGCCAAAATCAACCTGCACTGATTCACCTGCGTTGGCGGGAGGAGAGGTTGGCAGTTGGAGGTAGCTTGTTGTCATATGTATCTTAATGCCATGAAACAAATTTGAAAGACTCTTGACAGAAGGTTTATAGGTCTTGATTGACATGGTGGTTGGTAGCACCTCTAGTTGGAAAGCAGTTCAGGGATTGTGACTCAGATTTAAGCCATTTAATTTGGAGGGGAAAGTACATGACTTGGAGGTTGTTGACAACAGAACAAAGTTTGGGTTTTCACTGGTAGGATTGCAATATGCCACATGCATCTTTACTTCTGCCTGAAGATGGCCACTCTCTCTTTGTTGTTGGTTGATCTGTTTGAAATGGTAATTGGGGAAAGGAGTTTAGTATGAGATGGGATGCAAGAGAAGTAGAAAGTGGTTTTAAATCTCTATTCTGGCTCCATCTTTGTCTCTAGGTGACAGTGAGCAATTCACTTAACTTGGTCAGAAAAATCTGTCACAGCAGATTATATTCTGTCTACCAGATGAAAGAGAGTAAAAGAGAACCAGCATGCATTTTTTAAAGCCAAAATAGGGACAGGTGAACATGAGCCTGAATGAATATGAAGGTTGTAGATTTGAGAGGGATCAGAAGTGTACAGTGCATATGTGACCATGACATTGGCTAGTGATGAGTTATGGGAATTGTAATCTTACAAATAACTCAAAGTATCGACCCTACCATTTTCTCAAAAGATTTACAAGTTGATCACATATTTATTGAATACTGTGGCAGGCAGAATAATGGCCATCCAAAGATGTCTGCCTCCTACTACCAGGAATCTGTGAATATGTCCCCTCGTGTGGCAGTTATGCAGAAGTGATTAAATTAAAGATCTTGAGAACAGGAAATCATTCCAGGTTATCTGGGTGGACCCAATGTAATTTCAAGAGTGGGTCCTTATAAATGAAAGAGGGAGTCAGGAGAGTCGGGTTCAGAAGGAAGTGTGATGATGGAAGCAGAATCAAAGCGATGTGATAGGAGAAAAACTCAACAAGCCACTGCTGCTTTGAAGGTGGCAGATGGCCATGAGCCAGGAAATGAGGCCAGCCTGTAGACTCCGGAAAGGCAAGGAAACTGATTCTCCCTTGGAGCCTCCAGGAAAGAATTCAGCCCTGCTCTCCCCTCAGTTTTAGTCCTTCTGGCCTCCAGAAGTGTAGGGTAATAAACTTGTATTATTTGAAGCCACTCAGTGTGTGGTAGTGTTACAGCAGCAATAGGAAATGGTTACAAATACCTACCTGTTCTCAGGAACTATCTCAGGAACAAAGCTCAACACATACTTCTTGCCCTTGTGAGGCTTACAAGTCCAATATGTACCGCATTTTGCCCATGAGGAAATTAAGTCTGATAGAATTAACAGGCTTTTCAAACAGAAAATTGGTCCTGATCACCAGCCCGCCCATGAATCTCTACCCATCTGTAGTGTATGAATAGGAGAGGGAAAAATCCCATCCTCTTCCTCCCACACAGATTGTGTGTGTCACGCTAAAGGCCGCTGTCCTCCAGCCTCACCGGAAATGGCTTAATACCAATCTCCTCGCTTTTATTTTTGATAGATCATCTAAAAGATTTTAGGATGGATCATCTGTAGAATAATAGTCTCGCTTTTTCATTCTGAAGATCTGGAGCTACCTAAAGCCATTAAATGAAAAGAAGGTGGCCTTTTCCCCAGGGCAGTGGTTCTTAACCTAAATGAAGAAAGTACATCCAAAAGGAGTTAAGTCACGTGAGCAAAGTCACACAGCTGTAGCAACAAGCCCCTGCTAGATTCTGAGTTTCCTGACCCCCATTTCAGCCTCTGCCCATTTTTCCTACAGACACTAGGGTGCCTGGATCCAGCTGCTTTTTCAAAATCCGAAATAGGAATGGAGTCCATTTCACTAACCTACTTCCCAGCACACAGTGTGGATTACAAAAGGAAATTAACATGTAAAGAAACCTTTTGGAAACTAAAGAAGCCATGTTAGTTCTCTTGCTATATTATTTGGCTGGTCTCACAGTTGGTGTCATTTTCAAGTGTGGGGCTTGATTTAATAGAGACAGCCAACAATTGTGGATCTAATCAAATGGAGCTCGAAGCACATAACTTTCAGTGTGAGGGAGCTATAAGAAACATTTTCGAGTTTTCGGAGTGTTCTGACATGAATAAGGCAAAAAGTATTCCAGTGGAGTTGGAAAATCAGGCTGAGAGATCTTGTTTTTCAGGTCTGTTATAGTCACTTTGTGAAGTATTGCAGACAATTCATTATAATTTATCACACTGATACTCTTAGATTGGATGAAACCCAAACACAACTGAGTTAGATGCATATTAAATTACCTCTTACTTAAAAGGAGGGTGGTCTCACCAGGGCAGGATGGAGTTCATTAGCAGGCTGAGAAGTTTTTTTTAACTCTTCATCATCTGGTTTCATATTGTTCCTGGAACACTGGACACTTTTCTTTTTTCAGCGTTTGGAGCAATAACGTTGGGCACTTTGTGAATCTCAATAGTGACCAGTTCCAAAGATAAAATGCTCATTGTCACAAGTCTATAAACAAAATTCAGATTACTAGGAAAAACTGCTGCTATTCTTTACCTAAAATCAATTTTTAGGGAAAAGGAAAAGAAGTATTGTCCCTGTGTATTTTTATTTAGATATGCACAAAGCAAAGTATACTACTCCATTATCATAATTGACTGGCATGCATATTGGGTTTACTTTGACATATGTGTTTAGGAATTACCATCCCATTTCTTCCGTCCAGCATGGTCACCCATATCACCCAATCAAGGACATGGTTCAGACAGGATTCGGTTGACAGACAGCCTTTCATATGGCTCTACACTCTTTTCCCAAAACTAGAAGCCTCAAACTCCATGTGAATGGCCTTTCATTTGTACATTCTGAGTCTTAATGAGGTAGCGTTTTCCCCTAGGAGACAAAAAAGGACAGAGAAAAATCTCTTAAATGCTATAAATTTAACCATTTGATCCCAAAGGAATTTTTGTTCATACATTTTTGTTTATCACTGAGTTTGTTTATTAATTATTCTGTTCGTCTTTTAAAAACCAGCTCAGTAAGTTAAGCATCTGACTTTGGCTCAGGTCATGATCTCACGGTTCACGGGTTCTAGCCCCATGTCAGGCTCTGTGCTGACAGCTCAGAGCCTGGAGCCTGCTTCTGATCCTGTGTCTCCCTCTCTTTCTGCTTCTCTCCCGCTCACACTCTGTCTCTATCTCAAAAAATAAATAAACATTAAAAACATTTTAAATAGAAAATAAAAGCCAGCTGAGGTTGAACACTGGGGAATTTGATACCTGTTAGTCTTCCAAGTACACCTACGTGTTATGTTAAGAGGGGATTTCTTTCCCCTTAGAAATGAACAACCAGGAAAGATTTCTAACCCTTTCCACACTTCAGTCACTCTCGGCCTTTGTGTCTCTGTTAAACATCAAAGAATCTTCAGTGGAAAAAGCATAGGTGTGGAAATGGGGGGCTGGGTGGGCCTCGGGATTGGGTGACAATCACAAAAGTCAGTTCACCCTTGTCTCTTTGCATCCATCTTTTAGCAGGCACTTATACCCATTTTTTTCTCGTCCTTCTCAGTACTTCAAAGTAGTAGTTTATCAATGGAACCACCAAGCTAGACACAGTCTAAGAGGTCATCTGGTTCATCTCCATGCCTTAGGCATCAGCATATCTAAGTAATTCCAGGCAGATGAAAAGAGACAGACTGCTTCTGCCTTTGTACCACATCGCATCTTGGCTGGAGGACCTCACTTCCCATTTGTTTCCCCTGAGGTCTGTATTCACCATATAGTTTTAATATGAGAAAGGACCTATTTTTGCAACATTCTTTTATTTTCTTGCTAAATTTAGAACCATCCAACTGATTCCATCCACTGTCACAGCTGGCAAACCACCACAGTCAATCAAAAAAAAAAAAAAAAAACCCATGTGAAGAGCGTTTGCATAGTGGAATGCTTTAGGTTGTTTTCTTAATGGTCCCCTATAATTTCTGACCTAAGTGGCTTGGTAATAATCTAATGTGGGACATTCCATGCTCTTTGGGTGGATCGTCCAAATGTAGATTTATTTTATCAGCAGGGGGTTGTTGAGTGACATACAGAGGGAGGCTGCGTGTTCTTCCTCCTTTTTGCATCTCAAGCATAAAACCCAAATCCTACAAATTCAGAAAAAAATTGCCCACAAAGTGAGACAGATCTATCATGCAATTGTTTTTAGACATCCTTGCCAATACAACAGTTCTGAATCTGGTCAGCCAGTTTATTATTGTGTTTGTAAAAAGGAATACCTGATACTTGGATTCTGTTAGGTTCTATACCTGAAAGCCATCACTGCCTTTTGTACATAGCCAAGGACAAATCCATAGACTAAGAAACTGGCTCTTCTTTACACGGCTTAAACGGCTTCCTCTTTCAAGGTTGGGTTGGGGGGAAGGAGGCAGGGAAGGTGGTGAGGGACCCATGTTTCTGAAACCTGTGTTTGCCCTCTTTGTAAGGACTTAGTACTTTCTCAATAAAAAATAAATTTAATTTGTGGCTACACTTCAAGTAAGATGGTTTGATGGTAAAAGTAGAGCAGTCCCAGCTCTGGATTTAGAGAAGTCGTGTGGCTGAGTCCCTTAGTGTCACTTTCATGTGGTCGGGTGAGCCATTCTCAGAAACCACAAACATTTTTGAAGATACTGAACTGGAGACATTCACAATTCTTCCTTCTTTCCCCCTCCACCCCCTTTTTTTTTTGTTATTAATCCTTCATGTTTTAACAAGTACTGAAGCTAATGCTGCCTACACTCTTTGCTGTCAAATTGCAAGTCTTTTCCTTCTCTCTTGAATAAAATATTCTGTTCTTGTTAGTTCATACCCCCATAAATCAAAGCGGTGGATGTCAACAGATGACATAACCAAATATCAACTTCCTTTTTATTAAAATTAAACAGGATTTAGACACTTGATTTGAAGAAAGTTGGTGCTCATTAACATATAAAGCAACCCATATATTCATCTTTTCCTATGCTTTTTGGGTCTTTTTCGTAAAGCAAAAGTTCACTTTCAGCTCGCAGCACATCCCTATCCCAGCCCAAGCATAGCAACCTGAGTTTCTTATTCCCTGAAAAAGACACACTAAACGGTAAGTAAATGATTGAAAGTCTGTACTGAAAAAGCTTCTTTGACCTGAGCATGCTTTAGTGAGCCTTATTGCCAGACATGGCGGTACATCCCATCTTGCTTTATCCATAGTAAAGTTTTTAGAACAAACAAATTTATAAAAATGGTGTGAGTGTGTGTGTGTGTGTGTGTGTGTGTGTTTGTTATAATCCCCTTTCACCAACTGACCTGGACCCTTGGGTTTCCTTTTTTGTGCAAATGCTTATAAGACCTAAAAAGATTTTTGTCTAGGCCTAATCATAAGAAAAAAATTAAACCCAAACTGAGGGACATTCTAGGAAATAACCTGACCACCAGTGCTCTTCAAAACAGTTAAAATCATCAAAAACAAGGGAAGTCTGAGAAACTGTCACAGTCTAGAGGAAACTTAGGAGACACGATGCCTAGGTGAGGGGTCCCCTGGGTGGGATCCTGGAACAGGAAAAGGACACCAGGTAAAATTTAAGAATTCCTGAACAAAGCATGGATGTCAGTAACAGTATATTGATATTAGTTTATTCATTGTGACAAAGGTACCATATAAATGTAACAATAGGAAAGCTGTTAACTAGGGGAAAAGGTGTGAGGTGTATGGGAACTGTACGGTCTTCACTACTTTTCTACAAATCTACACTATTATAAGAAATTTATGAAAAAATAAAATATAAATTTGTGCCAATTTCTCTATAGAACACTTACTAGATGTGACAACTGAAATAGGATTGGAATTTAGGAAACAAAACAGATGAACATACGGGAAGGCGAAGGGGTAGAGAAGAGAGACAAACAAACCACAAGAGACTCTTAATGATAGAGAAACAACTAAGGGCTGATGGAGGGAGGTGGGTGGGAGGTTGACTAGATGGGTGATGGGCATTAAGGAGGGCACTTGTTGTGATGAGCACTGGGTATTGTATGTAAGTGATAAATAAATGAATTCTACTCCTAAAACCAATATTATACTCCATGTTAATTAACTAAAATTTTTAAAAAGTTCTTTAATTAAAAAGGGGGCATGGGAGGGACTTTATAAACCAAGTTTGTAAAGGAAACAAACTTTCCTTTTATAAAGAAATAAGAATCTCCTAGTTCTTCTGCAGAGTTAACAGCAGGTGGGTCTATCCAGACCAACACCTGGCACAGGGAATGTTCCCAATGCTTTGTGCAGTTGACAGTCTGAAGCAGTTACTTTCTAAGAATGGCTTTGCATTTTATTTCTTTTTTAAGTATTTATTTATTTATTTTGAGGGGAGGAAAGGAGCAGAGTGGGAGGGAGAGAGAGAATTCTGAGCAAGCTCTAGGCTCAGTGCAGAGCCCTATGCAGGGCTCGATCTTAAAACCATGAGATCATGACCTGAGCCAAAATCAAGAGTCAGTTGTTTAACCAACTAAGCCACTCCAGGCATCCCAGAATGGCTTTGCATTGTAAAGGTTTTGTTGCCAAGATTTTCCACCTTGCTGTTGGGTTGGTCTTCCTTGTTAAAGCTTACCCAGGGGTACTCTTTTCTTCTACAATAATTAATAACAATTCACATGATTATTCGGGGGCTAAACACTCGTTTAAGAAGAACTTGTATTAGAACAGCATTTTTGGTTTGGCTGCATAGTGACAAGATGAAAACAAAGCATCTTTCTCCCAAAGCAGTGACAATAAATACAGAGCTTGTCAGTAGTGATGCAATCGGTTTCCAGCTGCTAGCTGTTCAGTAGACTCCTATGAAATGATTAATTGGTCTCAATCAGTTCGCAGCAGGAAGTACCCACCTCATAGTAAATATCACCACAATTGGTATTAATTAGCTCTGTTGTCACCTATCACAACTGGTAGGCTGAGAGCTGAGTCAGGTGATTATTCTCTATACCTGCAACCTAAGTCCAACCGGAGAAGTGTTGGAGACTGAAGGCCATTGTAGCAGGCAGGGAGCCCAAATCCCTCCTCTTCCATGTGGGGATTAATGAGGCTCAGTTAGTGATTATCAGTCCCACAGTGTGAAGTCAGAGGTGTGGAGCTCAGGAAGGGAGCTTGTGTACCGCAGAGAGAAAATACACCTGGTATTCAATTGATACAATGTTTCATGATATAGTGGCTTCTAAATCAGCCAGCCTATAGTTCAGATCTGGGCTTTGCCACCTAGGATTCATTTGATCCAAGCCAGTGACTTTCTTATCCCTGCCTGGGTTTCCTGATCTGAAACAATGAAGGGAAAATTACTCACATAGTAGGACTGATACAGTAATATATACCAGGTTTGGCACTTAGTAAGTACTCAAAAATTTTGGAACACCCCCATAAGCGCATGACAATGTAATGTCGTGTGACAATGGTGATGTTTGTGATCCCTCTTAATAATAAATAAGGATTTTCAGATGTTTGGTGCCAGCATGAAGAGTGATGCTGAAGGAAAGTTGGGAACCAAACCTTCACTTCCCTTTTTATTAATCCTTTCCTAAGAGCCCAATCCTCTAGGAAGGGAGAGAAAGAAGAAAGGGGAAGGAAATGTAAAAGCTGGCAACTAAAATTGAAGGGAATTAAGCAATGGAATTGTAATAGATGAACATTTATTGTACCTCATATGTCCCTGTTGGGCAGGTTGTGACCAAAGCATGTGATCCATGAAGGAAACGTCCCGAGCATGGCCTATCTTGATGCAAAAGGAAACTCATCCCACTGTGACTTTGGGTCATAGTCTAAGAATTCATTGTTTTAGAATTGGGTTCTCCAAACTTCCCAATGATAATTCAACAAGCCCCCAGGCATGTGTTAAATCCACAGACCATGAGGCCTCTCTGAAATCCTGATTCAGTCGTTCCAGGCTAGGACCCAGGAATCTGTGTTTTTAATAAGCTCTCTCAGTGCTTCTTTTTTTTTTTTTTAACTTTTTAAATGTTTTTTATTTATTTCTTAGAGAGAGACACAGCATGAGCAGGGGAGGGTCAGAGAGAGAGGGAGACACAGAATCTGAAACAGGCTCCGGGCTCTGAAGTAGCTGTCAGCACAGAGCCCGATGCGGGGTCAAACCCACAAACTGTGAGATCATGCCCTGAGCCGAAGTCGTAAGCTCAACCGACTAAGCCACCCAGGTGCCCCCCAAGTGCTTCTTATATTCAGATAAGTTTGAGAACCACTGATTTAAAACTGTACTTTTCACTAGACTGCACATGGAAATCTCCTGTGAAATTTTTAAAAATATTGATGTCTGAGTCCTACCCCCAGAAATTCTGATTTAATTTGTATAGGATGTGCCTTGAGCATGAGGAATTTTTTTTTAAGCTCTTCAGATGATGCTAAGGTACAAGCAAATTTGGACTGACAATGATTTATAAAACAGCCTAAGGGGTCTACACACCTATATGGATGATACAAGTGAATGATGAGTTAGTAATAATTACATACAAAGTCACATTACATATAAGTAGGTTCCCAGCACTGATTGAAGGTGTGAAATATCATTTTAAGAAAAGAAAAGAAAGAAAAGAAAAGAAAAGAAAAGAAAAGAAAAGAAAAGAAAAGAAAAGAAAAGAAAAGAAAAGAAAAGAAAAGAAATCCCATTTCAGAAAAAACTTTTTGGGAGTAGTGTGCAGATTATCCCATTGCCCTGAAATTTTGTAGTATTCAGAATTACTTTCTCTGAAGGTACTACCAACTATGATTTAGATCTCAATGTCCCCCAAATTTGCAGTGCTTGCCTTATGAGTGTGCATATGAATGATAATGTGACATGAATCTAATCTTGGTTTTCACCGCAGCCACTTCTGGTGCCAACATTGCACTATTTTTCTTCTTCCTTCTCTTCCTCATTATCCAAAGTTATTACATGTCAGGACTTGGAATTGCCACCTGCAGCAGGAACTATAACCAACCTTGAAAGTCTGTGGAACAGGAAAAGAGTCAGTGTCCCAGACAGGAAGCAGGACTTGTCAAAAATAAGGACTCCAAAGCGTTAAACCATGTAACAAAAGGTATGCAATAGAGATAGTTTGTCAACCTAGATCATCAAGGCAAGAGCAAGCATTACTATGAGAATTGCTTAGGAATGATTTGTTGAGCAGAATGAAGAGCCCTCTCCACCTTCATTTTCCATGTAAACATTTCTCCAACTCGCAAAGTTGTCACTTCTAACACTATATGGGGGCATATTGTTTATTAGTCTTTAAACTGCATTACTAAATTCAAATCTTCCAACAGCCCCAGGGAAGAGAGGCAAAGAAAGTGACCTGCATGTAGGCAGGACAAGAACTATCATTCTCCTGTGATGAACTGAGAATTCAGGCTTCCATTAGGTTGGCTACTATAAAACACAAAATAGAACAAAAGTAGAAAATGACAAGGGGCATCAAGGATGTGGAGGAATCAGAACCTTTGTGCATGGCTGGTAGGAATGTAAAATGATGTAGCCACTATAGAAAACAGTATGACAGTTTAAAAAATTAAAAATAGAATATGATCCAGCAATTCCACTTAAAAGTATATACCCCAAATAACCGAAAGCAGAATCCTGAAGAAATATTTGTACATACATCCATATTCACAGTAACGTTATTCACAATAGTCAAAATGTGGAAGCAATCCCTAATGCCCACTGACAGATAAACAGATAAACAAAATGGAGTATAAACATACAAGGAAATATTAGTCAGCTTTAAAAAAGGAAGGGAATTCTGGTACCTGCTACAACATGAATGTAGTAACACTTATTACTGAGTGAGATAAACCAGTCACCAAAGGATAAATACTACACCATTCCATGTATATGAGTTTTCTAGAGTAGTCAGATTCACAGAAACAAAGTAGAATGGTGGTTGCTAAAAGTTGAGAAGAGGAATGAGGCATTAGTGTTTAGTGGACATGACATGGATTAACAGTTGAGGGAGATGAAAATGTTCTGAAATGGATGGGAGTGACAGTTGCATAAGAGCGTGGACATACTTAATGTCACTGAGCTGTACACTTAAAAATGGTTAACATGAGGGTCGGCTGGGTGGCTCAGTCAGGTGAGTGTCTGACTTTGGCTTAGGTCATGATCTTCTGGTTCATGAGTTTGAGCCCTGTGTTGAACTCTGTGCTGACAACTTGGACCCTGGAGCCTGTCTCTGTGTTTCCCTCTCTCTCTACCGCCCCCCGCCCCGAATTCATTCTCTCTCTCTCTCTCAAAAATAAATAAATATAATACACATAAAAATTTTTAAGTGGTTAGCATGATAAATTTTATGCGTATTTCACCACAGTCTTTTAAAATAAATAAATAATTTAAAAATTTGCAAAAAACAAAAATTAAGGCTTAGAGGATTCACACAGCTAGTAGGTGTCAGAGCAGGAGGTCAGCTCTAGGGACCGCAAGTGTGTCAACCCTCCCTTTCCACCCTCAGTGCTTCTCAAAGAGCAGAAATTGAGAGAGATGTTCAAGGGGAAATAAAAAAAATCGAATAATTTTGTTTGAGGAAAGAATGATCAAAATAGTCCATAACAGCTGTCCTGAAGATAAGAAATAAGGTTGGTAAGCTCCATCAAATCAGGTGTCTGCATACTAACTTTCTAAAAAAATGAGATAAAATTCACCCTTTTAACGTGTAGAATTCAGTGGGTTTTTTTTTTCAGTGTATTCCCCAAGTTGTGCAGCCATCAGCACTGTATAATTCCAGGATGTTTTTATCACCCTTAGAATAAATCTTATGCCCATTAGTAGTCATTCCCCATTGTTCCCCTGGCCTCCATGTGAAGCAACCACTGATCTGCTTTCTGCCCCTGTGGATTGGCCTATTCTGGACATTTCATATAAGTGGAATCATACAACATGTGGCCTTTTGTGACTTGTCTCACTTAGCATAAGGCTTTCAAGTTTCATCTATGTTATAGCAGGTATCAGTACTGTGTTTCTTTTTATTTATGAATAATATTCCATGGTATGGATTTACCACATTTTGTTCATCTATTCCTCAGTTGATGGATGTTTGGGTTATTTCCACTGTTTGGCTATCATAAATAATGCTGCTGTGAACAGGCATGTACAAGTTTCTGTGTTGTCAGATGTTTTCAGTTATCTTGGGTGTAGACCGAGGAGTGGAATTGCTGGATCATATGTTAACTCTATGTTTAACTTGTTCAGAAACTGCCAGTATGTTGTCTAGAGTGGCTGCCTTATGTTACATTCCTATTGGCATTGTGTGAGTGGTCCCATTTCTCCATATCCTCACCAGTGCTTGGTATTTTCCCTCTCCTTTTGTTCCTCCATTCCCAGCTTTACTGAGGTGTAATTGACATGCAAACATTTTTAAATCATAGTCATCCTCATGAGCATCTTATTGTGGTTTGTACACCAACTTTTGTATTCTCAGCACAGTCCAGGTCTGTCACTTTGTCTCACTACTGAAAGGTATGAAAATCCCAAGGGATTATAGCAAAGATGATCATTATGAGCGGTTTCTAATCTTTGGAAAATCAAATATTACAATCACTGACTTTCTTTCTTTCTTTTTTTTTTTTTTTTTCCATATAAACTGAGTCAAGAGGTAGCAAGCAAGCTCACTCAGTCGTTGCTCCTGGGCACTTCCATTACTGATGGGTTGATGACTTTCTGTAGAATGTTACCTTTCGAGTTTAGAAGAATGACCTGTACACCCTGGGATAGAGACTTAGACAAAAGAAAAGAGAGCTCTGAAAGAAAAAGAGCCCCTTTCCTTCATTTCAGTTAAAGTTAAGTGCCTGACTCATGACTCATGTCTTGGCTTTACCACCTTCACACCTTCCACATTGTCAGATGCCTGGTGCTACATGATTGCCTGTATGGGGGGCTTTCGATAGCAGTGTTCTCTAATTACATGTGTTTCCATTAACAAAAGAAATATCATTGTGGGTTTCTTAGGCACTTGCAGAAATATATTCTAGCTCACTAGTAGCCAGAGCATCTGATCTGTCTGCCTCACAGCCCTCTGACAGTTAAGCATTTACTTTTCGGCAAATAAAATGTCAGCCACCATTAAAGAGCATATGGCAACAATATGGCCATTCCCTCTTGGGACCAACCTCTCCCCAGAAGAGATGGTACTTGAAATAGGAGATGCTTTTGAATGCAGGACCCCTTTCCCTCCCACCTGGGCACAGTGGCTGGGGAGTGGGCAGGGTGCCATACACAAAAGGACTCGGGCAACCGTATCAAATGTGAACATAAGGAGCAAGCTGCCCAACCGGCAATGACCAGAGGCTGTTTGCCCTGGGCATCTGGGTCTGTGGTTAAGGGGAAGTACCGACCCTCAACTGGCCAGGATTAGCTCTATAAAATAGAAAACAGCCCCCACAGCCGCTGCAGGAGGGGCTGGAGCTGACTGCAATTGAATGCGGTGTGTGCAGTGAGCGAAGGGAGACGTTGAAAGTGACGTCTCCACCCGTCTCATCTCTGAATTCGCCCTGTGAATGGGAAGCATAAACTGCCTTTTCTTGAAATAGATGATGAGGGTGTGGAATCCTGGTTAGCGGGTCAGCTCGTGTGCAAGTGGACGTGTGGGGATAGGGATAGGGGAGGGCTGCCTCTGTAGGGACGGTCAGTAACCATGTGGTCTGCTCAAGATTAAAAAATAAAGTTCCCTCAAGAGCATCTGGGCTGCCATATCTGCATAGGACACCAGAAACTCTCACTAGAGATGCCATGATCCTTAAAACATCGTCTCTAAATCTTGCTTGTCCTGATTTGATGGAACCATAATATGGAAATAATCAAAATGTGGTGCATGCCCTCTTGCATACGGTGGCTCCTCATGTAATACTGTCTTTGTGTTACCTGTGTTGGAACATAGCAGGCCACACTCACCGGTTTTACATCAAGTTTTTAATGTACTAGTAACTAGTTAATCATCTTTCTGAGCCGTATCGATGAAATCACTAGCCTTATAAAAACATGGTCTCAGAAAAACTTACACTGATTAGACATTAACATTATCCAGAAATTCTCATCAACTTTATCATTATTTTTCCACTCGTGTAAACTACTTGATTTGAATGTTTAAAGGCCATACCCTGTTCCTCAAAATAAATCTAAGGCTCTTATATTTTAAAGAATAAAACAAAATAAGTAAAAAATTAAAAACTCCAAAAACATCTATACAGCTACATAGCCTTAAAAAGTTAAGAATAACAAGGTAGGGACGCTTTTTGTTTCCAATTAAGTTTGCTTGCCTAAATTGTATTAATCATATAATTTAATGATGCTTTATTATGACCCTGAATAACTGAATTAATTACAAAAGTTTAAATGCCTACGAAAGTGATGATATTTTTTAAAGTAATATTAATATTATCAATGTTGTTTTCCATATAGTATGTCTTCAGAAAATGTAGTGTGCAAATGAGAACAACAAGAAACCCCACATACTTTAATAATGTCAGTCAATGCTTCTGGAATGCTGTTTTTACCCTTTACCAAATTGATATAACTGATGGGATGAAATCGTCCTTTGCTCTTTATGCTGACAGACAATAAATTTCAAGACAATTGGTGACAACAAGGAGATCAGGAGCTATATGAACAGCAGGAGATCACAGGGGTTTTTCCAAGACTTTACTCCTACGGGTTGATGCAGACTTTCCAAATTAGAAGAAGAGCTTTCTCTGCAATTAAGGGACTGTTCCCATTTGACTGACAGAACATAAATATTTGGCAGAAAAATAAAAAGTTCAGTCAATCATCCAAATGTTTGTCACCATTACATCAAACATTGGGGTACTTAAAAACATCTCAAGAAATGACTAAATTTTAAACTTTACATCTAGATAATTGAGATCATACTGCCTTAGTGTTTCCATATGAATGATAATATGTCAAATGTGGCATACCCTGGAGATCTGTTTTGAACCTTTATATTCTATAATCCTTATAATGCATATTATAATTAATGTATGGAGCTTAAAACATAAGTGAAATTGAGAATCACATAACTACTCCTCCACGTCTCATCTTCCAAATACAAAAATAAGTGTGCCTACTCTTTTTCCTCATGGAGATGTTGTAAAGATTGATTTGCAACAAAACAAAGTAGACTCTGGTAGCAGAACTCTGGGGCTCTAAGGGATTGTGACTCTTTCTTTAGCATGAATTTGACTTTTTATCAACTGCAGGTAGAATTCTGATTTCCAGACTGGGGACTTGTGCCACTTTTAAAAATGTTTGAAATGGTTTCATTAGTACTTAGTGGACACTGTGTTTGATGAATGAAAGAATGAAGGAATGAATGAAAGAAAAACAAATGAACGAAAAAATAGGAATTAGAAAGCATTCTCACTTTGTAAGGTTGGATTTTAGATGATTGACAACAGTGTGTTTCAGTTTCATAGAAGTACGCCCACTGTTTATTTTTCTCTAGTTTAGTCTTTTAACAAACTGTTCAAAGTTTGGAACAGTATTTGCCGGGAATTAACTGAAACACAGAAGCAATCAAGTGGTTGAATTCTGGATTTTTCTAATTTAATGACATTCCTTTATCCATATTGATTGGAGCTTTGGTAAATTCGATTGTTGATACCACCTGGATAATTTTAAGTCTTTCTGAAGCTTTAAAGAAAATGTTTCCAACATAGCTCAAGCAACATAAGAATTTCATCAGTTGAAAACTAAGAATCGTTTCTGTGGGATGTGTAAAACAAGAAGCTGACCAGCATTATTTTCTTTTTCTTTAATTCAGTACCATTATTGAGAGTTATTCTTGAACTTTATGAAAACCAGATTGGGGCACAAGCATGTTCTCCATCTAATCTTGTTCAAGGATTGGAACTGAAAATCATTCAAACTAGGAAAACATGACATTGAAGTATAGTCTGCATTCTTTATTCTACCTCTGTGTATCTGAGGCTGTTTCAGACAAGGAAGATTTAGGCTGATAGTAGATCTAATCTTTTTAGAAATGGATGTTTAGCCTCCCAGTCAGGAAGAGATCATAATTTTTTTTCATTCACTTTTCTACTTTGCTGATTTTTCAGTTACAATCTTTGATCGTCTCCCATTTTTCCTCAGGATGCTGTGATTTCTCACTATTGCCTGTGGAAAAAATTCCAAATAGTGCCTGCCATTCAAGGCCTTCTCTTGTGTGGCCTAGGGAACCTCTTAAGCCACATTCCCTACCATCTGCCTCTTCCATGCAAGCTCCTTCCCAGCCAAACCAGACTGTGGGATGTTCACCAGCCTCTGTTTTGGTGCCTCTCATCTTTTTTCCTATTATCCCATCTCTCAGGAGCACCTGCTTCTTTTCCTCTCCACGTGCTGAGCAGTCCACCTGTACTTCAAGGGGTGATCCATTCCCATTCATGAGGTCTCTTAAACCATCTACTCTTTCCACTCTCCTCTTTCCTCCCCTCTCCTAGCTAATCTTCCCCACTCCCCCTACACACACACACACACACACACACACACACACACACAAAGACACATATGCTGCTGTGATTTAGTCATGGCACGCATCACATTCAAGGCTGCTACTTGTGTGTGCAAATTGTGCAAGGATATCAAACCCAAGGGACAAGTGAAGACAAAGATCCACCTCACTCTCCATTAGCCAAGACAGGCACCACCCCCACATGGCTATGTCTATGCAAAGAGACACCATTTTCTATTTCTTATGAAGGCTTGGACCACATATCAACTAGCAGCATATGCAGTTCTGGCCATCAGCACACATGTTTTTTAGTTTCCTTTATCAGGGCACAAGTTTATTGAGGGCAGTGACTGCCTTTGTATTCCCATTTTGCCTGACACAGTGCCTTTCTTATTCATAAGGTCATTCATTGAATTTAATTGGAAGGATGAAATGTATTTCTTAAAACCAATTGCTTCCACATATAAATAAGTACAAACATGGAAGCACTACGGGAATCAAAATGGACTTTTTAGCAAATATGAAACAGCCAACTTTTCTGATTTAAGTTTATCCTGGTCCTAAGTAATTTCCTATAAAATGTAGTGCCCAGTAGTCTTTTGTGGAATTTCAGAAACCACATTCGTGGTGCTATGACAGACCCTGGTAGAGTTGGACTGAAATCTACTTCTGACTTTGTTAAAATAGACAAAGAAAAACATTAGGAATTGTCTGAAGTGGGCAGGATCAAGGTCAGGAGAATGCCCATGGGAGGCGAGGGAATTTAGGGAGGAACAAGTTGATCAGTCTGAGGTCAGTATACTTCCTAGAAGTCTACATTAAGCCAAAAACAAAAAAAAAGCACCGCGTCTCAAAGTCCTTGAGGCCTTGCCGACACTGTATATAGTATAATTTGATGTAGCCAGGCCTTCACTGTAAAGAATTACCTTGTAAAGACTTTAGTGGAGAACCCATGTTAGTTCTGATGCAATTTTATTGATAAAAGGGAAATGTCCTCAAACCACGCTTTACATACCACAAAACAAGGATGCACATAAGATAGGTTTTATGCCTATTTGAAGACATGGCCAGGACATCAAATTTCAAGTTTCAAGGGGTAACCATTGACCGACCTTCTCAAGAAAAAAAGTCTGTATTTAGGTACAAAATATTCCACTAACTATGCATTTACCAACTGCTTTATGTTTTCCAGGATGTGTTGAGTTGATGTGATGAACTGTTTTCTCTTCAGGAAGAAACCAGCCTCCTCCAACCATTTCACAGTACACATTTCTCCCCTCTCTCCTCCCAGTCCTCTGTGATGTCAGTGTGCTTCGCTCGTTTCCATCCCAACTTGGTGGTTGGCGGGACTTACTCAGGCCAGATCGTCCTGTGGGATAATCGCAGTCATCGAAGGACACCAGTGCAGAGGACACCCTTGTCAGCTGCTGCACACACTGTAAGTCAGCTTTTGTCGCTTCCCTGTCAGCCACCCAAGCCCTGTAAGGGGATGACCGACGGAAGTACGAACGCAGTCAGTCAGTAACTCCAACCTGGAGTATATGTGATGTACAGTAATTGTAACCTGAGAGACCAAAATAAAGCTGTGTGAAAAGTGGGTGAAGGAAGCACTGGGTTTGGAGAAATCTCTTAATGATCTACAAGTTTCAGCACATACAAAGGACCTCTTTGGATCCAAAGACAACTGGTGAGGTGAGGATGGATTGAAACTACAAAAGAACACAAGGAGAAACTTTGGAAGGGGCAGAGGTGAAATTGTTGTAAAGTAACCCTTCATATAACAGTGTGGTGTGGAAACTTGTATTTTCAAATGGACCCTGAGGAGTAAGCATTTCATGTCGAGGGATGGCATACAGGACTTTTGCCAGCCGTCCTTTTCCATTTGTGATTCGACAGAGTGCTATGACTTTAAATTCTGGAATGCATGGTTGTAAGTCTCAACGGTAAAGTCTACAGTGACAATATAATCCCTCAGGTTAAAAGTCAACATCTCAAAACCATTACCCACAATTTAGCAGAAGAGGTTCAGTATAGTGTTCATAAGACAACTACTCTGTCATTTCCTTAAAAAGAATGACAGGTGTGTTTAGCAGTTGTTAGGAGGAATGAGAAGACAGGCATGTCTCCATCAATCCTTGCTGTCTTGACATTCAGAGTAACTGATGTTCTTTCTCTGAAATGCCCAAATTATGCCCAAAAATACAGCTCTACTATTGTTTCAATTTCCTTAATGTGGTCGCCTCATTTGTTTCATCAGCTGGCCTCAAAACCATTCTAGCTTTAAAAAAAAAGACTGGAGCTGCTTTAGCTAAGACCATGGAAAGGAAAATTCTTCCATTCCTATAAGATTGACAATGGGAAGTGACAAATACCAAGTCAGCCCTAATTCTGATTGACTTGGGCCTGAGACACATGCAGGTGAAACTAGTTCTTGGGAGTCTTGGAAAATTGCTTTTGCCTACCCCATTTCTCCAAACTAATAACAGAAAATTGTGACCCAAGAGAAGACGGCTTGATGCAGGTGTTTGCTCAAGTAGCATGAAACCGCTTCCTGGCTATGTGTGCCTATCTGGTGTGTTAATGAGCCTATCCTGTGAAATTTCAAATATAAATCCAACTGTTAGAGCAATAAGCTTTTGGGGAAAATCCAAATCCAGGAGCTCTTCCAAAGAGTTAAGCTTTCTTTTTCAAGTAACTTAGGATATGATCATCACAGCTAAAATACTATTATTATCGGGCACTTGGGTGGCTCAATCAGTTAAGTGTCTGACTCTTGTTTTCAGCTCAGGTGATGATCTCACTGTTCATGAGTTGGAGCCCAGCATCGGGCTGTGTGCTGACAGCACAGAGCCTGCTTTGGCTTCTCTCTCTCTTTCTCTGACCCTCCCCTACTTGTGCAAGCTCTCTCTCTCTCTCTCTCTCTCTCTCTCTTAAAATAAATAAACATTTTAAAAATTTTAAATAATATTAGTTATCAAACAGTAACATCTTTCTGCTTGAAACAAAAACTTTTTTCTCTCTTTTGCTGCATTTTGTTGAATCCATAGCTAAAAGGGCACAGTTAATTTTGTGACTGCCTTTCAACTTCCACTAATGCCTGGCTGATTGGTACCAGGATCAAAAGTGGTTAAGGAAAAAGAGGCCTGCCACAGATTACTAATTTCCTTTCACACCCACCACACATATGCATTTGGGACAACAGGAAATCCTAATTAAAGCAAAACCCTTCTGCCACACAGTAAGTTTATTCCTTAAATAAATAAAAACAATCTGGCGGTCTATCCTGGAAAAATGAGCTGTAGCATTGCTTTTTTTCTTTCCATTAAATAGAGTTGTGTGTGTATGTGTAGGCATGCCCACGTGTCTACTTCTGTTCTGGTTTCTTTACATCTCTCTCTTTTCTTTTAAGCCAAGTTTTATTACTCATGAAAGCACGGGCCAGTAGTACTGATTAAAGCCAGGGAGGGGCTGCCATGCACATTCTTTCTCCAGGCATTTGGCTCTATACATTCTTCTAGATGCCTTCATTTCCCTCTTATATGCACCCTTAGGAGTCCCAATCCATCAGGATTTTGGTGCTTTGTGTTGATGCTTGGTGGTTAACAAAGAAACCCCATTGGACTCTTGCTGAAACACACTAGGTGGATTTCAGATTCCTAACGGTGTTTCGACCTGGCCTTCCCATTCTGCGGTCTGCTGTTTTTAGGTGAGAATTTGTTTCATCCATTCTCCCAGTTGACTTGAACGCTGTGTGGCGTGAGCCTTGCGTTCGAATGCTCACTGCTGCAGGTTTTACACACACTGGAGGCTTGGGAAAAACCATTGTCCACAGTCCCACAACCAGTCAGTCCTCTTGAAATGTAGAGACCTGATCAGGATAACACTGACTTTCAGATCCCTGCCATACTCAGCACTGTCCACATCCACTACGGCTGATTGAAAGTTGCTGCCCGAACATGGTGTGGAAAAGACCCAGGGGTTTATTTAATTGGCTCTCCATCAGCATGGGTGAAAGAGGTGATGATGCAGTTGCCAAAAAAGCACATGTAATCTTAGCATGCATTAACACCCGTGTATTTTTTATCATGTGAGAGGTGACAATTCAACACTCCCTAGATTTCTATAGTCTGTTGGCTAGAATATAGGTCGACAGTTGTGCTTCATTCTCAGAACTTCACTGTAAGAGGAGCTCAGACAAAATATAATATACTCAAAAGAGAGTGACCAGGATGAGGAGGGTATTGAAAGTCTGAAAGCCAGGTACTCAAGAACCCTTGGAGGAATTGGCGATGATTAGTCTGAGTTGGATAAGACTAGAAGGGAGGGTGAGAAAACAACAATCTATAAATACTGTTTGGACTTTATCTGTAGGATCCCAGAGGGCACTGAGCTAAAGTATCTCCTTGAGCTTTCTTTATCCCCAAGGGTAGAAAGAAGAACTCCCCGGGAATCAGTGCAAAAAGCTGCTTACCCTCGAGAAAGGTGTTTCAGCAGACTTTGGACCCCACCTCTCGGTGGGGGCAGATGAGTAGCTGCCCTCGATGAGTATTATTATGGCTCCTTCTGACCAGGAGTTTATATGATAATCATAGTTTGGGAACCATCCTTTATATAATATCAACTTTCCAATATTAAAGATTGTTTCATTGTCATTGTGGCTAGGTATTATGGACAGTAACTCATCAAGGGTAAGACTTAGACCGTCAGCTATTTGCACAGGGAGGCACCAACTAAGTTGTGGCTTGGCCCATGATGGCTAAGCTGCCTGAAATCTAACCCACATTACTGCTAGGTTCTGCTTATGCTAACCTTCCATTTAGTATTTAATGTGCAG
Organism: Hyaena hyaena; assembly: GCF_003009895.1. Taxonomy (NCBI): domain Eukaryota; kingdom Metazoa; phylum Chordata; class Mammalia; order Carnivora; family Hyaenidae; genus Hyaena; species Hyaena hyaena. Next base: position 1,883,898 of record NW_024080740.1, on the reverse strand, counting down.
CTGCAAATGATTTTAGCCTACCATTTAGGATTCTACAGAGTGGGGATTGCCTGCTAGCATTATGATAGGAGGTGAGAGCATCTTGCTTATGATTCCTGGGATGTATAAGTGACTTTTATCAAGACCCTGGCCAATTCGAAGCCTCAGTCGTAGCCCAGAGGATATTTTAAAAAATAAATCTAGGGGCATCTGGGTGGCTCAGTCAGTTAAGCATCCAACTTCGGCTCGGGTCATGATCTCACAGTTCGTAGGTTCGAGCCCCGCACTGGGCTCTGTGCTGACAGCTCAGAGCCTGGAGCCTGCTTCAGATTCTGTGTCTCCCTCTCTCTCTGACCCTCCCCTGCTCATGCTGTCTCTCTCTCTCTCTCTCTCTCTCTCTCTCTCAGAACTAAATAAAACATTAAAAAATCTAAAAAAAAAGAAATCTATCATTATCCTAGATTTTGCAGTAACATAAAAGAACCTAATGTTATCATGAGGTGCACTGTGCCAGCAAGTCCTGCCACCAGTATCTCCCCCTCAAATTAAAGAGGCTGATGAATATTAACCAGTTTTTATAAAGAATGTTAACAAATGTTTGGCACGGTGACTAGAATGCATTAAACTCCAGATTTAGTAACGCATATTCCTTCCAAAAGTCAATAGTTCTACTCTTTTGAAAGCTGTCTTTTTTCATCACTCATGGTGAGCTTAGAAGCCAAACTATGTGCTGCTTCTGCCCCATCAATCATCATTTGCCGCAGCTTCCTTCAGCTCCGTTGGACTGCCTCTGACTGAGCAAGGTGAAGCTTGGTAAGAATTTCCGCTACTACGTGTTGATGCCAGAGCTTTTAGAAAGAAATCAGGTCCGAATCGAAAGTGGCAAATGACCCGAGGCGTGTATTATTGTTATGTCACTTTTTAATCCTTGTTTTAGAGTAATGTGTTTGACACTTCAGTGTAAGCACTTCCTCTTGGATTGGCATCTGATCCTCCATGTTTATGTTTCTGCAGCATCCCGTGTACTGTGTAAATGTTGTTGGGACCCAGAATGCTCACAACCTCATCACTGTCTCTACTGATGGTAAAATGTGTTCCTGGAGCCTGGACATGCTCTCAACTCCACAGGTGGGTTTGTTTTCCCCTACACATAAGAGCATCCTGGCTAAAAGAGACACTTGCCTAATGGAACATAGTTCCTAAAAGCCAAACCCTCACATCCTATGGGAGCTAAAACCAATGGATGCACTTGAAAGAGTGGGGCATGCTTTCAGCAGTCTCCTCCTGAAGCCAAAACCCATTTCCTTTACCACAAATCATGTAATTATTGTAATACATTAATCCTTAGGTCAGTTTCAAGTGAAAATGAAATAATCCATTTTAAAGCATAGTAATTATAGAAGTTGCCTGTGGTATGAATTGTACTTACCCTACAGCATTATTAAACAAATGCGAACGAAGTTGGAGCTCAACAGAGCAATCCCTTACGGGCACTTGCCTTGGAGGAAAGGCATCCCCACAAAACAGAGACCCAAGCCCTTGCTTGCATCCTTAGCCTAGATGGCTGTGTATGAAGAATGCATCCAACCATCTGTTTTCTCCGCCGGAATGCTTGTTAGGATGGCTCCTGCCATTCCTTGCTCAACAAATGAGAGTTGAAAATGAAAATGTTCCAAAATGTCCAAACCACTACTGATTAGAGTCACGGAAACCAAACAAAGAAGCACAAGGACAAGAGACCACTGCAGGGAGGCATCAAAATGAACTCTCAGACTGTATCTGTGTATACAAGATTCATGCATGCACACATCAACACATGCATAGACACACTCTGTCCACATTTCTTTGTGGAAAAAATAGTATTTCATTGTCCTCCAACTAAAAACACAGAGAAGAGTTTACTGTCAGAGACCTTGACAAAAATGTGAGGAAATATCAAGAAAATTATAAACATATCTAGGCGATAATTCTCAATTTTAACATCCTTCTTCCCTTTCCTGGAATGACGACCCTAGAATGTCTACGTCCCAATTTTCGAGGACATTGGAGTTTCAAGACACATGAGGAAATGTGGAAACCATAAACAACCTCCCATAAGTCTCCAAAAATACAGATGTGGAGAATATTAAGACCAAGTAAATTCCTTTTATAATCTGGGGTGGGGGAAGAGAGCTAATAAGCTCCTTACTATTTCAGTTCATCTATTCTGTCTGAGCATTACCATTATACAAGTTGGGAGTTGTGTGTGGGTATTTTATAGCTTTGTCTTAAAATTCTCAGCAATATGTTATTTGCTTTTAAAAGCATGGAGATTACAAACAGATATAAGAGTGAACCCTCTAGTTAGGAATTTTTAGTTGCTCATTTGGCTGATCAAACGTTTGTTTGTTTAAGTTAAAACCAGTCCTACATGGGCTACAAAATTGTTCTTATTAATTTTCGCATGCCTACAGCTCCCGGCCCTGTACAGAGATTGAAAGCTTCATGGCATGTCCGTGGATGACAGGTAGACAGCATCCAGTAGTCGCCTCGGTCCTTCTGTGTTCCATGTGGGTGACTGAGAGACTGTGCCTTTTCCGCCGCTAATTTTAGTAATGGAGGAGACCACTGGATGGCTCTGTTTTCTATATTGTCATAATGTCCCCTCACTGATGCACTCGCTATGAGTGTGGATCTCATGTACTATGAGCATGTCACATGACCACATGATCTGTGCTACCCAGACCTATTTCTGGACTCCTTGGCTAAGACAGCCTGGCTTAGTCATTTGCACAAAAAGACTAAACTCCCTAGCAACTATAATGACATGATCCCCTGGAATGATTTTTTAAAACTGCTTCAGGTACACAAAGTAGGTTGTTTTGATGTAAATAACCAAAAATATTTGGGGATGTTGGTTACACTTAATTACTCTTCACTGTCATTAACTTAATTCAGCAGAATATCTCTTAAGATACACTGATTCCTGATTTTGAAAATAATAATCCTAGATAAAATAAAAGCTTTCATTTGCTATTTGAAAGACTTCTTTAAATACCGTTCTCTGTCGACCTAGAGCCTATACACCCAATAGCTGCCCTTCATGAAATCATGTCCCCTTCGAAATCTGTTTTTAATGACTTGAGTGACAACTTTCTGGTTTTAGTCCGTGGAGGACACACACTCCTGCTTTGACAAATGTGCTTAGTACATCTGATATTAATACACGTGTATTCTCACGAGCAATTGATTTTGAAAATGTTTGTAAATACAAGGGTATTGTGTGTTTTATTAAAGCCTGGGGCTGACAGGTGTAACCATTACAGTATTATCTTTAGTTTCTGCACCATTAGTTTTGAAATTCTCACCTGTCATCTCTGCCTGACTTAAGAAGCAGCAGCACACGCTGATGAGATCCAGCCGGCCCGAAACCAGAGACACACAGAAGCATGAATGTCAGGGGCAGTAAAGCGTGGTTTCTGGCGCAGCCGGGGTCTTTTGTAACGCTGTGTGAAAAGCAAACAGACGACTTAGCCAAATGATTTTTCCGTGCTATCTTTGGCATGGCAAGGAGTTGACAGAAGGAGTATAACCGCGCCGTGTTTCGGTAGGAGAGCATGGAGCTGGTGTACAATAAGTCCAAGCCTGTGGCTGTTACCGGAATGGCTTTCCCGACCGGAGACGTCAATAACTTCGTGGTTGGCAGTGAGGAGGGTACCGTCTACACGGCCTGCCGTCATGGAAGGTGATTTTGTGTTTCCTTACTGATGACGTGTTTCTCATTTCCGGAAGTCTGTTATCGAATTCTAGATTATAACCACCTTGCGGTATGAGAAAGGCGATGTCTGCAGACATACAAAGCACACCTCGAGTTTCTATTACCTTATAGCATCCATCTGCTTGGGTCATTAGCCATGGTAAGCCTTGGATGGTTCACAGGCCCTGAGGAAAAGAATCCAGGCTTCTTAGCATATCATGTAAGAGCCGTGAGTGCCTGCTCCTTGCAAGCCTCGGCCTTCAGGCACCAGCCACTCACCCGTCAGGGATGACAGTCCCCAAATATTGCCTATCCCACACACCTTCATGTGTTCGCACACTCCATCTCTTCCATCAGGTCTGGCACTTCTCTTCTTGGCCTGGTTAACTCCTCAGACTTCAAGAGCCAGAGGCTCTTCCACACTGAAGCCTCTCCTGACTCTCTTAAGCAGACCAAACCGTTCCCTCCTCTATGGTTTCATAGAATTTTCATTCCTTTTTTTCATTCATGTCTTCAAGGAATTCTTGCTAAGAACCTTCCATGTGCCCTGCACATTTACATCATGAGGATGCGGTAAGGAACAAAACAGAAGTGGAGTTCATATTCTGATTGAGGGTGAAAGACAATAAACTAATACACAAGGAAATCTGTGGCTTAAGATGATAAGTACTATAGAGAACATTTAGGTAGAATAAATGAGATGGGGCCATAGGCTGTAAGATAGGTTTGCTATTTTGTATATCTTTCTACGTGCTTCTACAATAGCATTAGTTTCATTTTATTTCAACCATTCATTTGCCGTCTTCCTCTTACTAAACTATTTCCATTTCATCATTGATTTTCTGCCCGGGGCCTGACACATGGTACACGAAGAGCTAAAAATCTTTATGGGGAATAGGGAAATGACAATCCTCAAATAAATAGAGAGATGCCTTGGGGCTCTTCCTCCCAATCAGGGAGGCTGGAATGGTGATAAGAATTCGGCCTTGATTGAGAGATTGGCGAATGCCCCTGGAAAACCATCAGGATGAAGTAGAATCCAATAATTAGAATTATTGTAAAATTGCATGCAAGGCTTAATGAGTGGCCTCGCCATCTCTTGAAAGGTTTGCTGTGTTCACCCTGGTGCTTAATTTTCTTTCACTTTAGGAGTTCTAATTCAATTGATTTTTCATCTCTTCTACTCAGCCCAGGCTATTTAGATTTAATGAAAAATCAGAAATTGTTCCAATTTTATACTCCTGTGTTTTTGTGATTTGTAGAAGCAATAAGCGATGTGATTCTTCCATTCACACAATATGAGCTGTGACTTTCCTACGGGTCTACACCTAGCAACGAGCGGTATTTCCCCTGCTCACATGATTTAAAGATGAGTAGGAAGATATGCCTCATGGTTCCATGCCCATAAAACTGACAAAAACCATGCATTAAGGTTTTATGAGAGCATAAAAAGATCTGATAAAGTTGTTCATTCATGCAAACATTCGCCACACACCTACTTTGAACAAAGCACATTGCTCGGTGCTGCCAGGAACACAGACATTATTTAAACCTGGTTTCTGCCTTCAAGAAAGTGATGATGGTGGTAAAGGCAAATGCACAAATATCTTCCCTACAGGGAGAATGTCATACGTGGCTGAGAGAGGCACAGGGAGTGTAGTGGAGTCATGGAGTCACAAGTCTATCTCCACATGGATTAGAATCAACAGGCATATAGGTTCCAGTGACCTAATTCAGGACCTTAATTATCTGTGAAGGCTACAGAACATAATCATGGAGAACTTCCAGATTTTTTTTTCTTTTTTAGTTTCTCTAATGTGAATACTGTTTTACATGATGAACATTTTTGTTCTGTGGCTGTTGTCCTTTTTAAGCACCATCAGAATATGTAGCATAATTCCAAAGAAGGATACCCAAGGTAAAAAACATAAATCTTTTTACCACAAGCTTGATTTTGCTTCCTACATTGGTCCATCCTTTTGAAATATAAAATACAGATCTTAATAAAGTTGTAAAATCGCAGGAATTTGGCTTCATAGCAATTTGAAATGGGTCACATAGGGCTATGGGGGAGTGGTGAGCGATTTCTATTTTTCACCTAACATAGAGAAGGTGAAAATCCACTTCCATAAATTAAATAAAGTCCTCATTTTGCACCCTATAAACTCTTTCAGGATGCTGTTAAGAGCAAGTGGAGTCTCACCAGGGGCCACTTCAAAGATCAGTTCCTCGTGTTCTTTAGAACAGTTTAAATGATCACGTGTGGAACTGCTGTTAGCAGTTTCACTGGGAATCGGTTTTGAGTGCCCGTTACATGGAACACGCACTGCAACATTTTCTCACAATTTCAGATTTTGCCAAGCACGCTGACATTTACTGGCGCTCCAGAAACCCAAATGTTTTAATAACTTAATTCATTTCGCTCTTTGTGACATAATATTTAGATTCCACAATCCCTAAGTATTTGTCATAGTTATAACCTCATGCACATGGCTTTTTAAAATCCAGCATTTCTGGTATATTTTTTAATTGGGTATGATTATGTGCAGACTACTGTGTGATAACAGGGGGCTGGAAATAATCCCAGCTTAGTTAAATAAGCCTCATGCGTCCTCGGATAACTTTCAAAATGTATCTTACTACTTCTCAAATGTGTTTCTTGGCGGGGGAGGGGGGGCAGGAAGCCTAAGGTTGTCTATTTTCCTTTATGGTTTCTTTCAACAAATATTTATTGAGCACTTACTATATGCCAAACACTTGACAGCAAGAAAAACCAGGCACCAGCCTTTATGGAAGTGATATTTCACAGCCTTGAAAACTTGTTGTAGCAAAAACATTATTTTCGAAGTATCACATTGAAGTTATGCATATCATATTGGGATGGACAAGGGGTTCCACGAAGTAGTAGCTTTTCAGACGTGTCTACTTCATTTAAGAAAGGACCGTGGGGGAGAAGAAAGGGGGAAATGGTGGGGGAAAGGGAGGGAGGCAAACCATGAGAGACTCTTGAATGCTGACAAAAACTGAGGACTGATGGATGTGGGGAGGGGAGGGGAGGATGGGCACGGGGGGGGGCACTTGTGGGGATGAGCACTGGGTGTTATATGGAAACCAATTTGACAATAAACTATTTGTAAAAAAAAAAAAAAACATTAATAGTACAAAAAGCTTATGTTAAAAAAAAAAAAGAAATTTTCTTGAGAAGATAAATAAAGGAATACAAGGATATGCGGAGTTTTGTAGCCAATGGGGTTCCCAAAAGGAGTTAAAACAGAATGTGTGCCAAATGTCATCAGAAGAACAGAATAGTTTTATTAAATAAAATATGAAAGCTTCTGAGACCCAAGTATGTATGTTTTCCATTGTTGTGCTATACCAACGATAGGATTCGAGGAACTTCTAAAAAAAGGACTTTTAAATGACAAGATTTGGTATTAAATTGTGAAGGTTAAAGAGATTATATTGTTTGATATTATTTTTTAATCATCAAAAATAGACTAGCGTTTTATTTCTCTCAAGATAACTGTGAAAGTGGTTTCATTTTTGGTGGTTTATGGTTGTTCTTTTAACTTACAGAGAAGTAATCATGCAGAGGCAAGTTTTTTGTTTTTTTTTTAAGCAATTGCGGCTTTGCAAAGGTCACTGAAATTCTACTCATGTGTGGTCTTCGTGCAGCAAAGCAGGTATCGGTGAGGTCTTCGAAGGTCACCAAGGGCCAGTGACTGGAATTAACTGCCACATGGCTGTGGGCCCGATCGACTTTTCACACCTGTTTGTCACATCATCATTTGACTGGACCTTCAAACTGTGGACCACAAAGGTAAGAATACCCTGATTTAAGTTCTCAGGTCATACATAGTCAAAGAGGACAGCGTTATTGTTCACAGCCTGCTGGTGAGCACAGTCTGCCTCAGAGCCGAAGGTTCACTTTCTTGGTCCTTTTTATTTATTTTAAAATATCTAAGTAATGTTTGAAAACATTCTAAATGTGGAAAATTCCAACAATTCAAATAATAATAAAATGGAAGGCCTTCTTTACTAACACTAATCCCGCCCACAACGTCCCCTCCCGTGCTGCCTCCCAGGCCCCTCCCCAGAGGTGACCCTCTTGGAGCGGTTTAGTGTTGATTCTGTAAGCGCTGACTTACCTACATGTGTACTTATAGAAATCTGACTTGAGAATTGGTATTTTGGTTCAGGGGTTTGGGTTTTGTTTTGTTTTGTTTTGTTTTGTTTTTTGAGCCCTCAGTGGCTTTTAAGCTAGCAAATGGCACTATATTAGTTGTGCTTTCAAAGGCAATTCTGACAGTGTTTGAGAGCCAAGAAAGGAAAGACCACCTGAAGGAAAGGTACAGTAGTCCAGGGCATAAATGACAGCAGTGTAAACCAGTAGTTCTGGGTGGAGGGAAATAGATGGATTTGAGAACTGTTTATAAGGTAAAGGCAACAGAAACTGGTGACTGATTTGATACAAGGATGGTGAGAGGGGGCGTCATCAGGAAAAAACCCAAGTTATGACTAGAGCAACTGGCGATTTGTGCTTATGTATCACTGAATTCACTGAACGGAGACACCAGAGGAAGGGCGCGTCGGCGAAGGGCATTGTTAAAGGCAGGTTAAAACGAAGGTGCCTGGGAGGCATGATTCATGATTTCCATCAGACAGCTTGATGTGTGGGACTGAAGCAGAGGGAGACCTCTCCGCTGCAGGTACGCACTTAGTAGCAGTCAGAATAGCAATCACAGAGCGACTGGGTGGCACAGGCAGTTAGGCTTCTGACCAGCTCAGTTCATGATCCCAGAGTTCGTGGGTTCAAGCCCTGCATTGATTGAGACAGAGAGCCCGCTTCAGATCCTCTGTCTCCCTCTCTCTCTCTGCCCCCTCCTGCTTGTGCAGCTGTACTCTCTCATTCAAAGATAAACAAACATTAAAAAAAAAAAGAAAAGAATAGCATCATTATTAGAGTCCAAGGAGTATATTTTAAAAGAAATGTTAAGAGTAACAGGGCACCTGGGTGGCTCAGTCAGTTAAGCGTCTGACTCTTGATTTTGGCTCAGGTCATGATCTCATGGTTTGTGAGTTCAAGCCCTGCATAGGGCTCCATGCTGACAGCGCAGAGCTTTCTCTAGATTCTCTTTCTCTGCCTCTCCCTCCACTTACATGCTCAATCTCTCTCTCTCTCTTTCTTTCAAAATAAATAAATAAACTTAAAGAAAAAAAAGAACTGTTAAGAGTAGATCCAGAAAACCAGGACTATATAGGAAACAAACAAGAGAAATGGAACTAGAAAAGAAGATTAAAGGAGCACCAACTCTTGGGGTGCCTGGGTTGCTCAGTCTGTTAAACATCCAGCTTCGGCTCAGGGCATGATCTCGCAGTTCATGAGCTCGAGCCCCACGTTAGACTCTATGCTGACAGCTCAGAGCCTGGAGCCTGCTTTGGAATCTGTGAATCTCTTTCTCTCTCTCTCTCTCTCTGCACCTAACCTGCTCATGCTTATCTCTCTGTCTCTCAAAAAATAAATAAATGTTAAAAAAGAAATTTTTTTTTAAAAAAAAGCGCCAATCCAAGAAATGGTGGGGGGGGATTATAATTTTTGAGTGTGTGGCTTCCTGGGTATGAATAGAGAAGGGCTCTGTGAAGAGGACAGGATTGGCCTCAACTGAGGGAAAACAACTCACCTATAAGAAAAATTCAAATTTAAGCGAAGCTAAGAAACTTCTTTTCAACTATCATACTGACAAAAATCCAAAAGCAATATAATCTGTGATAAGACAGAAAGAATCAGCCATTCTCATACATGGCTGGTGCAAATGCAAAATGGCACAACACTGGAGAAAAGGATTTGGAAACATAAAAATAATTCGCCATGCATATTTGCTCATAGTCAGAGCAATTCCTGCTTCCAGGAATCTATGCTAAAGGTATACTAGCAAAAATAAGAAAAAAGACATCTGAAGAAGATTCATTGAAAGACTACTTCCAATAGCCAAAGATGAGAAAAGACCCAAGAGTCCATCAGTAGGGCTCAGGACAAATCAAAAGTAGTGAGCATCCACACAAGACAGAACCAGTCAAGGGGAGGAAGAAATGCAGGTTTCTTCATACTATTATGGAGTGATGTCTAGGATATATATTTTTTGAATGTTTTATTTATTTCTGAGAGAAAGAGAGAGAGCATGAGCAAGGGAAGGTCAGAGAGAGAGGGAGATACAGAATCCGAAACAGGCTCCAGGCTCTGAGCTGGCTGTCAGCACAGAGCCCGACACGGGGCTGGAACCCATGAACAGTGAGATCATGACCTGAGCCGATGTCGGACGCTTAACTGACTGAGCCACCCAGGTGCCCCTCTAGGATATATTTTTAAATGAGAATAGCAAGGTGGAGAAAAGTAGAAATAGTACATTGCCATTGTTTAATATTTAAATATTTTTAGAATGTTGGAATGATAGACATGTATACACAAAATTATTACTTATATGGAGGCAGGAAGCTGAAAGAAACAAAGAGAATAACCATACTTTTTTTTTTTTTAATATACTGTGTACCTTTGGTTTGGGAATGATGTAAATATCTTACATAGTTACAAAACAAAATAAAATAAATTCTAAAAGTGGTTCCTAAAAAATGTGAAGTAACATGAGATGAATCAACCTTTTTGTGGTTCAAATGGAGGCAAACCCTTACAGTATGGAATGATTCTAAGTGACTTTAAAATCATGTATTTTGACTCTACAGCCCAAAAAAGATAAGTTTTAAGGATAAAGGGAACTCAATGAAAAATTTTAACTACTTTTCATACTCACATTGCTGGTTGTTGTATTGTTACTGATACCATTGTGTTTGTATCATGAGATAAATGAAATGGTTGCATTTGTGTCACTGAAGAGTGATAGCAGCTGGGTTGAAAGAAGATACAAATGCATGAGTTGAGAAAACCGTCTGCGGTAATACTGAATTCAAGTTGCATGTCAGTTAGGACTTATGGTTCATGTTACCTTTATTTATTTATTTATTTATTTATTTATTTTTTGGTTCCAAATAGACTTATTTTATTTTTTTAACTTATTTTTTTTATAAATAGTTTATTGTCAAGTTGGTTTCCAATAACACCCAGTGCTCATCCCCACAAGTGCCCTCCTCCATGCCCATCACCCCCCTTCCCCTCCCTACCCCACCCATCAGTCCTCAGTTTGTTCTCAGCATTCAAGAGTCTCTCATGGTTTGCCTCCCTCCCTCTCCCCCACTATTTCCCCCCTTCTTCTCTCCCACGGTCCTCCGTTAAGTTCCTCCTAATCCTCCATATATACGTGCAAACATATGGTAGCTGTACTTCTCTGCCTGACTTATTTCGCTCAGCATGACACCCTCAAGGTCCATCCATGTTGCTACACATGGCCAGATTTCATTGTTTCTCATTGCCATGTAGTATTCCATGGTATAGATAAACCACATCTTCTTGATCCATTCGTCCGTTAATGGACACTTAGGCTCTTTCCATGTTTTAGCTATTGCGGAGAGTGCTGCTATGAACATTGGGGTCCATGTGCTCCTATGCCTCAGCATTTCTGTATCCCTTGGGTAAATTCTTAGCAGTGCTATTGCTGGGTCCTAGGGGAGTTCTATTGTTAATTTTTTGAGGAACCTCCACACTGTTTTCCAGAGGGGGTGCCCCAGTTTACATTCCCACCAACAGTGTAGGAGGGTGCCCGTTTCTCCACATCCTCGCCAACATCTAGAGTCCTCTGATTTGCTCATTTTAGCCACTCTGACCGGCGTGAGGTGGTATCTCAGTGTGGTTTTGATTTGTATCTCCCTGATGAGGAGGGACGCTGAGCATCATTTCATGTGTCTGTTGGCCACCTGGATGTCCTCTTTGGAGAAGTGTCTGTTCATATCTTCTGCCCATTTCTTCACTGGATTGTTTTTCAGGTGTGGAGTTTGGTGAGTTCCTTATAGATTTTGGATATTAACCCTTTATCTGATATATCATTTGCAACTATCTTTTCCCATTCCATCAGTTGCCTCTTAGTTTTATGGATTGTTTCCTACCTTTATTTTTTTTTTAATTTTTTATGGTTATTTATTTTTGATAGACAGAAAGGGACAGAGCATGAGTTGGGAGGGGCGGAGAGACAGTGAGACACAGAATCTGAAGCAGGCTCTAGGCTCTGAGCTGACTGCACAGTCTGATGTGGGGCTCAAACCCACAAACCATGAGATCATGACCTGAGCTTAAGTCGGATGCTTAACTGACTGAGCCACCCAGGTGCCCCATCCTTTAAATCTAAAAAGTACATATTCACAGTTCTATTTACCAAAAAGGTCCAGAAACAATGACCGATTCAATAGCAGTGACACTCCTGATGTCCAGATTGTCCTCTCTAAATACTGGTTTCACTAAAGAAACCAGAGCTCCTAAAAGAAATGACTGATTCTAGATCTAGAGCAGGAAATGCATAAAATGAGGTCAGAATATTCCATCAGAATAGAAATCAAGGAAGCTACCAAACACTGCATATTTCTTGTCAAAGGTCTTAGAAGCCAACTTGAATAAGCCTCTGCTGGCCAAAGAATATCAATAAGGGTAATAGATTCATGAGTTCATAATAACATTTTAAGGAGGGGAAAAAACTTCTTTAGTCATGTTTGGAGAATTTTAAGGAAGCCAATTCAATATTTCGGAAACTAAGGAAAGAATTAATGACTTGTTCTGAAAGATTTAAACATTTATTCTGTCTTTTCTGTATGATTTGTACTTTAGGGTGACTAAATAATTTATGAGGGGATGTTTTTCCTTCTAGAAATATTCCAGCTAATAGAGGGAAAAAGGATTTGAATATCACCATTTTGGAACCCCTGATGATAATAAGTAATGAGTATTGCTGATAACATATAAAAATAGAAACAACTTTCATAGTTATGGAAGTATACAATATTACTTTTGAAGTGGGCTTGTCCCTCAAATAAAATTCAGATCCTATCCATCCCCCAAAGCTCTGAATTTAGAGGCAAGAGGACCGATAAAGATGCTAAATGTTAAATAATACACAGGGACGGAAGCAGTCAATCAAGGCCGTGGAGAAATCTATGCCACAGCCAATCTCATTTCTGAAACAAAAACTTTTTTTTTTCAAAGAAAATAAAAGAAATGGAGGTAGAAATTAGGTTTCAGAACAAAATAGAACCGAGCAATACTTGAGCCATTTCAACCAATCTTAAAATACGAATCGTGATAGATCTTGATCCAGACAAGCAAACCTTTGAAAAAATTGGAAAGCTATTCGGAAAATGGGAAAGTTGACTATATATTTGGTGATATTTATGAGTTATTATTTTTAGATGTGATCATTATATTTGGATCATCTTAAGTGGTTTTAGCTTTTAGAGATGCACACTGAAATCTTACAAAAGAAATCACATGATGTAAGAGATTTGCTTCAAAATAATCAGTTGAGAAGGTAGAGCATGTGGATATAGATGAATAAAATTGTGCATGTATTGATAAGTATTGAAGCTGGATATTGATACTCTATTTCTGAATACATTTGAAATCTTCTATAATAAAAAAAACTAAAAAAAAAAACACTAAAGAGAAGGGAGTAGCCAACAGTAACAAATACTTCATGGAAGTATCATCAGAACTGAAATACATCCACTGTATTTAGGAGCCTCACTGTGCCCACAGCAAATACAGTTCCACTACCATGTTGAGGATGGTACACAAATAACAAGGAGTTAAGTAGTGAGTGGAAAGCAAGGAAGCAATGAAATAAAATCAAGAAATTTGGCTATAAGGAGAAGAAGATGGGAGGTAGAGAGAGAGTTTTCCTTCTTTTTTCTATTTTTTTTTTTTTTAAAGATCACAGAGGCTCCTGTTGCTGTTGTAGAATAGCCAGCAAAGAAAGAATAGAAAACCTGTAAGTGTAAGACAGAGAAAGGACCCTGAAGGTGTTGGAGTAAATGAAATGCATAGCAAGGGCAGAGGGTAAGGTCGAAATCTGGGCAGTGACATGTCTTCTGTTGTAACAAAGGAACAGGAAAGGAAGGAGATGAATATACACAAAAGTGTGGGTGTGGTGAACAAATGCAGAAGGAAGTCTCATATGATCCTGTTTCCTCAGTGAATCATGAGGTGAAGTAGTCTGCTGAGTGGGAAGCCGAGGATCTGAAGGGAACAGGTTGCAGCTGGTCATGAGAGAGAAGAGAAAGAGCTGATTAAGGAACCAAAGATGGACTCCGGGCAGTGTAGTTCTAGTTCTAGTGGCATTGATCTTCAGGGCCAAGTTCTTCCAAGAGAAATCAGCAGCAGAGTTATGGGTATGCAGGAGGGGGACACTTAGTTCGATCCAGGGCTAAAGATTTCCCAGAATGCAATGGCAAGACAATAGAACATGGGATTGGAAATAAGGACAAGAGCATGTTGGATGTTAGAGGCTAAGGATTCTGTGCTCTGGAGCTGAAAGGAAGTGAAAACAGGAGAAAGTGGAAGAGCAAGGGGTTGGAAGCCCCTAGAAGATCAAAGTAAGAGAATTAGTAAAATAAGAGATTATTGTTACAAAGTGGATGTTTGGATTTAGTAATGCACAGCTGAAAATAATAGATAAAATAATAGATTTTCCATGAAAATAATTCCAAGTGATAAAAACAAAACAAAATAAAAGCTCCAGGGGGTGTGGTCATATTATAACTGAAGTCAAGCAGGTGTGAAGTCCACTGGAACTGAGGGGGTCTGACTGGGATAGAAAAGGACACAGTGATCCCAGTGCTAAAGTTTCCAGTGAGATAGGAAGAGAGATCAGAAAAAGTAAGGGATGATAAAGAGACATGGCCTGAGCTTAAAAGAAACCAGACTTTACGAGACATCTACACCCTGGAGAGCAAATAGGAAGATGACCCTTTCCCTCTTCTGAAATAGAATATCTGGTAATGAACACTTTCTCCTGGAGGACACAGTAGGGGTGGTGGTGAGCTTATGGAAGAAGGTGGGGGTTCCCCTAAGACAGACAGCAACGGGAGCTTTCCATGAAAAGCCTGAAGATGGAGGCAAATGAGCTCATCATGGAATGAGAGACACGGAGAGCATGGTGGAAACATCTAGAAAGGGGGAGAGCACTGAGTGGTTGCTTCAGGTAAAGCGAGTACTAACAGAGATTTCTAGACAGTGCTATGAGAATTTAGCAAGAAGGAGGAGGAGAGATATTTAAAAAAAAAAAAAGGAGCCTAGAATTCTGAACAGAATGCTAATTTTTGCAAATTTTAGTGAGGACAGCATGCAGGAAGAAAGGAGTAAAGTACACTTGCTTTGCCCGCCCTCCCCCCACCCCCCAATCATACCAGATTTCATCATTAAACCACAGTCAGGGGAGGCTTCCTTCACAGTGAAGCAGAAACTGTTGGAGCACTTTACCTGGCAGAGGACAAGGCTGCATTCCAGCAGCTGAATCAACAAGTAAGAAGCCATTTTCATCTGAATGCTTAAAAGGTAGGGATCCACTCGGGAAATACATGCGATGCATGTGGAAAGATAGGTCTATACTTGATTTTGTAGATTTGTTTTTATTTTATAAGTTGTGGTAAGTCATTTTAGTACTGAACTAATGAAAACTTAATGTTAGGGAGTTGTCTATGGAAGATGAATTTGCAGGGGCTGGGGGCGGTGGGGCAAGACCACCATTTACTGAGGTCATACTGTATGCCAGGTATTGCGCTAAATATGCTACATACAATACTTAGTCCATTAAGAACTCACAGTAAACTCATGAGTAGATGCATTACCCCACTTTATAGAAGAAGAAATAGGCATAAGAGAGCTGAAATAACTTGGCTGGTGTGCTCAGTGAGAGCCTAGGGAAACTGGAATTCAAACCCAAGGGAGTGTGACCCCCAAAGCTGTGGTCTTTTGCACACCAGCATGCTAAGTCCAGAGACAGGATATCCAGTTTTAAGGCTAGTTTGACCATCCAAGTGAAAGTCAGAATTTCAGCAGTGGCAGCGACGGTGAGTTTGTGGAGGAGAACATGTCTAGGCGATAGAAGCAAGCAGACATGACCAAGTGACTTGATTTGAGAGCAAAGTCAATGATGATTCTGATATTTCTGCCTTAGGCACCTGAGTAAAAGACTGCCAGTGCCAGTGACTGAGTTAGGAAATAGAGGAGGAGCAGGCTTAGGTTGGAGGCAGGAAATTAGCAGTCCAGGGAATGCTCCAGCTGAGGCACCTGGAAATTCCTAAAAGGTAATGGAAAATAGTGGAACTCAGGGTTAAAAGTGAGGGTAAAAATCTACTTTGATTTCAGGGCTGTGAGTTCAAGCACCACATTGGACATAGAACTGACTTAAAAAAAAAAAAATCTAGATATGGCAGTGATCAACCTATAGTCAGTCAATTATTCCAAGAGAAAATTAAGAAGAGAATGTCCATTGAAGAGGAAAGGGTGCAATGTGGCAACCACAGCTGCTTCAGGAAGAGAAGGAATACATGTGTGGAAAAGATGAGAAGAAGGTGGCATTGGCTTCAAGACAGACTGAGGCTGGTTATAAAGCGAGGAGAGAAGACAGGAGACAGAGAAAACAAAGACCTGTCTTTCAGTCTAGGGGCTGGAACTGAAGGAGACAGAGTGGTGGCTAGCAGGGAAAGCCAGACCCCTGAAGGACTTAGTTATTATGCTTTTCTTTCTCCTAAGATTTTATTTATTTATTTACTTACTTACTTACATATTTAAGTGTCTATTTATTTATTTTTAGAAAGAGAGAGAACTAGTGAGGGACAGGCAGAGAGAGAGGGGACAGAGGATCTGAAGGGCGATCCGTACCAGTAGCAGAGAGCCTAATGAGGGGCTCGAACTCACAAACTGTGAGACCATGACTTGAGCCAAAGTCAGGTGTTTAACCGACTGAGCCACCCAGGTGCCCCCAAGATTTTATTTAAATTAAGTTAGTTAACATATAGTGTAATACCTGTTTCAGGAGTAAAATTTAGTGACTCATCACTTATATATGACATCCAGTGTTCATCCCAACAAGTGCCCTCCTTAATGCCCATCACCCATCTAGCCCCTCCCTCCCTCCCCCCGCCCATTGCCATCAACCCTCAGTTTGTTCTCTATCTTGAAGAGTCTTTATGGTTTACCTCCTTCTCTGTTTTTGTCTTATTCTGTTTTTCCTTCCCTTCATCTATGTTCATCTGTTTTATTATACTTTTTGAGAGACTTGAGCATATTTGGGCCTGAATAAAAGGAGCCAGTGAAGAGTGCAGATTGACAGTGAGTAGACTGAAAATTGAGAAGGATGATGTCAGGTGCCAGTGCGGGGTTGGGGAGTGGCATAGACGTGGGACACCGCTAAGGCTGGAGAGAGATTGGCTGGGTTTAGCTGAATGGAAGTGGAAGGCAGAGTAGAGAGAAAAGGTCGCTATGCTCTGGTGAGGTCAGAGGTGCGCTCCTCCGCTGACAGCAATGGGAAGCGGGATGTGGCAGGGGGAGGAGGGGAGTTGCAGGTCATGTGAGAGAGGGGACAGGCCCCTGCCTCCAGAGGATGTCTGAATGGTACCAATTTGAGGATCAGCTGGGACTAAATATCAAAGATATTTCATAGGTGATGTCTAACTTAAGTTTTATAAGAGTACCAGGAATTGGAGGGTGGCCATTGTTGACTCCCTAAGGTCCACCCTGAATCTGGCATTCAAAGCAGCCCACCACCTGTCCCCAGCAGGTCAGAAAATACCGCTGTGGGAGACGTACCACTTCTCTTCAGTTCTAAACAAAGGGTTGTCAAAGTGTGGCCTTTAATGGTCATGGGCACCATTACCTGGGACTTATTAGAACTGCAAATTAGGAGTCACCACGCCCCAGACATTCTGTACATCTCGAGAAAAGCAGAGTGAGAGCCAGCAATCTGTTTTAATAAGCCCTCCAAGTGACCCCCATGCTGCTAGAGCCATGTTCTAAACCAGCGCGAAGTTCCGTCTGAAACTCCCCACCCTACAGAGCTGCTGGGGCAGTTTGTTTATTTTGAGGAGTCTCTCCTTTCTCCTCAGGGTTGTGTTAGGGGACTGGAGAGCTAGCTCAGGAGTCAGGGAGGAGAATGAAAATCATGTCCCACCCCCCCCAAGTCAGGCTTCCTGGTAAGTTAATACCCTACTTGTTCCGGTGAGGGATTTGTACCATGAATATATTTGAAACTCAAATTAATCACAACCTCTTGCGAAGATGTCCTAGGAGCAGTGGTTACACTTGATACTCTTGGCAACACCTGCTAGAGTCTTTCTCCACTTCTTGATCTAAACGTGTAAAATTTTTAAAAAGTGGCAGCAACATCTAAAATTACTAGTCACTTTTGCAAGACTGACTGAAACTTACTTTCAGTCTTCATAAAAAGGACAAAGTGAAAATGTATTGTTTTGAAAATACTGGAAATTAAAAAAAGAAAGAAAATACTCGATATCATGGCTTTGGTTTTGGGGTTTTGTTTTTTTTTTTTTTTCATTCTTATTGGCAATGAGAATTTTCAGATAGGTGAGAACAGAGACAAAAATCAGATGGGTAATTATTTTGGGGTCCTTTCTGACAATATTGGCTACCTTGGTAATCTTTATTTTAAACTCATTGTATAACTTGGAGTCATTCAACCATTCAATTAAAGGTGAGAAAGGTATGGTCACCTGATACTCAAGTTAGTGACAGCCTACTTAAGATGATGTCCTAGTCCCTATGGACTGCTATAACAAAATACCCAGGCGGGGCGGTTTCTAAACAACAGGAATGTATTTCTCTCAGTTCTGGAGGCTGGGAATCCCAAGATCAAGATGCCAGCATGGTCATGTTCTGCTGAAGTCTCTCTTCCTGGTTCAAAGCCAGCACCTCCTCGTGTGTCCTCACACGACAGAGGGGCTTGGGAGCTCTGTGGAGTCTCTATTATATGAACACTAATCCCACTCATGGATTGCCACCCTTACGATTAAATTTATCCCAAAGGCCCCTGCCTTCTAATACCATCACATTGGAGATTAGGATTTCAACATATGGATTTTGGAGAGTACACAGAAAATTGCAAATTAAATAACATAAGGAAGGATCCTTCAAATGGCAGGAAGAGTTGATGCTAAGAAATACGACTTTGAACTCGTCACAAGTCAAATCGTAAAAGTAGCTGCAATGTAATACTTTGTGTATCAGAATAAGCATAGCTCAAAGATAACCCCCAAAAAGTTTTTTTTAAGTTTATTTATTTACTTTGAGATGAGGAGGGAGAAAAAGAGAGAGAGAGAGAGAGAGAGAGAGAGAGAGAGAATCCCAACATGGGACTTGAACTCCCGAAACCGCAGAATCATGACCTAAGCTAAAACCAAGAGTCACCCAACTGACTGAACCACCTAGGCACCTCCAAACATGCATTTCATGTATTCTACTGACCAAGAATTCACATTTCTAACACAAAGATAAAATATTAGGACAGAACATCTGTATTCCTGGGAGACTGTTATATCGCAGTTAGCACGCTGAGCAAAATGAATGTAATCTTGAGACCAGCAGCAAAGTCCATATCCACTCACTCTGCATAGGTAATGTGATTGCCAAAGAGGCAGTAGCACTTCACACACTTTTAGACAGAGAGAAGCTATGATTTTAAAGATCAAGACCAAGACATAAAATTTCTGTACATAGGATTTCAGAAATATTGTAGTTAAATGAAAAAAGCGTATTTGGAGAAAATGCTCATCGTTGCCAATTCTCTTTGTGATTTGAAAAATTAATATTACTATGAACTTTATATATGGTTTCATTTAAATTTCCCATAAAGATTGTACAGTTTGAATTTAAGAATTGGGAAAGGCTAAAGGAAGAACATAATACTGTATATTTTTTGGAGGTTTGGGCTTCTGAGTTATTCCCAAAAGAGTGGTTTAGTTCATGAACACTAACTAGCTGCATTGACTGTGGGTGAAAAATTAACCTACCTAACAGGGTTATAGAACCTTAAAATTTTAACTTGATTCTTTCTGGTTTCATTATCATAGTTAACTTAATAGAGAATAAGTAACTGCGTATTAGTGACAGAGCCTTTTTTTTTTTTTTTTTTTGGTAAGAAACCAAGGCAAAATAATTAATGGTGTACTTTTTTTTTAAAAAAAAAGGATAGTAGCACAACCATTTTTGATAGTGAGAGAGCCTTGTTCATCACCTTGATTATCAACATGTTATATTTTAACTCCATGCAAGGGAAAGAAAGAATGACCCTTGCCTTAGTGGATAAAGAGTAAAAATATAACCATGTGTAGAAAATAGTACTGTTGGGGGTGCCTGAGTGGCTCAGTCAGGTAAGCTTCCAACTCTTGATTTCGGCTCAGGTCATGATCTCATGGGATCGAGCCCCTAGACGGTCTCTGCGCTGTCATTGCAGAGCCCGCTTGGGATTCTCTCTCACCCTGTCTCTCTGTCCCTCCTGTGTTCACACTCTCTTTTTCTCTCTCTCTCTATCTCAAAATAAATAAATCAACTTAAAAAAAAAACAAAGAAAATGGTATTGTTATGGTTGGTTATCATAGAGGCAGTGTATGAGAGGATCCAAATGATTAAGTAGAGCAAACAGACATGTTCAAAGGGGCGTGTGCAGGTAGACCATGGAAGCTACAGAGTGTGAGTTCTCTACCTGTCCACATGGAGTCATCTCATGACAGATCTTTCCGTGTGAATTCCCACAGTAAGCATCATCTGTCTTTCTTCCCCATACGCCCAAGTTGCCCTTCCCTCTAACTTTTTGAAAACAAAATAAAGCACAGACACCCACTCTTGACCTCGTTGACTCTTTCCCATCCTCTGCCTTTTCCCATCAAACTGCAGTTTTACCTCCTACAATCTCTTTATCTCCATGATTACCACTAAACCTCCTCCTTCAAAAATTGCCCTGACCTCCTTCTTGCCTGATCCGTGGGCATTTTGCCATTTTCATTCACTTTCATGACTTTGCTGTTTCAATAATGTTGAATAGTCCCTTGGAGCATCCTTCTTTAATATATTAGTGAGGCTGTTTTTAAGTAAACAGCTGCATACTTAAAAGTCTATTTTTGATGATTCTTTTAAAAAATAATAAAAAGAAATGCATTGCCTGAATAAATTCTATTGAGTACCACCTCTTACCTTTTACTATATCTTAGCCCATTAAATTTCCCATCCATCAAGAAATACTGGAGTTGATACTTAGAAATGAAGTATGAACTCTTGGCTGGATTAAAACATTCATTATTCCACTCAGCTTTTCTGTTTGCTGAGGTTTTGGGTAATTTTTTTCCTGTACTGTAGTTTAGCTTAGTGGCTAGACAAGTTATGAGTCCTTGGACTTTTTATCATTGCATCCAGTTTGGAAAGTTTCATTGGACTCCAATTAAACATTGAGTTAATATTTATTTTGGTCCTGGTACAACTTCATAAGGACTTAGGCTCTTGATACTGTTCGTGGATTTGCCAGCTCACTCTATTCCTTTAGTCTTCAAAGGCCTCGAATGTTTTCTGCTTGAATGGATCATAGCCCCCGGATCCTTTCTGCATTAAAGCCTTGGGGCCCTAAACTTCAATTCTTTTCTGTTGACTGGTCAGGTATACAGTCTGACTTAACCCATGTGTTGGCCTTGGATGTGGATTCAGGACAGCGCCCTGGGATGCTTTATCCAAGAACCTTTCACGTCACACATCTGACTGATGGCAATCATGCACTTCAAGATACAACGTATCTTGACACTGTACAATTAACCTACATCTCAGCCCTCTCTCTAATCTCTTAACAAAATGGAGAATCTAAGAACAAAATTTTCTAAGTGACCGAAGGATGATGCTTTTGTACAAATTAGAAAGATAATCTTCAATTGCCAAGCAACTACTGTGAAATCAATAAATATTACCTATTTCACGTTGACATCCTCTGCCAGGGTTTAAATACAAGATGACAATCTTCCCTGATTGTTTTTTTCCATCTCAGCTACTAGGAAGGAGTGATCATTTCAATTTTTTATGAATAAAAGACATTGGAAAAATTTTGTTTTTAAGGAAAAACATTGATTTTTCCCTTTAAAATGAATTTATCAACATATGTATTATGATTATGTATTATAAGAAATGTTAAGTATGGCTATTTACACATAATGCAATAATAAAATAGCTTTGCCTTGCTCACTGAATCACATTTGGTGTATTTCCCTGTAAGACCACGAGATCCCTGAAAGGAGGTTCATATTATTTTGTCTGTATCGCCAGTACCTGGCATAGTGCTTGGCGCCTGGTAACACTTAATAAATCATTGAATTAATACATGGACGAATAATCCCTGGGTTTTTTAAAGATGTACATTAAACACTTATTGTAGCAAATATTTAGTTAGCAGTGGTTTTGAGCAGTAATCTTCATAGCCATAATTTAGAAATATAATAATTAGAAAACTGAGGTTAAGCTTTAAAAGTCCTACTAGGAAATATTTAAGAAATTATAATGGGGGGGAATGTAAGGCAACCATCCAGGAGCAGAGTGGCCTCTTAAATATTTTTCTTACAAAGTAGATGAGTAGGATTCCAATTAATTTGAGAGAATGATCTGAAGAGCTGGGCAACCAGAATATGTGATTTTAGCCATGTTCTGTGTTCAAGAGGGTATTTACCCAAGTGAGCAAGGGAATAAGTTCCTCAACAGGCTGACAATCCCCTTTCTGTGCACTGTGGCCCAGGTGCTTGCAGGAATGCCCTTTCTAAAGATACTCCTGGGAAAGCCTGTCCTTTATGGAATATGACTCCCCCCAGCAAAAAAGGGGTTCAATTCTCTCTAAATCATAGTTTATAAGATAAATTCCTAGCTCAAACTGAAGTTGTTGGGGGAAAGATGGAGAAGGAAATGTGCCAAAGAAGCTTCTCAAGGCAGATGATATCCAAACTGAGGTTTGAAGGACTTAGGTCAAGGGAGACAAGGAAGGGCATTCAAATAGAAGGAACTGAATGTTCAAAAACCAAAACATGGGATAATTGACACCCTACCTGTGTGACCTCAGTAGAGTTACCTTACCTCTCTGTGCTGAAGTTTATTATTCATCTATAAAGTGGTGATTACAATACTGCCTGTCTCAGAGGGGGCTTGGGAAGCTAGAATGAGTTAGTCTATATAAAGCTCTCAAAACGATGCCAGGCAGAGAGTAGTAAGGACTATGAAAGAAGTAGCAATATAGTTATTACTATTAAATATAGTTATTGTTGATCTTTGATATACAACAATATATTGTTGTATATATTGTTGATATACTAGTTTAGTTGGGCTGGAGCAGTGGGTGAAAGGTTGTTAGAAGGGAATAATAAAAGGGTGCCTCTGGGAGCAAAAAGGGAACAGACAATGAAAGACAGTCTCTGATGCCATGACAGAGTGTAGACTTTGCTCTGAAGATAAGAACCATAACTCATGGTAAAATGGGGCCTCATTGCCTGTTGCCTAATGTCATGTAGAATAAGACTAAGCACTAATGACATGTCACCTTACCCCTCAGGATTCTGACCCACAGCGTTAGCATAATGTGCTACATGTGATGACCACTTCATCAGATTACCGGCAGTATGTGGGTTCCACCTTAACCCCTCCACACATCCCATAGCCCCTCCTATCCCAACATTACTTGATTGGAGCATTAATGAAGACTCTCTAAATTCATATTCAATAGGAGTGGCTTGATTGACCAGATTGTTTACTTTAGCAGATCTTCATGAGACTTCCTTCCCAATTCACCACTAAATGTAAGTATGTAGATGATAGGTGCCTGGGTGGCTTAGTTTGTTGAACACCCAACTTCAGCTCAGGTCATGATCTCACAGTTCATGAGTTCAAGCCTTCCATCAGGCTCTCTGCTGTCAGCACAGAGCCTGCTTCAAAGCCTCTGCTTCCCTCTCTCTCTGCCCCTCTCCCACTCATGCTCTTTCTCTCTCAAAAATAAATAAATAAATAAAGTAAGTATAAATAAATAAGTAAAGTAAATATCCAATCATGATAATAAAGATTGTAATGATAATAATAATCACAATAATAGAAATTGCATCCCACTGACTACTTCTACATGACTGGCATTGTACTAGTGCTGTCACATAATCCTAGGTGTATTTTTCTAAATAGGCTGCCAGGGGACCCTATCTTGAATGGACTGTTGCAGAATTGTCTCATCTGAACTTTCTGCTAGCTTCATGTTTACTTATTCTTCCCTCGCTTTAAAAAAAAAAATTTGTAACATGTTCATTTTTGAGAGAGAGAGATAGAGCATGAGTGGGGGAGAGGCAGAGAGAGGAGACACAGGATCAGAAGCAGGCTCTAGGCTCTGAGCCGTCAGTACAGAGCCCGATGCAGGACTTGAACCGTGAGATCATGACCTGAGCCAAAGTCAGCGCTTAACCAACTGAGCCACCCAGGTGCCCCTACTTGTTCCTCCATTGTATCTTCAATTGGGCTTCTCTTTTTATCAACTTATAATTATTTTTACATTTTTGAACCAAAGGTATATTCTCTTCCTCATCCTTCCCAGTTCCAAGAAACTTGTGTCACTAGCGCTTCTAATCCTTACCCGGAGCCCCATTAGTTTTTACACACCTGTCCCTGCCCCATCATGTCCTGACTTCTCAAAGAGGATTTAAATATGGCAGGACAGGAAGGTGGAGAAACTGTCATTTATCCTAGGTTTAAAGAAAGCATGTGTAAGAATTTTTTTAGTATATTCTAATGCCAATTACTTTCACAATTTCTACATATTTCTTTAACTTTGTTGACTGTTCAGTACAATTTTTGCACTCTTTTTTTCAGAGTAGGATATTACTTTGTTCCTCTTTATCCTGTGTCTGATATGTTTTAGTTTGCCAAGGTGACACTCAGTATGGAATGAGTAGAATTGGACCATTAGGACAAATTACTACTTTATCAATTTGGGACAATAAAAGTTGGGAGAATGTTCTCATTCTTCTAGTACTTTGTAAAGAATAAATCAAAGTTTTGTAGAGGAAAAATAATATAATTAATCTTTGAAAACTCTTATTTTCTCTTCCAAAGGAGAGTAAAAGGCCCTCCCATAAATTCTGGGGTAATAGACCTCAGTGTTTACTACTGGAAGCTCACCAGCTCTGTGGAAGTTTCTGGAGAGGAATGTTGTGGAATTGGCGGTAAAGTGAAATAGTGTTCTCTCCTGTCCCCTGGTTCATTGGCTTGAACTAAGCCCAAGTCAAAAGTAAGAAGAAGTCTCTTCTAAGTTGTCAGTTTCCTCCTCACTTAGGACCTTCCTTAATGATTAAAAACTTAACTGTTAAACCAGATTTCCCCTTTACAGCTCTGCCAGACCCAGCTGTATTAAGAGGTGTAATGGGTCACCAATCCAGGAAGGTTATGCTTGAGGCTCTTGGCTTCTACCCACTTATGGAGCTTAATTTATGCCTGATTGGTTTGATTTTTCTTTCCCTTAGTTGCCCTTCTTTAACAAAGATCTGTAAATGAACTGAGTTCTTAGTTCTTTTGCTATTAAGACCGTTTCTTTAATATAGCAGTCCATCAAAATGCAACATCAAAATGAAGTGCGAAGTATCTATTGAGTACGTGCATGTGTATGATCTTGTTTCTTCTTTTTACAGCACTTTGTGTTAATCTACATCTGTAATGAATTAGAACAGCCACGTTCTTTTCTAGCAATGCCCTCCACCATCCCTTCAAAAAGTCCGTCCGTTTGAAAAACAGTTTGTTCCTTAAGAGCAGGGAATGACCGTGTCAAGGTTGTGACAGAATTATTTCCGATGTCTCTGAGGCTGGTGTCTCTCCATGTTCATTCTTCCTACATAATCCTCCTAGGTAATCTTCCTATAACCTTTCATTGTATCATCTCCTTTTAGTACAACATGAAACAGTGTTTGTATTTTGTGGAATATAAACAGGCATTTTTTTAATGGTGGGAGAAAGAGTTCCATGATGTAAAGATACTGAAAGAGTTAAAGTAAACGAATATCTTTAGCAGGGAGGCCTTTTTAACTTATTATTCAGAAATGGGCTGGTTTTATGGCATGCAGAGATCCCCCAATTTATCTGGATATGGGACTCATTTTTGCCGAAGCATACTGAGAGAACAGTATTCCTTGGAACATAGTTCTGGAAATGCTGACTGACATGGCCCTACTTGCTTTCCTAATCATTTCAAACACCTCAACCTGCATTTCATGGTTTTCTACCCTTTTGGACAAACATCTAACCATCAGTTCCAAAAGTTCTAAATACAATCTTTCCAATTTGTGTTTCCAGTAATAATGTCAAACAAGTAAGCAAAAAACACAAAAAAATAACAAAAATAAAAGCAAATCCAGTAAGGACGGAAATGATTAATGAACTTGAATATATCTGGAGAGAGAATAGAAAGAGACTGAAATATAGGAAGAATTAAGTGTTTAGAAACAGTATTTGGAAATGGAGGTGTGTGACGAGACCCCAAAGGCCATGGAAAGAGCTTTCTGTGACTCAGGTACGATGCCAGTGCCACATGGAATCATGATTAAATAAATACACCACTTAAAAAAAGAAACACTCTTTATGTCCTTCACAGAATCAAAGTCTATGTGTGGAAATAAGAAAGGCAACAAGAAAATCTGATTTAAGTCATCGATATCAGACCTGAGGAGAACTCCACAGATCGCCTGTTTAATTCCCTAATTTTCCTGAAAAGAAAACCAGTGTCCCGAGAGGAGTGATTCAGGTGTCCTTTCAGTCCCATTCTTTTTCCGTCTCACACAGATCGTAATCGAGTCAGTTAGAAATCAGTGTGTTTTAAAAAGTAAACAGTTTTAACATTTTGAACTGTGCACCTACTTTTATTTGCCATTTAGTAGTGGACTCAGATGCTTGAATAACTTTAACCATTTTATCTGGTTTAATAATGCATCACTCTATAGTCATGAAATTATTCTTATAACTTTAATCAACACCAAAAAAATTGAGCACTCAAATGCAATGTAAATGTTTTTTGTTGTATTTATTTGTTAAGTTTGTCCCTGTGTCCACTGATCTATGTGATTCCTGGAGGTGGGTAGCCTTGTTTCACAGCTCTTCTGTATTCTCCATGGCTTTCAGTCAGAGTAGTAAATGGTTAACATACAATGTAGGCTGATGATCTCATTGACCAATCACATATAAATTAAATTAAGCCAGCAGCAGCTATATTGCTGATTAACAATAGGATAAACTCTGAAATTTTATATTTATTGCAAATTCATTTCAATCCTTATTCAGGCTCCCCAGTGACTGAAACACAACTGCATCCTAGAGACCTACAAAGACACGGCTGTTCTTTCTTTATTGCTATTTCTGACAACTGCATTCTCCACGTACCGTTCTACTCCACTGACCTTTGCTCCTTCTGTCCAATCAGTTGTACACCCATATGAATGCATGAATGTATACATATCAACCTACATGTTATCATTGCAAAACATGTAAGCTTATAATAACAGTGCGATTTTTTTAACAATCACTTAAAATTCATAGTTTACATGAAGGTTTGCTCTTAGTGCTGTGCATTCTGTGGGTTTGGGCAAATGTAGAATGACATATGTTCATCCTTATATTATCACACAGAAAATTTTCACCACCCTAAAAATCCTCTGTGCTCTGCCTCTTCATCCCTCTCCCTGCCCTTTGGCAACCAGTGACCTTTTTACTTTCTCTGTAAGTTTTGTCTTTTCCCGAAAGTCATGTAGTTGAAATTCTATGGTACATAGCCTTTTTAGATTGAGGTTTTTTCACTTTGTAATATGGATTTAAAGTTCTTCCCTGTCTTTTCATGGCTTGATAGTTCATTTCTTTTTAATGCTGAATAATATTCCATTGTCTGCATATGCCATAGTTTTTTAATCTATTCATCTACTGAAAGACACCTCAGGTGCTTCTAAGTTTTGACAAATGTGAATACATCTGCTATAAATATCTGTGTGCAGGCTTTTTTGTGGACCTAAGTTTTCAACTCCTTTGGGTAAATACCAGTGAGTATGGTAAGAGCATGTATGGTTTTATAAGGTACTGCCCAACTGTGTTCCCAAATAGCTGTACCATTTTGCATTCCCACCAGCTGTGAAGGAGAGTTTCTGTTGTTCCACATCCTCACCAGCTTTAGTGCTGCCAGTGCTCTGGATTTGGGCCATTCTCATAGGTGTGTAGTGGTATCTCATTGACGTTTTAATTCGCATTTCCCTGGTGACTTGATATGGAATATTTTTTCAGATGCTTATTTGCCATCTGTGTATCTTCTTTGGTGAAGTGTCTGTTAAAGTCTTGACCCACTTTGAAATTAAGTTGTTTGGTTTTTTTAATTGTTGAGTTTTAATTAAGAGTTCTATGTAACAGCCCTTTATCAAATGTGTCTTTTGCAAATATCCTTTCTCAGTCTGTGGCTTGTCTTCTCATTGCTTTTGGTAGTAAAGAAGAGTCTGCTATTAAGTAAAGGCAAGTTTTGCCTTCTTTATCCTTCTAATCAAAAGAATAGTATATTTGATTGCTCATTCATTAAACCAACAATCAAGAAGGACTTAATGTGTGTTCAACCTCATGCCAAGGACTGTCACAAGAATAGAAAAGAGACATGTTTCCTGCTACCAACGAATGCAAAGTATACATTTTATTACTCAAACTTGAGTAAAGAATAGAATTTCTTTAAAGAAAAAACCTCCAGCGTTACCTTATTATTATTATTATAGAAATTATTTTCTTTATAATTCAAATGCATATAAACAGAAAATAAGGTACACATACCTAGTATTTATTCATTTAATATATAACGATGGAGGACTCACTGTGGCCCAGGCACTGAACAATATAACAAAGTAACAAAGGTAGACAAAGTGCTTGACTTCAGAGGCATGTTCATTTTGGACGGGAAGAAAAAACGTGCACATTGAAAAAACAAACTAACTGATTCTTATTCATGGCAGTTGTGTTCGGTAAAGTTGCCATAATAAATTGATGGTAATCACATAACCATTGCTTCTAGGGGAAATACAGGATTAGGATCCTGAGCTCTTCTGGTCACCACATTTTCATCAACCAATCAATACATGATCTTGTTTTACGTGTATTTTTGTTTAAAGACAGCTTATAAAATACTACTGTTGATTTGTTAGCAATCCAAGGGCTCTTGCCTAAAGGAAGCTTATCTAATACATATTTCGTCAGTAAGGCACATCAATCTTCTTGTACTTATGAGCCCTGGACAACACTTAGCACCATGCTTGGGCACCATTTTAAACAGTGAAATCACCACCACCAACAAAAAAAACTACAAAAATGAAAAATAGTGACACCAAATAAACTACAAAAAGGATATTTGTTTATGGTATGGAAGTTGAAACAAGAAGGCAGAGCATTGCTTTAGGCAGCCTTAGCTGGGAATGTGTATGCCCGCTGACTCAAGTTTTCTCCTCTCTGCCCTTGTCCATGAATGACTGCAAAGCACTGACTTGGGGCTTACCAATAAATCCTAGAGAGTAGGCAAATGCAAAAATACAGGATCCATGAATAAATGAGGACCATCTATACATAATAAATTTCAGATAGTGGTAGGTGTTAGGAAGCGGATGAAGCAGGGTTGGGGTAGAGAGTGACAAGACATTAGGGACAACTATTTTAAGGGTTTATTTCTTTATTTTGAGAGAGAGAGTACAGAGAATCTCTGTCTGGGGAACAGACAGAGAGAGGGAGAGAGGAGATAGAGAATCCCAAGCAGGCTCCACACTCAGCACAGAGCCCGATGCAAGGCTCTATCTCACAACTGTGAGATCAGGACCTGAGCCGATATCAAGAGTCATCTGCTTAACCAACTGAACCACCCAGGCACCCCAGGGACAGTTACTTTAGATGGATGACTAGGGCAGTCTTCTCTAAGGAGGGGACACTTGAGTAGACATGAGTGATGAAAAAGAGTTTGCTTTGTGAAGGTGAGGAGAAAGAGGCTAGTGTTGGTGAAGGGAACAAATGTAAATGACTGAGAAGCCAGGAGCAAGCTTGACTTGGTTTGTGTGAGGAACACGACAAAGGGCTCCATGTTTGCAGCAAATCTAGAATGGCAGGAGAGGAGGCTGAGACAGTCATCAAGTCATGTCAAGTCAAGTAACGCACGGCCGTGTGGCCTAAGGAGGAGTTTGGATTCTATTCTAAAGAGGAATAGAAGACACCGAGGGTTTTAAAATAATATGAGCCATAGCTTATAATTTTGAAATAATTTTACAGCTCCCTCAAACTGACAAATTAAATTCACCCCCCTAAAATAACCATTTAAATGAACTACATTAACTTCATGTGACAAATCAGGCTCCTCTGAAAGTGAAGTGGCGATCCAGTGTGACCTTCAAGATGACTTCGCTGGTGACCCTGTGCTGTGTGATGACTCCGAGAATGACGAATGGGTCATTTCCTGTCCGTGGTTCCTTGGTGTTTCCTCCCCTCCGGTCTGCCATGACTGAACCGAAACACTCCTGCAGTCTTGACCCCGACAGGCACACTTACAAGGCGGTTGCATCTGGTTGATCCAAAGAAGGTTAACTTAATTTCTTGACTCTTACCTAAAGGAAAATATAAAATTAATATTTCTTCCAGAGAACTCCTAGAATCTCCCTCCCCCCAAGAATTGAACCCCCAGCCCTCCAGAATTGTTTGAAAAACCTTGCCCTAACAGAGGCATTTTAGGGCCGCAAAACTGCCTTGTACAGTGGTAAATAATATGTCATTATACATTTGTCCAAACCCATACTATGTATATGACCAAGAGTGAGCCCTGGTGTAATCTAGGGGCTTTGAGTGATAATGATGTATCAATATAGATTCAGCACTTGTAAAAATATAACACTCTGGTGAAGAATGTATAAGTGCAGGGAATATGTGGGAAATACATCTCAGTACTTTCTGCTGAATTTTGTTACGAATATAAAACTGCTCTGAATAATGAAGTCTTAAAAAAAAAAAACTTGCTCTCCATGGAAAACTAAACAACAATTTAGGAATGAAGTAAGAATATATTTAAATATAACTGCATAAGACAGACTCCAAGGCAGCCCCAGACACAGTGCCTAAAAAGAAGTCAGAAAACAACGTCTGGGGCATGGGGGACTGAGACGTCTCTGGGCCTGTGTGGGTATTTGAGGGGGGATTGTGGGTTAGGCAGGGCTTGACGGGGACCACAGGATTGGACAGCGTGTGAGAAGGAGAGAGAGTAGTACATTCTCCAAGGGTAGAAAGCAGCGCGGACAAAGGCTTGAAGGTCCAAAGGTTTTCAGAGTGCAGAGGGGATTGCGAATGTAGACGGCTGGCTGGAGCACAGGCTTTTGATTAGGGGACTAGGGGAAGCAAATTTGGAAAGGCTGGCCCTACCATTTCACACTGATCTGCCCCAGTGGGACCCCATGGTGGTATCGTAGCCCCGGACTGCCCTGTTAGAGAGCTGGCCGTGCGATCAGTGGTGTGGAGGTGCTTTCTCAATGTAGCTATTTGTACTGAGTCTGTCACTAGCTCGGCAGGAGGTAAACATTACTTGACAGTCTCTCCTGGCCCTCACCCATCCGAAGCATGAGAGAGAGTCTGGCTGGCAGAGTGGGTGGGCGCTGGGGGGAGGGAGTTCTTCGGAACTGAAGTTTTCAGTGAAGGAGAATGAAGGGCATAGAGAGGCTGACCCATAGTCTGGGGGCGCCAAGCAAACGGGCCCTCACAGTGGAGTCCCTGGTGCCTACGTTCTATCTTTCACTCTCAAAGGGTCTCGTTTGGAGCAGAAATCCCTCCTGTATCTCTTTTTCTCTCTCTTTCTCTCTCTCTCTCTCTCTCTCTCTCTCTCTCTCACACACACACACACACACACACACAGAGGCATGCATGGACACATATGTACCCACACACACAGATAATGTCAAAATTATTTGGAATTTAAACTCTCAGCTCAGGATCCTTCTGAACAAAGCTACATGTCAATCGGCTCTGTTGATCTCTATCGCCCTGCAGACGTGAACTCCTCACTGTACACGGTGTGATCATTTAAGCCCATTTGACTTCTAAAGGCGAGGGTGATAACATTTTGGATTTCATTTTTGTTTGTCCCATAAGAGCATTGAGTTTTGGCCAAAAACCCGGGCCGTGGATGAATGTGCTTTAGACCTCGCTTGTTGTCACGGGGCCAAGTGGACTTGGGAGAGAGGGTGGAGCTGTCTGTTCAGACATGATTTTTAGTTTTGCCCTTTGCCTCTGGAGCCAGGGCCCTGGCCCCCATCCAGCCGCACAAAGAGAAGATTATGGTATTTTCTAGGTAATTTTAAGGAACACAAACCCAAAGTAAAGTCAGGTGGTTTCAAGTCTGCACTGAATTTTTCATGTTGAGGATGTGTCATGATTCGGGTTTTCGGCAGAGCTCTATTTTAAATGACGAAGGGAGCTGTATTCTTCTGGAGACAGGCATGTTTTGGTTGTTTGCTAATGACCTCTGGTTTTGCTTATGAGGAGTTTTGTTAACAAATGGAAATGTAGCAAAATAAAACACTCTCTTTCCTTCGTACTTTCTTTTTTTCCCCCCTTTTCTTCTTTTTTAAACAATGAGAACCCATGCAGTAAACTGTCAAAACCAGGCTATAGATATTAGTTATTGTAGCATCATTAATACTGTGCAAAAATAAATTAGTCACTTTAGCAATCAAACGCATTCTTCTGATCCCCTGTCGGTGCTTTTAAACAGAGCCTTCCCCTCGCTGTTTGATAGATCCTATTGTTAAGCCAAGAGAACTGTAGAGATGTATTAAAAAATTCTTTGAAAATTTTCCAGCCTCACGAACCCATTCAGCAATTAATTAGCCTTTAAGGAGGCTGATAAGGAAAGCAGGGCAGGGGCCTGCGTGCTCGAATTTAAAGGTTTAACCCCACCCCCTGGATGAGAGGACCCTCCCGCTGCCCTGCCTGCTTGCCTTGCCTTTTCCTGCCTCCTGACCTCCAACTACCTTTCCGGAAAGAAAAGGGAGCCTGCAGAGGGTGACAAGATTAAACCAAAATAAACTCTAATCTCAAGCACAGAAAAAAAATAGCTCTGTCTTCATGCTAAAGTGACTTGAATCAAACAGAAGTATAATTTCTGGTTCCTGTTTGGTTCCATCCCAGCCATGGTTTGGCCCATTTGTATTGAGACTGCATTAAATTCCACATGGCTTTCCACTCCCCTCCCCTCCCCACCCCCCATCCTCACCTGTCTCCAAAGTCTCAACAACACTGCAGAACTACAGATATGATTTAAAGCTAAGTGAGAAATTTAAAAGAGGCTCTGCTGTTTCCAGAAAGGGGGATATTTTTATATTCACTAGAGGCCCTCTTAGTGCAGTAAAGTGCGAGATAGAGGCACCATCACTGATCACAAGAGGACACGTTCAGGAAGGAGAAAATAGCTGCTCAGAGGCAGAAAACGTCTTGCATTCTTGGGGCAATTCCATAAATGTAGGATTGTGGGGTGAATGCGCCCTGTGGATGTGCACATTAGAGGCCAAGAAAAAAGAGAGGCTCCTTTTCATTTGAGAACTGTGTTGGCTTGCTACGGCCTTCGTGACAAAGTACCACAGAAGGGGGTGCTAAAGCAACAGAAATGCATCTCCTCATAGTTCTGGAGGTTAGAAGTCCAAGATCAAGGTATTGGCAGAGTTGATTTCTTCTGAGGCCTCTCTCCTTGGCCTGCAGGTGGGGCTCTTCCTGTGTCTTCACATGGTCCTCCTTCTGTACGTGTCTGTGTCCTAATCTCTTCCTATAGGGGTACCAGTCACATTGGATTAGGGTCCGCCATAACCGTAATTACCTCTTTAAAGATGCCATCATCAAATACAATCACATTCTGAGATACTGGGGGGCTAGATCTTCAATATATGAATTGTGGTGTCGACACAATTCAGCCCGTAGCAAGAGCTAAGAATATTTCATTATCACAGTTAACCCTTGGTTAGGGCCAAAAAAAGTTAATAGTGATAAACTCCCCATGAGTTTCTTTCACACACACACACACACACACACACACACACACACACACACACCTCATTCCTAGTGCCTGAAGAGCGCAAGGCTGATTCCCAGGGGCAGCAGAACCCTGAGGGACCTGTGGATGTTGAGAGAAAGTGGCAAGAATGGCCGGTGCTGTTTTGGTAATGTAAGAGTGACTTTGTTGATGCTGAATCCAAAGACCCATCTCACCGTTGTCACCATGTTCAGAATACATTTACTAACTGGTGCAGGATATCCAGTTGCTGTGTGGTGCTATTTGGATTCAGGCTTTTTCACAGTCAGTGCAGCACTCTTCTCTTCCTGGGCATTACTGCTCTTCTCAGACAAATAAATATGTAAGAATAAGAACATTCCATGGAAAAGTGTGTCTGTCTGTCTGTCTGTCTCTCTGTCTGTCTGTCTGTCTCTCTCTCTCTCTCTCTCTCTCTCTCACACACACACACACACTCACACACCAATAGAAATGTATATGTTACAAAATATCTCAGGTACATACTGATGTTTTCAATCCAAGGATAAGTTTTGTTTGTATTTTAAGACATATCTTTTTCCTATAGCGCACAGGAAATTCCTGCCTAGAATTCCTACTATCCAAGTCACTAGTAGGCTGTTTTTATTACTATTTTTCATATCACTTTTCCTCTTCAAAACAGTGCCATGCTCCTGGATCCTTGCTTATAGTGTACAAGCATGCCGAAAGCTTGGCCATGACTGGGCAGCAACCATGACCTTCATCAGAGATTAGTTTTCAAGGTACTAGAGGGAGGGGACAGGTTCTGAAACCAAAGTAGCATGCCAGGAGAACAAGAGGTAGGCCAAGGAGGATGCGGAAGCAAAACTTAATCAGGGAAAGCAGAGGTTCAGCTCTGAGGAGACTAAGAGAAAATTGCAGGTCCAAAGAGTCAGAGGAAAATTCAAGGCTCTGCTTACAAGTGTCAGGCAGAAATGGGACTGCACCTAGATGCTTCCTGCATCATCACCCATTTTCAATACATCTTGTCTGTCTCCTATTTGCAAAGCTTGATGCCAAGTGTCCAAGATATAAATCCACATAAGAAATGGTCCAAAATGTCAAGGATGTTACATCTAACAGATGGGTTAACTTAAAATATCACAACCATGTCTTAAAATTTGGGTTAGCTTGCCAAACCACGTGAAGAGCCAATGTGCATCCATACCAACCACTGCCACATTTGCCAACCACTCCTCAACAAACCTTACACTTCTGACACTTCTCTCTCCAAGAGCAAGATGAGTCCCTAATTGCTAAGTGTAGTGAGTTCTTATTAGTACTCATCTTATATCATACTCTCAACCTCTCATTCCTGTAGCCCTCTCCAGCCCTAGCTGTGTCTCTTAGTTTGCCTTAGACCTCTCCACTGGTACTTTCCCCCTTCACTTTCTTGACCCAGTTTTTCAAAATTTCTGTCACAGTCTTCTTTTTCTCCTTCCTCCCTGCTCTCTCCTCTCCCTCAGCATTTCCCGTGAGTGATTCCTTGGCATGGGCTTCAAGCCGACATGTCCTCTCTTTCAATCCCAGACCTACATTTCCACTGCCAGCTTCACTGAGTGTCATCTCCAGAGGCTCAAATCACCATGTTTAAAATATTACAAACTAGATCTTCCTCCCTATTTGGTTTGTTCTTCTTTCTACTCAATTAATGATATTCATCATTCAGTTGTCCACACCGGAAAAGCTGAAAACACATGAATATAGATATCTCTGCCTCTGCTCAGTGCAAAATACAATGCTCTGCCCATTTACCAATATGTGCTTAATAGCTTAGTAGTTTATTGCATCAAAAATTCTGAAGTGTACTCGAGACCATTCATAACATGGCGCAGTCCCACCCTAAACAAACCCAAATTATTTCCTGTTATTCCTTAGGACAAATTCTCAGAGTCCACCAGGCTGTCCCCACTTTCCACCTTTCCATTCATCTGGGAATTCCATGCTGATTTACACAGCCAAGTCTTTGCATGTTTTGCTTTCCCATCCTTGACGGGCTTCCTTACCATCTGTCAAAGTCTAGGCATCTTTCAAGGCGGGTTCCATCACCTGTCCTAGATAATACCTCCCTTGACCACATCAGACCGTGGTAACCACCAACACCCCCCACCCCCACCCCTCCGAATCTCTGAATTCCTCTGGCACCGAACATCTGTACCACAGAATTTAGCACCTGGCTACGTCCTTGTTCTCTTTCTTTGGTATAAACAAGACAGAAAGCCAGTCTCTTTTCCAGGGATTCACAGACATGGTAAATTCCTCCTTGAGTTTTTCCCAAAAATGTGTCTGGAGGAGGAATTTATAATCTTTCTTTCTTCAGATGGTGAAATTTACATACCTTCTTGTGATACAACATGCTTTGTCTTGGTTATCAGGAAATTTAGGGCAGTTTTGGTACCAGATTGTAATAATCAGCTTGTCTCAGAATCCTAGTAAAAGTTATCTATTCTACCTGCCTCTGCGAAGTGTTTATTCGTAATTTTATAGTACATTTAATTTGTAAGATACCATAAATCCTTTTGGAACAAACTGAGAAAATAGACCGCTAAATAAATAATATCCTTCTTTTATTTTATAATTTTTATTTTCCTACCTGGGTTGTGAGCCCCTAAGAACAGAGGTAGATCTTATATTTCTTCTATTGACTGCCCAAAGTGGAAAGCATATGGTGGGTCTTTAATAATTCAGTGCTGATGGGTTAATACATGTGAATATCCTAAGTGAAACAACCCACTGTGTTAAAATGGATTAGATTATTTTAAATAATAATCATCTAAAAACTCCATAATTCTAACAAAGAGCCTTGAACATATTTCCTTCTGCTAGCATTCTGTGAAATGTTTAAAATATCAGAACACAATAAAAATCACAAGTTAAAGCTTTTGCTATTATAGTATCTAAGCATAACACTTAAAATAGGAAAGAAGATTAACGAAATCAATAGTTCACTGCCAGTAACACTTACCGGATGACAGAATGCATTTCCCCCCACAACCCCAAAGCCCTGCTGGCTGCCTTTCTGACAAACACGACGTTCAGGTGGTGTCTGACTTTTTTCTCCCCTCCTGCTTATTCTCGTCCCCCCTTCCCCCCTCCCTAACACAAAATAGCAAACATTAAAATTGGCTTTTGATAAAACTACATGTGCCAGTCATCAAATTCTTTTCTTTTTTAGGGGGAGGGAGCAGGGGTTGAGGGGGAAGAGGGGTTCCTTTATCGAGCTCACTCAGGGAGAATACTTTAACTTTGAAAGAAACCACAAGAATGTGATCATCAAGTCATAGCCAGACTTAGCCTGTGTTCATATTTCCTGTCCTTTTACCTACCCACACGCCCCCATACTCACCCACCAACATGTACCTATAGCTGTTATTTATACAGAAGGTGTGAATAATCCATATAAGTACAAACACTTTTGAGACTTAAGATTTACTCAACTGACTGGGCTTTCCCATTGTGCAAGAAGTTAAGGACTGTAGAGCCTTTCTTTTGCTCTTTTAACCAGAGTGGAAGTGTTTGCCTTTTCATGTCCCGAGTTGCCTTCCCTAGCCTTTTCCTTCCAAGCAACAATATTGAAGAGAGAATGAGAATAACAAACAGACACACTATCTTCCTAATTATGAGATTCGAAGAGGTCTCCACCCCCCCCCCACCTCCTGATCTAAACTACATTGTATGTCTGATGTTGGAAGATAAATTAAACCTCATCTTTACCCCCAAAGTCATTGTTTTTGGACCAAACTCCAGTGTGGGTCTATCTTGGCTAGCCTCATGTGACCTCTTAACCTTGTAGTTTTCAGGGCTCATAATTAACGTAGGTTACTTTCCCATGGCCATTTACAGTATCCTGAATCTCTTTACCTCACTCACATTTAGCTTCTGTGTGCTTTTTGAATAAAAATTTAGGGGCAGCAGGGTGGCTCAGTCAGTTAAGTGTCTGACTTTAGCTCAGGTCATGATCTCATGGTTTGTGAGGTCGAGCACCATATCAAGCTGTGTGCTGACAGCTCAGCGCCTGGAGCCTGCTTTAGACTCTGTGCCTTCTTCTCTCTCTGCCCCACCCTTGCTTGTGCTCTGTCTCTCAAAAGTGAATAAAAGTTAAAAAAAAAAAAATTTTTTTTTAAGAAATTAATTTCAATTTGGCTCAGGTGAGACAGAATAAGGTAAGCAAAATAGGAAGCATATCAAATATGTTCTACAGATAAACAGGATATTTTAGGGACACCTGGGTGGCTCAGGCAGTTGAGCATCCGACTCTGGCTCAGGTCATAATCTCATGGTCCATGCGTTCAAGCCTCGCATCAGGCCTCAGATCCTCTGGCCCCCTGTCTTTCTGTGCACTCCCACCTGCCCATCTTGTGCATGTGCACTCTCTTTCTCTCTCTCTCAAAAATAAAAAATAAACACTTAAACGGAATATTTTGAATTTCCGCTATGTGGGATTCTCCTTCCTGTTTTTTCCTAGGCCATGACTGAAATAAATACAAGTATCAGCTATGCTAATATTAGATATAATATAAAAGATAGATTACATTTAACACTAGGAGACACAGAGTGCAAACCTACAAAAAATTGCCTTGACCCTTTGAAAATATGCCTTTGATGTGTGTGTGTGTGTGTGTGTGTAGTATATGATTATATGTACGTGCATATAATCAATTGATTATGTATATATAATCAATTGCTGATGCAAGACGTAGAATCAAAATTTTAAATAAATTTAACATTAGATCTTAAACCCATTTGATGAGATGAATCTGGGTTATATGACTTCCTGAACAAGAATAAAATTTGTCTAAATGTCATATTTACTAAGTGTAGTGAGATCACTAATGTCAGATTAGCTCTGGGGACTAGCAAATGTTTGCCTGGCACTTTAGAAATACATATGAATCAGGATAGAATGCATGGATCTAGGTTTATAATTTTACATATTTTAAATCTTCCTTTAAGAATTATACATATCTAGGGGCGCCTGGGTGGCTCAGTCAGTTGAGCATCCAACTCTGAGATTTTGGCTCAGGCCATGATCTCACAGTTCATGGGTTCCAGCCCCACATTGGGCTCTATGCTGACAGTGAGGGCCTGCTTGGGATTCTCTCTCTCCCTCTTGCTCTCTGCCCTCTGCTCTCCTGTTTGCTCTCTCTTTCAAAACTAAATAACCATTTTAAAAAAAGAGTGGAAAGGTTCTGCCACTTTATCTACCCACTAGTAAAATGCAGCTGAACAATTTGACATTAAATAATAAATGAATCAACAAAACTGTGCTGCTTTATGTATTCGTATTCATTCTTCTAACTTTTCAAGTCTCCAAGGCAATAATGCAACCATAATTCTAGCTGCTTCTGGGCCCAATCCATTATCATCCTCTATACCCGTCATCCTTAATGCCAACATCCTTCCCTCCCACCTCTAATATAGGCCCTAAGCAAACTGACCTTTATGCGCATATACTGACTGCTTCCTTCTGTAACTGATATTATGTTGGATATGAAGCCGCTCAGCCATAGTAGAACTAGAAGTGGTGCAGCAGCAACCAAGGGCCTCTGTTGTATTGCTTGCCTCCTACAGCCACGGGGTCCTCAGAGAGAAATATCAGTCCAAAGAGAATCCGTCTAGAGACCAGCCACCTCCATGGTACTTAGCAAGCAACTCAGCTGCCCCTGGTTTTGGCAATACAGCAGCCCTCTCTGCCCTCCCTCTACTCAAGCAAAAAGGCAGAATATACCAAAAGATCCAGACCAGCTGAGATGGATACAAACAGCAATTTAAGAGAGCATCCCAGTTTGTTTAGTGTTCTTGCATGGATTCTATACAGATTCGTGCTACAAAAATGCCTATATTATTTTTTTAATTTTTTTTTTAAATGTTTTTATTTATTTCTAGGAGAGAGAGAGAGAGAGACAGCGTGAGCAGGGGAGGGTCAGAGAGAGAGGGAATCACAGACTCTGAAACAGGCTCCAGGCTCTGAGCTGGCAGTCAGCACAGAGCCCGACGCGGGGCTCGAACCCACGAACCGCGAGATCATGACCCAAGCGAAAGTCGGACGCTCAACCGACTAAGCCACCCAGGCGCCCCTATTTTTTTAATTTTTAAGTGTATTTATGTATTTTGAGAGAGAGAGATTGAGAAGAAGAGAGGGAGAATCCCAAGAAGTTTCTGTGCACTGTCAGCACAGAGCCCGACGCAGGGCTCTATCTCACGAACAGTGAGATCATGACCTGGGCTGAAATCAAGAGTCAGATGCTTAACCTACTTAGCTGCCCAGGAGCCAGAAAATGCCCATTTTAAAGAACCATTAGGTAGACCTGATATTAACAAAAATCATGCCGGTGAGGGAAATATTCCTTTTATGAATTAGGCAAAGCTTGTAGTTTTTATCATGGCTTTAAACACTCAAATACTAGTCAAAACCTGTGAATATGTATACATTCTTTTATATGGATAATTATCCTCTTTATTGGTGGCGCCTCCTGGATTAGGAGGATTCTTCCATGCAAATAAGCAGTAGAGGAAGGCAGTACAACAAAGAACACCTTTTATGTGGCTTCAGTACTTATTTAGCAAAACTTCTGCATTTGTTGAGAGGCAAATGCTACGTTCCTGGATTCCTATAAATTTCTTTGCAATTACTGAAAATTTACTAATTCAAATTAAAGTCCTAATATATTTTCGGTAAATGTATATAAACAACAAACAGACCCGCTGTCCATATGCTGTTAAGATCAACCCACCCAAAGTGTTTATGTCTACTTTCGAATTTCTGATCCTGATAGAAACAGGCAAAGATCTCACTTAGGTATGGTCTGTACTGCTTTAATACTTAGCCATAGAAATTAAGCTTAAATACAGGAGACTTTATGCTTTACAAGGACTCCAAATTAAGTTGCAAATAATGTTCTCTGATGATAGCACCAAATTCACAACACCCCCTTTTTGGCCAAGAGAGTAGGTCTTCTTGCTTTGGTTTGGTTTGGGAGTTTTGGTTTGTTTGTTTGTTTAACCACTTTCTTTTTATGGTAGAGGCATCCATTTTTGTGTGAGCCTGAAGTTTTGGGGTCCTTTGGTGGTTTTTTTAAAGTGATATTGTGGTCTCACATTTTAACGTTTCCTGGAAGAACCGGCCGGCTATTTATTTTAATTACTTCACAGGAACCCACATGACAGTTTTTGAAGGACATTTTCTTATTACTCATTGTTTAGTATTTCGGTCATCATTTTTTCCCAACAGGATACAGTTTCAAGGTAAGATTCCATTTGTTCTCTTTTTATTTCAGAACAAAAATACAGAAATTCTACATAGAGTTTCCTGGCCCCTTCCCCACCTACCCGTGTATTACCCCCCACCACCCACCCCTCTTCTCCACTCCAAAAGAAATTTTCATGGTTTGGGTAAACATTTCTACTAAATCTGCTTTGAAAGCTAATCATTTAAAGGCAAATACAACCTCAAGAACCACAGTGTTTGCAGGCGTTAGGAGACATTTTAACACAAATCTTCCTATTTACCAACCTTCAAAATTCTAAACCCTATGGGGATGCCTAGAGATTCTGATGAGAGGAAAACAAATAACATAGAGAAAATAAAACAAACATCATTATTCTCTAAATGTGACTTTGGTACATACAAATCTGACATCAGAAATAGAAATTCATCTTTCCTGAAATCATTTTATAGTTAACTGATTGGAAAAATAGGCAGCACCAGCCATTGTCAGAAGTATACTTATAAAATCAAAGCCCAAATCTAGAGATCAAGTCTTTATTGTAAAACGTTGATGGATCTTGAACAGAGTTCACACTTGCTTCTCTCGTGTAAATGTAATACCCATTATTCCTTCTTTAGTTGGTCAAATAAGAGACTCATTATTGTTTTCATAATGTCCAGTGTTTTACCAAAAGCCACACTGGTACATTTTTTATATGTATATTTTTATGAAATAAAAAATTTCTAAAAATCACTGATACAGATTTCACAGAGTATCAAGTAAGATGGCTTTAATTATGATGTTTTTCTTTGAATAACTCTTTCTAAAAAAGACTTTTGCAAGCTTTATTCCAGTCAGTCCTTATTGCAGAACAGAATCCTAGAAAGCCGGCACGAACTCCTGCGGTCAGTCGCTCCTACCTCCCATCTTATAGATGGTCCAAACTAAGGTCCAAAGCTGTTAAATTAAATTTTCCAAGGTCTGTAGTTTTGTGTCCCCTTTTCCCTATTGCCCTTTCCGGCCCACATGCCCTGTGCTATCCTCAGCTTTTAGATTGTATAATTGTAGGCCCTCACTTGAAGCTATATAGACATTTGGTGAGCTGGAAATCAGATCTCCACCTCCTGGCATCATTTCATTATATTCTCTAATGCATGGCCTCCTGTTAATCCCTGCCGGCAAGAGGGCTTTTCCATCCTATTCCCATTTTTTTTTTTTTTTCGAGAAAAAAAATTTCTACTGGTATCAAAAGGTGCTAAGGATGCCTGGAATTGTATGGATAACATCTTCAGGATTATTCATAATCTACTCAGGAAATAAAACAAACTTCTGTGAGGTGGTTGTTTTTTTTAACCCTTTCTACAAGTTACACAGCATGTGGTTAGTATATATTGGTTAAGCTGAATGGAATGACAGGTAACAGAGCTGTTGCATTTGCTGTGAAGACTGAAGACCGTTGCTATGTCCTATAGAGATCACATGGTTCCCTCAAATAAAAGATGTGCTTAAACAGCGAGGAAAACCAGAGAACTGGATCCACCTCTACCGCTTACAACCTTCATGGCCTTGAGAAAGCTACCAACTTTCCCGAACTATAATTTTCTTTTCTGTAAATACCGTCTACCTTACAGAGATTTTATGCGGATTAAATTAGACAATGTGTGTGTAGAGTCAAGCACAACGAACACCCAACAATTTACCCTTCCCTGCCCTGCGTGTCTGGCTGGGAGGCGACGGGTCGCCTGCTTCTCTGCTCTGAGAGTCGGGACGTGAACGTCAAGCTGATCTGTGTCTGGATATTTTTGGACTTCTGGCACAGCCCTGGAAACCTGTCTAAAGCACAGGGTGTCGTGGCTTTATTTCACTCGCTTGTGTCTGTCCCACATGCAAGATGTCAGGGAACAGTGCAGTTTTCTTGTCTTTCTTCTTTAACTGTGTGCTGATACTAAACACGGCATTGGGAATGGAGACACACAGGTGAAGAGGTTTTTGTCTCATGAAGTTTGATGGTTTTGAAAAACACTTTCTAGAGTAACGTGCTGTGAAGCCATCTTTAGTTTATTAGATGGCCTCGAGTATTTTGCAGAGTATATATTTAAAATCATCAAGCTTCTGTAGCTTTAATATACACAAATGCAATTACTGGATCCTCCTCAGAAATCATTGGTCAGATCTGTCCCCACACTCTGTGTACCTTTTCAAAATTTGTAGTATTCTAAAACTGGTGATAAAGCTATGACAGTTTTGTAGATCCAAACGTTTATGTTTCAAACTTCGAAAACAGAATCTTTAGATCCTGAAGCTTTTGCTACAGAAAATGTTGGTATTTCATGATATATTTATCTACTCTAAGGTGCTTTATAGTTAGCATTCGAGGCAAAAAAAATTTCAAGTTTCTATTTTAATTCCAGTTAGTTAACATACACTACAATATTAGTTTCAGGTGTACAATATAGTGATTCGCACTTTCATACATCACCCAGTGCTCATCACAGCAAGTACCCTCATCACCAAATTTTTTTTAAAAAAAAGTTTATGTTTTATTTATTTTTGAGAGAGAGAGATACAATGTGAGCAGGGGAGGGTCAGAGAGAGAAGGAGACACAGAATCTGAAGCAGGCTGCAGGCTCTGAGCTATCCCATGCGGGGCCCCACGCGGTGGGGCTGGAACCCATGAACCATGAGATCATGACCTGAGCCAAAGTTGGATGCTTAACCAACTCAGCCAGCCAGGTGCCCCTCATCACCAAATTCTTAATGAGGTTTTCAGATTACCGTTTTGAGCCCCTAATAAAAGAGAAGAATTCCTTGATCAAAAAAAGTACAATTAATATTCAAAATAGCACTGCCTAAGGACGTAAGAGGGCCGTTAGCTCATGCCTACAGCTCACACCACACTGTACTTGGGAACTAGTGGTTCCTGGCTGTCAGTCCACTTGGTACCCTGATAATGGGTTCCGTCTGACCAAGGCCTTCCCAACCTGTGAATCTATCAAGGTTAAAACAAAGCCCTTGGAAAATATATGCCCTTCTTCCTTCCCCTAAACATGCACACACTGTAGCCTAGAATAATGTGCCAGTGATTAAAATGAAGTTTTGAATAAAATGGAAGTTTCAGTCTTAGAGGTTGGGGTAATATGGAAACTGGAGAAAAACCTAGACAGTAATAGCATTTCAATACAATACTATAAAACGTGAGAAAATTGGATTTTGGTAACATGAACAATGGCTGCTATTTCCAGATGTTTGAAAAGTGAAGTCTCCAGGATATATTACAATTTTGATTAGGAAGCAGCAACTAAAAGAAAAAAAGGAAAGAAGCAAAATAGAGATTAACAGAGTAATTTACTGGAAGAACTAATCTATCAAATAATATCAGCTTTCTAGAAAATGGCTGTTGAAGGTTGGATGGCTTTATAATTGATCAAAACAAGGATTGTAGATATCATCTGTGTTTAATGTCTATCTGTACGTGTAAGTCTATATCTAGACCTCTACTCAGTTCTATCAGCTGGGTTATTGAGAGAGGATCCTGAGGGTCAACTTTGTTAACCATGTGTAAGTCTTTTCCACCCTTTGACTTTAAGAAAAATGTGTCATTCATGTTGTTTAACAAATAATGACTGGCTGGCTATCAAATCAAGAATATAGGGCAGAATAGTCTTTTACTACGAGGTAGAATTTAATATTCACAAGTGGTCGGTGAAGGACCACTCCATCTCAATAAGGGGAAAATGATAAAATCATGCCTTTTTAAGGTGTCATTGGATATTCAGATCCTCTGGAGAAGGAGGTTTGAATCACCTCGTCCAAAGCACAAGAGGAAGAAAGAAGCTATTTATTCATAAATAGCAAATTGGCAACTAACTTTACCTTGAAATCACAATGCAAGCATGGTATACGATAAACATTCTGGCATAAAAGAGTTATAAAATATTAAAATACAAAAATGTAAGGCTGATGGCCATTTAATTCTTTCTGAGGTCTCAATATCATATGTTCTTTTTCAAATCACTCTCCCATTAGACAC
The DNA here is from genome assembly GCF_003009895.1 of Hyaena hyaena. NCBI lineage: Eukaryota > Metazoa > Chordata > Mammalia > Carnivora > Hyaenidae > Hyaena > Hyaena hyaena. The sequence goes on along the minus strand of NW_024080740.1, from coordinate 1,838,904 downwards.
TTCTTTCAAATACAGCACATCTCACACGTCTACTGTCTACCCCCTGCATGCACAATGGCCCATCTAAAATCTTCTGTGTTGCTATAATAGTATTAGAATCGCGTTCATTTCTGAGCAATGCCAAAGCAATATAATTCATGGAAAGAGAAATCACTTACAGTTACTACCCTAAGAAATCTTTGCTCTAGGTTTTTGTTTTCTCACCGATTTTTCTCACTTTCATTTCAGCAAGTGCTTTCTGTGCATTTTAGTCTTGCTAACCCTACACGTTGGGTGTTCACTCGAACACCCGGAGCTGTTACCTACAGAAACATTCTTTGCACATTCTATGCATAAAGGATTCGATTGTTCATATTGTGTTTTATGTTTTTTGATCTTATTCCTCTGGCCTGCACAGGCATTTAGCCGAACTGGGGAAGAGAATACAGACAGCTGACTGGATGAAGAAGACATTGTGGAAAAAAACTCCCATTGTTTAGATTTCTGTCAGAGGATATAAGAATACTTAATTTCTTTTATCTCTAGGGCTTTCATTATCATTTAAATTTCATTTTACATTAATTGATCAGGGATTAGTAAAGCCATTATGCAGAAATTAGAATAAGACAAGCCAGATGGAATGAATAATTCATGAAGTCCAATTACGTTTTATTTCTGGTGTACTTTCAAACTTGCCTCTGACTTCTGTGCTATTTTGATGTGACAATATTCACTGGAAATCAAGAGTGCCATTTTAATTTATTGTATCCCTCTGGAGTAGAAGCATTTGTATGCAGTGGGGGTGGGGGGGGTGTTAATGCTTTCCCCCAAAACACCAATTTCAGGGCTGATGGCTACTGGGCGATCTAGAAAATGTGGTTCATCTTCTGTGAAGGTTCAGGGATTCTACGTTGAGCCACGCCAGTCCACCTGACGAGGCAGAGAAACTAAGGTTTTAGAACGGCGAGATTTTTAACCTCCCAAAAGAGCGACAGAAATCCCTCCAAAATATGTGTTCCCATTCCCGCCGCAAAGGAACCATTAAAAGTATGAATTTGGCCTGGAGTTGGCCTGGAAACAGACTTGCAGCTACCGAAAAAGGCCACGAGGTGGCAGGCGTTGCCTTCCATGCAAAGGGTCCGGGGCCGCGGGGCCAAGCGGGGGCTTCCAGGGCATCCCCGCGGGTCTGATCCCCGCAGGCCGAACGCGGTTGGGTCCGGGCTCCGAGCGACTCGCAGCGCGTAGCCTGGCGAGAATTCCGAGCTAATGGGCAGTCGGATCCACCTGCATGGAATGTCTCGTACGCCTGTGTCTGAAACCGCCTCCCCCGCCGGCCCCAGCCCCCAGCCCCTTAAGAGTCCCCCCCTTCCCACCCACCCACCCTGGCCCCCCGGTATTTATTTATGCCACTGGACAGTTCTAGTCACATTAAAGCTGCGGTTCACCTTTTCGAGGACTTTCATCTCGGGAAGTTTTATGACACTTTGTGAATGTGCAAAGTTTTTAATTAGGCTCGCTAGACAGCCCGAGGCAGCGGCAGCGCCACAAAGTCTTCACGGTCTCTCTGCTTTACAGCACAACAAGCCGCTCTACTCCTTTGAAGACAATGCAGACTATGTGTACGATGTCATGTGGTCCCCCGTGCATCCCGCGCTCTTTGCCTGCGTGGACGGGATGGGGCGCCTGGACCTCTGGAACCTCAACAATGACACCGAGGTGAGCGGCGACGCAGGCGCCGGGGCGGGAGGGCTGGGAGGAGGGCGCAGCCGGCCTCTCTCCGTCTCCCCCTCTCTCTCCTCCGCGGCCTTTTTTTGGACTGACCCTCCAACTGCAGCTGCGCTGCCGACCCCCATGCTTGACTGCTCTGAAGGGACCTGGCAGATGCACTGGCCCAAAATCATTTCATCTCACTTCATCCCCAGACCGTGGCAGATCCTGGACAATTGACGACCCTTCTTTGCAAAAAGCAAAACGACGTGTGTTCACGCCTTTCCCTGCGGGGAAGGACACACTGGCATACTTTAGAGCCGTGTTGAAATAACTCTATTGGCAAGCACTTGGAAAAGTAAGCTTTTGTGGACGCTGACTCGAAATTGAGCTTTTAAAAAGGGTTGTTTGTCAGTGTTTGCTAATGGTACACTTTCTATTTTAAATTCAGAAAAGATGATTCTGTTGACCGTTTATGTTTAGATCTATCCTCCATTTGATTTTTACAAGGTGAATAATCCTTATCTCAAATGCTCAACTTACAGGCAGGCTTTTACAATAGTTTGCCATTCTGAACATGTATGTTAAACTTAGTGTTTGAAAAAATAGTGGGATTGCAACATGTCACATGTAGAGAAGTGAAAAATGCACCCCCCTTTTTTTCTAAAAAAAAAAAAAAAAGGAATTAACAATAAGGAAGTATTCTTTTTAAAAATTATGCTACATACATTTATGTTCTTAAAAATTCTGCCATGTGCATTTTTCCTTTTGCCCGCATCCTCAACATTACTGAGATGTTAACTCAGCTACTGGGGAGGAGGCTTGTGTCTTTTTTAACATGAATATTAAATGTCCTTCGATTTAATCAAATGAAGGTTCTCTTCAGCACTTCCCAGGTTCTGATTCAGGGCACCTCTCCTAAATAAGAAGGGACAGGTAAGCAGAACAAGCGTGCAAACTGTATGTCAAGCGGAGAACCAGAGAAACGTCTTTTGAAGTGTTCTGAGCAGGAAGCAGCTCAGCCTTTTTAATTAGGAAGCCTATAGCTGGAGGATCTGAGGAGGAGCTGGCCCCCTAGTATTTTCTGTGGGAGGAGGCAGGGTAATGTCCCTCAGGTGGTATGACGGAGCCTCTTTATCTTGCAAAATTATATGCACCTCGGACCACTGACAAACAGTTATATTTTCAAATATTTCAGTTTAAGTCTTTTTTTTTTTTTCCTTTTGGGTACAAGAACTGTGTGACAAAGATAAGAGTCATGGGATGAAGTATCTTTGAAAATAAGCAAAAGGCATGAATGTATGCAATGCCCATCATTTTGGATGTTGAAATGTCCCTAACATTATTGCTCTTCATAGAAAGATGCTGTTATTCTACATTGTGATGGGTTCCCAGTCTTTCATCACTGTTGATTAAAATCACGTTGCTTCTATCTGCTAGGATAAACTCATTCACTTAAAGCAACCAAAAGACGCACGTTTTCCAGGTTGGCTTAATAGACCCCCTGTATCAGAAATCAGATTTAGTAGAAACGATGTTCAGGTGATGCCCAACTACGAAGCAGTGGAGTGAGCTCTACCCCGCCTTAGTAGCTCCTATGTAACTATTCTTGTTTTGTTTGTAGTCTGCTTTTTAGGTAAAATGGACTTAATGTGTCAACAATGAAATTGTCAAGAAGGAAATTAACTGCCAAATATAATTTTTCCCTTCTCTTTCTCTAGGTATCAAGGGACAACCACATAAGAGTTTTGTAGATAAATGTTTTTTAAAAATCATTACGGGGCATGCAAATTGCTTAGTTTTATGGTAGCCATAGTTCTGCTTTCAGAATAATAGTAGAAATGTCGAGTCTGATTCAAATCTGGTAAAGAACTGAACACTTTTTTAAACTCTTAAATGATTTTTGCCCTCTATCAAGTTGAACAAGATTTTTCAAATGTTTGTGAGATTAGGATTTAGATTTGTGTGAAAGAGAAAAAGAGAGAGAGAAAGAGAGACCCTGTTCCCAGTGGGTTTTGTTGTTATTGTTGAAATCACTGTACTTTTAGACCAAGTTACCCTAATTGCTCCTATACGAGGGCAGTTCATATTCACCTACCTGAATATCACTCACCTCCACACAATGTAGTAACTTAGGCAATAGATATCCTCTCTTCGTAATTAAAATGATTGAGCCTTAAAAAATATGAAAATAACTGCAAAAGCAAAGTACAGAAGAGAGACAGAGTCAATATATGGATTCGTTTCATTACAGATTCATCAACTTTTGAAAGGTCCTTATGAGTCAAACTAATTAAATATATTTTATCATTTCCTCCATGCATTTGATACCTTTTTAGCACAGATAATAGGCTGTGATAGTTTTTTTTTTTTTTTTACCATTTATAATATTTGAAATGAAGGTATTTTTAAATGGTTAAAATAGTAATTGTCCCAGTTTGCTATATTACTGAGTTCTCAATAAATAAGATTCTTTAAAATGTAGTAAGCATAAGTTAAAGTGTATCAGAAATCAGTTTATTTTGAGTGATTTTTTTTAACATTCATATTAAGATTCAACATTTGTATTCAATTCTTGAGATTGTTCATCGATAAAATCTGATATGGAACAGAGTCAGGTTTATAAAGTATGACCCTGTACAATCTTTTATGGTGTTAAAACCTAACTCTGCAAACTGTAGGGCTGAATCTCAGATTTGTTTTCTGAGAGGCACACTAATAATAAAGCATATTGACAGAATTATGGCCCATCTAAATTCACATTGTTTTGGCCTTTGAGAGGTTTGGTTAAAATTTCAAGCTCCTGCTTGCACAGCAGGTACCTTTATTGTAGAAATTGTGTATTTAAAAAAAGTAAATGAGTTGGGGACTTTCGTTTTACATTTTTGCTCAAAATTGACATACAGTGATTTAAGCAGGTAAAAGAATTTTTATTGATTTCAAGATTAAGTTTAAACATGGATTCTTACATATGATGGGGTCTTTATTGCTATTTTAAAGATAGGTATTGGGTCAATAATCTCACATAAACAGATGGTTTCAATTCCCTGAATAGCAGAATGCCGGGAGAGCCGAGGCACAGTACATGTCGAGTTTCCATCCAAAAACGACCTGTTTAGTAGACACAGGTCTTAAACAGTGGCGTGAGATGATCTCTAGGGCCCTCTTTTAACTCTGTTTTTTTCTTTTTGTTTCGACATTTACTCTTTTGCTTTTTAATTGCCTGTTGTCATTTCCCAATCAATGTTTTTGGAGAAGGCTCAGAGATGTGATCTTTATATCAGGTATAAACTTCCAAACTTAAAGAGTTTACACAACTGTTGATGCAGAGGGGTAGACCCCCTAAAACCTTTTCCTAATACTATGGTTCTTGTCCCAAATACCGCAGAGTCCATTTCAGCACCTCTAGTTTATCTTAATAATAAGTATGATAGTAATTGTCAGCATCGGCAGGTTTCAGTATTTGTTAAAGGAGGCAGAAGGCCCTCTTCTACAAATAGGGGCTGCAGTCCATCAGGATGTCAGCTTGGGGACATTTCCAAGGTTAGCGACTGCTTTGTCCCTCCTGGTACTGACAGGAAGGGGGAACACAGGAAAAAAGAAAAGAAAAACAAAGGAGGAGAATTTGAGGTTTTGAAGCTTTTCCACCTGAACTTCTTCTTCTGATCATCACCTTCCCGATGACGTTTTGAGGGATCTATACATATTTTTTCCCTGAAGACACACATTAATATGACCTTTATTCCACCATAACCCCCCCCCTTCCTGCCTTTTATAGTATCCCTAATCTTGGTAAATCCTGAAATCTCTCTCCATTGATCCATAAATCATGACCTGATCATGAAGTATCACATTTAGCGGCTGTGTTTGTATATTGGATGTACATGCTGCATAATCTGGAGAAATATTTGTCACTCATTGCCCATTGACTGTGGAAAAAGGCTCTCCCTCTTTTTTTTTTTTTTTTTTTTTGTTAAAATGTCTCCTCTCTACCCCTTAATTCAGTGAAGCATATGATTTAAGAACAATGAATCCTTTTACCCCTGCGCAGGGGACGTATATTACTTCATGCACATGAAGGCAGTGGTGACTCACCCATTTAAACATATCATGGTAAATTTGTGTATCTAAATTCATATTCAGAGATTCTTTATTGCTGTCGTAACCCCTTTGACAGGTCCCTACAGCAAGTGTGGCCATCGAAGGGGCTTCTGCCCTAAACCGTGTTCGCTGGGCTCAAGCCGGCAAAGAAGTTGCCGTTGGAGACTCAGAAGGCCGAATTTGGATCTACGATGTTGGAGAGGTACATATTCTTTGGTTTGCAGGTTTGGGTGTTTTGTTTTGTTTTTTTTTTTTTTTCCTTTTTTCTTCTTTCCTTCCTTCTTTTTCTTTCTTTTCTTTTCTTTTCTTTTTTTTTTTTTTTGACTTGTGTGTCTAGTTTAAAGACCTAGTGAAATTACTGACATGACCTGTGGGCCACAAGAGTCCTCTCAAGTGCGTTTGCAAATTTCCATTGACTTCAGTGGGAGTTTGGTAAGACTTCCTTAGGGCCTAATTTGGTTTTCTGTCTCCACGCATGGGCCACTTTAGTTAATGATCCAGCCTCTTTCAGAGAGCTGTAGAATTCCCACCCATCCTGTGGGAAAGCATGGCACTTCCCACCAATTTCACGAGAATGAAAAGTTTGTCCAATCCATCATGCGAGCATTGAATTTGGAATTTGTGAAAGGAACAAAAAGTCCAGTTTTCATTATATTCAGTTAAAATGTATACTATTAACTCTTTAGTTAAAATGTAGCCAATTAAAGCTACATAAGGTAAACCAAAAATGAGGCTGTGCTTGCTTCTCAGTATATATATCAAAGAGGCTGAAGTGAATTGGAATTTGTACTATTTTCATGATATTCAAAGTTATTCTACCAGATATATATCTCTGGTGAAGATACATTGTATTACATATATAATGTCTTACATTATATATGGTATTCCTGAACATCATGGCACATATCAAAGGGCAAAAATATATATCTTGTATGTAAGATAAATCTCTTAAAATTTTTGTACTATCTTTATTGAAATATTACATTATCAATCAATTTTACTTAAACGTATCCGTTTATTTTTACTGAATGGGAAAGTTGACAAAAAGCTTTCATTTGCAATGAGGTTAAAGAATTTTTTCCTTAAAGACAAAGAAAATATTGAACTTTCAAGCAAAACAAAACAAGAGTGTTGTGTAATACTATTCTGGTGTAATATGAATCTAGCATTTGCATTCCAGGGGGAACACATACCACAGTTGTGTGTGTAACAGCCTGGACCTAGGAAGTACTCTGTGCCCGCCTGGTGGATGGGCTTAGCTGACCACATTGACAAGGCTTCTGTACGGTTTCATCAGTCGGCATTCTGTACATTTGCCAGAGTCCCAGATGGTTTGTCCTACACTGGAATGGTTTCTTATATACTGCTGTGCGGTGGGGTTGATTGTGTTGAAACAACTAGATGTTGTTGTTGTTGCTTTTAATTCAGCCAGAAAGAGAAACTGAAGGACGTTTGAGATGGGAGTTTTCTATTTTGGGAGGTACACCCCTAAGTAAAACATACAGAAACCTCTCCGTTTTGCTGCATGTTATCTATTTCATTAGACAGCCCCTTAACTACAACTGATGCCACCAGCTGAGTCATCCCAACAACAACAAGGACTCTGTTAATATTCATCCCCAGTGGTGAAGATACAAATGGTCTGGTGACTATTGACGTAGTTTGGAGTCTTTGTGAAAGAGAATACCCTCTGAATCAAAAATACTGCCAATGATTTTATAGCAATATTTTCTTCAGTGATTATTCCTTATATTCAATGCATCTTTTTCATCGTCTTCATCAAAATAAAACTAAGCCACAACAAAAACCTTCTTCATTAGTTCATTTACTAGAAAATTAAAAAGCTAGCAAAGAAGAATATTTTTATTTATTTTATTTTATTTTTTTTAATGTTTTATTTATTTCTAGGAGAGAGAGAGAGAGACAGCGTGAGCAGGGGAGGGTCAGAGAGAGAGGGAGTCACAGACTGAAACAGGCTCCAGGCTCTGAGCTGGCAGTCAGCACAGAGCCCGACGCGGGGCTCGAACCCACGAACCGCGAGATCATGACCTAAGCGAAAGTCGGACGCTTAACCGACTAAGCCACCCAGGCGCCCCAAGAAGAATATTTTTAAAAAGCAAGTTTTCTATTTTCTTTCTCTTTCTTTTGTTTATAACAAGTGCTATTGTGGGAGAGAAATAGATGTGGAGACATGCTCAGAGATGAAATGGCAGAAAGTAGATGAAGTTTAAACTCTTTTCTCCACCTCCTTTGCTTCTTATACATAATGTCACTTAACCCTCTTAAGATCATATGCAACAGTAACTGTTTTGTCCAAGAGGGTTGAAAAGTAGAATAGTTTAACAATCTGGTCTATTTCAAGAAAGATTTTTGAAAAGTCTGTATGTTGGCCACAGATATTTTATATAATTATTGTGTACATGTGTGTGTTGTTATCTATATATAACATATATGCATAATATACATGCACACACATGCATCTATGCACACACACAATCCCTATGCAATAAGAAAACACAATGTGACATCTACACAGAATGTTCTGTAATAAAGTGATTTTATAGCCTGCGGACAGAATTACTCAAATATGAGTCATATTTTAGGAGGAAAAAATGATTTTGCAAAAGTTGCTTTGGCTGATATGTCGCTGCTAAAACTTCTTTCTAGGTTGCTATCATCATTCCTAAATTGTAAAGTGTTGTTATACTCATATTTCTACTGCCGTAGTGGCAGGTCAGCCTGGTTTTCATTTTTGTATTATTGCTCTTACTTTTCTAAGTGATATTACAGACTATAGAAATGTCTGCAACTATAGGCCAGTCTCGCCTATTGTCTGGAGTCTAGACAGGCTATAGAAAAATCTCTGTGACACATAATAGGCCAAACAATTTGTAGGGTTGTTTATCCCTACAAATTCACTACCCGGAAAAAAAAGGATATACTATTTTATTGACAGTAGGTAATATTATATAATCTTCTAGTCCTTCCCTGAATGACCGAAAAATCAGGATAAGCTTATACATTTGAACAGTTTGGTTTTTTTTTTTTTCTGTATGGTTTAGTCCATACACAAAGCAATCTAGAGCTCAGAAAAACTCAGACTTAACAACATAATTTTGTCTTCACTATAGGTTTTTTTTTTTTTTCCCTAAGTATTATTTACAAATTTAGCTCATATTTATTTCTGGAGAAAGAGAAAGGGGAGAAGTCCTTTTCTCTTTGCTCATCTCTAATCCCTATTCTAAATCTCTGAAGGCCAACTCTATAGAGTCTCCATGTACTGAAAGGGAAGTGGAGCTTAGCTGAAGTCCACTTCTGAGAGATGGTAGATCACTTCATGGGCAAATGCCACCATTATTGTAATTACTGCTGTCTGGTCCACCAGCCTAGAACTGACAGAGCTTAGCTGTACGTACAAGAGACGGGCACCCTCGAAACAGTGTGTCCTCAGCCTTCCAAATCACCTAAACTGCAGAAAGCCAGACAGAGTGTCTTCACAGCAAACTGGCCCCATTTAGAATTTGAGGTCAAATCGAAAGCTGGTGCATGGCTGACAAGAGGGAAGGGGTTTGAGCAGGAAGTGGTTTAAAAAGGAGAAAATATAAAGGAAGAGAAAAAATATGGCATTGAGGACCAAATTGCCAGTAGACTGTGCTACCATTATCTGTATTCAGAATTGGTCCTCTGGTCCCCATTAAAACTGAACCCCTCACCAGGGTCATGCTGGCCTTTGGATGAAAAATCTTGCTTTATGGAACCCTCTAGGAATGAAGATGAAACACTTTTAAATAAGCTTTATGATACAATCTGTACAAGAAAGTAAATGGTAGTTTTTAGAGTACGCTTTGTCAATCCATTTTCTTTGAGACCTCAGTACATTGAACAGGTGTCTGTCTGCAGGAAGACACCTCACGTTCATTTCTCCCTGGTTGATGTGAGGAGAGGGGAGGGGGCAGCAGGCTCCCTCTCACCAGGGTCCGATTCTGAGAGTGAGGCTCGCTTCATGCTTCATGCTTGTGTTACCTGTGCGTCCTCAGAGGCGCTGCGCACGGAGGCGACCTCAGCTTGGCTTCGTGCTTGGCTGTCACCGTCTTGCAACCGTTATGAAATTCTTCCACAAGGCACCACGCGTTTTCATTTTTGCACCACCCCCCACGCAAAATTACGTAGCCAGTCTTTCCACAAGTGTATTGCTCTTAATCCTACTCATGATGCAAATCAGAAATGAAAATTTATGGCCTTGACCTAGACTGTTAGATAAAAGGAGAAATTTTTCGAAATGTGGTCATTTGTAGTACATACTGTATGATCTTCTTCTTACTTACTTATGTCTTAGGACTATTTAAAAAATGCTGAATGGGAATAGCAATGGCTGTAGATTAAAAACATCATGAGGCCCAGAAAAACAGCTGAAACCACATGGATATTCTCATTCACTCCCTATTCTTGTGTTTTGATCATACTGTAATTTTAAGTGGAAATATAATAGAGTTTGGGGAAAGATCTCTGTGATGCCTACTACATTTGTAGTGGAGAGGGATAGCCTTTTTCTGTCACTCAACTGTCACACCATGGTCAGGAACTCCTTGATTAGAGACTTCTGTAACTACCAGTGGAGATGTCTCCATTTAAGTCTGTGTAGACCTGCTTCCTCTGAGACCTGACGCTCAACCAGAAGAGCCAGGCAGAAAGGGACTCGGGTATCACTGGTGGTTAACAACTGTCTGCCTTATCTCCTGTCCCAGCTGAGGCTGCAGCTGCCGCCGGGAGTCTCGGCACATGATCATGCCCTCCTCTATTATGTACAATTATCCTCCATGACTTTTAAGATGATGGCAGAGAGGAATGGCCCGAATCCAGATTTACTGATGCAATTTATTATGAACTTCTGAAGGGGTAAACAGAGGATTGTGCGTGAGCTCACTGAAATCACCAGATTGACTATGTCCATGTGCCTTCCCCCCAGTTTTTCCTTTTTGTTGCATTTAAATGGCTGGTCTGAGTAATATCTTGGGGTGTATGACTAATGAGGTAAAATATAAAACAGCAGTGTTTTCAGGTAGACCACATGATGCTTTGTTTATATAGCACACATTTTTGGTTGTTTGATTTCAGCATTGTAGCTGGAAAATATACTGCACACATTTATTTTCACAGACAGGGGTCTATTTTCTTTGCAGAGCAGGTGCTCAACTCCCATTAGCATAAATGGAAGTTATGTGAATTCAGTGAAAGACAGAGAAGATCCCTTTTATTATGTGGCTATAATTTTTGTTCTGTCTTTGCATCTTAAAAGTTATTAAAATAGACAGTGGTTGCATGCACCATTTAAATTTTCCAAGATGTAAAGTTAAAGATGAGCCTCACTCTTGAATAAGTTTTGAGGATCCTTCTCTTCAAACTGTGGGGTGCAGTCTGTTTGTTGTGAAGCTCTATGATCCCACTCAATTAACTGAAACATGGATAAGATAACAAGTCATAAGTTAACTACAAATATAACCTGAAGACGTTGAGCGTACGCTGCTTCAGAATACACCTGTAAAGAACTGTTAATCGTTGTTGGATTTTTTTAATGATGTGTGAACACACATATTCTAAAGAATTAAAAATAAGAATTACCACCATGGCTCCTTTACTGAATAGCGAGCTTTTATTATATATATATATATGTATATGTATGTGTGTGTGTCTATATATATATATATATATATATATATATAGCTGATTTTAATAGTACATGGGCCAGTGAGTATAGAATTATTCACATGTCCAGATGATTGATAGTCAGCCTATCTACCTGTCTGTCTTACAGATGTGTTTTATAGAAAGCCCGTTGCTATTGTTAATGCTTCAGTGCTGTCACATAGATGGGCTGTCATAAATATCCCCTAACAACTATCTTTGCTGCTTATCTGAATTAGTTAGAATGCTGTTTGCAGCTCCAGTTTTGAAAGAAGCAGTTTAGCCTCCACCTCCTGTTATTTCTTTTCCCATTAACCTCTTCCAGGGAAGATTTTGTTTTCAGTTGTGATAAATACACATAAGTTTCAAATCCCTGATTATCTTTCTACAATAGCCAAATGATAAGATTCCAAAATCATTTTCAGCTTACAGTAGAACTTGAAAAATAAAATGGCAATTTAAAAACGAACTCAGGAGATGAATAAATCTTTGTGGCCTCAGCTAGTACGGGTTTGGTATCCCACTCACTAATTACCGAAGAAAACATGGATTCATCCTTACATTTTAACCCTGAACCTTGACAGCGTTTCAAATCACTTGGTTTATAGGACTCTTTGGGAGCTAAAAGAATAGCAGTCATTTTATTACAGATTTCAATAAATACAGTAGATTCAACATGCATTAATATATTGCAAGAGTCTTGCAAAATTCTTGGAAAGGAAACCTGCAGGTGAATAGGAGAGATCAAACATACCTGCACAACTTAAATGTTCATCTGAGTGTATTTTAGAGGTGAAATGAAAAATTAGGATGACAGTTTATTTGGGATCCCGATAGGAAAAATGGCCTATGTAATATGCTTCAGAATGGTGGTCCAGGTGTAATGTCCAGGGACTATTAAAAGGTGCCTCAACCAGTTTGCATAGCCAGCTCGCACAAGGATAAAAGAAAGCGATTTGATCAGCCATCTCTCTTGCACCTGAAATAGCAGCTCAGTATAGAGGCATCTGATACACTGAAAGTGCTGAGAGTTCAAAAGAATTTGAGTGACACAAAATAAATGCAATACGTTTCTGGTTTGTAAGTGGATTACACGTAGGCAATAATTGTTTGCTTTGTGGAACTACTTTGTGTTTGCCAGTGGGACAGGCCTCTGTCAATTTTCCACAAGATGTGTGTGCCCTGAATGTAAATAATCCCCCCTCCATGGGGAAGGGGTGTGCAGCACTCAAAATATGAAGTTTAACTGAGATTTTGGGGTTAATTCAAGTACGGGTCCCCTAATGAAAAAGAACTGGATTTGAAATCAGTTCATTTAATGACGGTGCTTTATGAAGGCCATTATCCCCTGCTGATGACGAAGCTGATAGTCGGCTGAGCGTCTGGAAGGGAGGGGGCGCTGGGCTCGGCTTACCAAAGTCCCGTTATAATCCCCCCAAGCACTTGTGTTTCTCATTAAGTGAGTGTGGCCACAAGTTGCTAGATTCTTGAAGGTCTTTGCAAGTCCTGGCTTATTCTTCAATGAGTAAACAACATTTTTTTTTTTTTTTAGCTGATGCCAAACACTGCTTTAGATATTCCCTCCATGGAGAAGCAAAGACTTCGGCCTAAATTAGTGTGTGGGACCAGACATCCAGATAAAAACTTAAAATCCAAATACTTAGTTCTGTCGACAATATCTAGATATTTGATGACATAGAAGCAAAGCATTGGGATTTTCAATGGGACTCTTCAGTTTTTACCTGAGTTTTTTATTGCCATAGCCACAACACTGTGCAGTTAAGTCAAAAAGCACAAAGGCATATTCGTATGAGCACATTTGGGGTGCTTATAAATATAATTACATAAAATACGCTACTTTGAAGTAATATATTAATTCATTTTCCTGTCATAATAAATTACATGTATTTGAAATAAAATAACTTGGTTAAAATGTAAGATTGTAATTTTAGTATTAACTTGATTTCTTCTAGGAGAAGTGCTTAATTTAAAAAGGAAAAAGAAAAAGCACTATTAATTCCAATTAATGTTATAATTACTCATCTTATAGTGAATGTAGTAGCAGTGGCTTTCATTTTGATAATTATATATGTAAAAGACCATAATTAAACCAATTATTATATAAATAGTGTGCTTATTCAGGTACATTAGTTTATAAAAATGAATTTATAGGATTAATATCTTTTCAATCAACTTTTTTTCTGGATTGATAAGAAAATACTTATGACTTTTCTGTGCTATGGAGAAGTTGATTCGATGAAAAGAAAACCCTAATATCTAACTTTATAAAAACTAAATGTGTGCATAGTAATTTGCAATATTCAATGAAATTCATATATCCCCATTTTGGTGATAAATGGCCTATGAATATAAACCTTCTGAAACAAGTACCAGTTTGTATAATTAATCATCTTTATGATTCTTCTGTGATTTCAAACTGTCATCTTCAATAGCAGTTTGGATTTTGAAGCAGTCATTAATTATAGTGTTAAATTTTTTCATGGCTGACAAAATTGTGTTTAGTTTTAGAATTTCAAAACTGCTAAATTTTATCTTGAAAAATTACTGCTTAGAACAGTAGCCTCAAATCACAGCTTAGACCAGCCGAGCATGAAGCTGCTCCAGTCATCTGTGAGGCTAGATTAACACTGGCCTGGATGGAAATGGAGAGCTGTTTGTTTCCTACAGAAGTGTGTTACTATCGGCGTATCTAAGACAGGGTAGGAAATCAAGTGTCTGCCTATGCGTGTTTATGTATAAATATTTATATGTTATATAGGTTGGACTTGCAAAGTGAGGGAGTGAATCATCCTATTCTAATTTCAAAGAAGGTTTGCATGGATTTCTGAGAATGTCAGCTATCAGAACATCTTCTCCATTTTAAAACATGAGTTATTTATCATTTAGGAAATATCAAAGCTTAACATTGTTGAAGAAATTTTGCACTCTTTCTTTTGAGGATGGCAGATAAAACTGATCAGTGGTCCAGTCCCCAAGATCTTTCTCCTCATGGCCAGCCAATAGTTTCTCAACATGTAGATGAAATATTTCATTCTTTATCTTAATATTAAGGAACCTTTGGTAAAAAAGTGAACATGTTCAAGTAGCTTAAAAAGCAGCCGCCATTGTGATTTAGGTTTTTTTCTTTTCTGTTTGTTTGTTTGTTTGTTTGTTTGGCAGCCCTCCTTAGGTTAATCACACTCTTCAGTAAGGCTTTTCTAATGTTTAGAGTGGCATGTCCATAGAAACATACGCCAAGTAGATACTTAACAATTGTCTATTTGAGCAGGATAGCCCAGCCTCGCACAGTGCCTGGCACATAACAGGCACTCGAATATTTGGGTGAATGTTTCACACGTGAAAGTTGAGGTTATGGGAAAGCTTAATTGTGTGAAGCATTCAGAATGGAGCCTCCGAACTGGCTATAGACTGATGGACAGGAAAAATAATCCATTTAACTATATTTGCAGAGAAGGGTATATAGAAAACATATTTTAAAAAGAGGGCTTGTTCTTCTTCCCCAATCTCTATCCCACTCCCCCGCCCTCCTATGCTTTTAAAAGCAAGCAATTGGCCACTAGTTGATTCAAATAGTTGTCAAACCACTGGAAAAATGCTTCCTTTTCATTGTGCTTTTTTTGGACACTATAGATATGGTAAATCATGAACTACATTATAAAAATACCTCTTTTATGCCCAAACATTCAGTAGGAGGGAATGACATTTCTTTTATTACCTTGGTAAATGTTTTTAAGGTGTTTAGCAATAAGCTTTCTTTTTGTCAAAACTGCTTAGATGCAGTGGTTGCTAGGAATTTACTAGAAAACCTATAGTTAATAATATCAGGGAGAGAAGGATATATGTTTAGTCAGCTAATATGACAGATCAGCTTGAGTAGCCCATGCCTTTTCGTTTCCCTATCATTTTCTTGATCTTTTCTGTTCTGGAAAAAGAGTGGTAATTGAAGTTTTAAAAAGTTTATTTCCATTATTGCCCATCAGCCAATGTTTTTAGCACTTTTTCCATCTTTTGGACAGAGGAATAGATTGTTCTAAGTAATAGAAAAAATAATGCTTAAGAGATTTCTCAAGAAAACAGGATGAGATTTTAATACAAATGTGAACAAGGTCATCCATAAGCCTTAGTAAATTAACTCTTTCTTCTTCAGCTGTGTGATTTCTTTTCCCCTCTGCAGGTAAAAATTCCAGAATTTTGTCATGTTTCCTATAACATGAAATTTTAACGTGAAGAAGTGTTTATTTTTTAAGAATAGTGTTTAAAATAAATTATTTCCTTTGATGGTTGCTGACTTATTGAAATCGACATAGACCCATATTTATTACTATTTACCTTTGATTTTATGTCTTGCCTTTCTTTCTTTCCTTAATTGGTGGTAATGGATTTTTTTTTAAAGTAGTGTTCCAAGAAACCTGCTATAAAAGTCAACCACTCATTTAAAGAAAGATACTAGAGAGGATAACTTTGGCAGAGACTCAAGCTTCACAGGTGGATGAGGGGTCCCTTAGAAGAGGATTCTATGATAAAATAAATTCTTTCTTTCTTAACCAAACAGAGCCAGTAATCATCAGACTACCATTGGTTTGCATGCTGCTAAATTCTGCAGAAATTTTAACCTACAGACGGGGAACAGCAGATGCTACAGAATGGAGACTAATGGAACTTCTACTTTCTGGCTTTCCCTAAAAGTGCTGTAGATACTAAGTTACCACACAGCATATCTTTTTGTGGTAGAACACTGCAGTGTATTTACCCCTTCTGCACACTGCATTCTGGCTTGGAATTTTGGTCCGTGGTTTCATCCATTGTTACCAGCGATGCTAGACTCCCCCAAGAGTTAAATACAGTGGAGCTTGCATTTATGTGAAGCGAGTAAGCTTGGTCTTTCCAGCGGCTGTTTCATTGCGCATTACCTCCCACTTTGCTTCCCTCTGTGTGTGTGGCAAAGGGAATTGTCCTAAGAAATATCGGCTTCCTCTGAACACAAACGTGTATTTGTACACCAGCAAGTCCACAGTCTCCTGAATTGGGGTGCCATTAATAACTGCACCTTTAAAAAACCTTTTAGAACTTAGAGGGGTTTAGGGTTTGTGGAAACTCACATTTGCTTCCACAGTTTCTATAAATGCATTAAAAACCAGAAAATCAATGCATATTAAAGTGAAAAGGTAATTTGCAAGATATCTTTTTAATAGAAAACTTTAATTTTGGGTTCATACAGAAGATAAGTTGTCATGTATCTGTTCAGAATCAATTGTTAATATAATCATCTCAGACTTTTTTTGAAAGTGACTCCATTTAATTAAAAGATTACAAAGATGCTCATGAACCACACATCGATGGAATACTTATCCTGAAAGTTGGAGGCCTCCTCATTTTAATTTGTGTGCCACGCTTGATGTACCTGAGAAACCAAACCGAAATTACGAAATAGTTTTTTTCTGTCTTAATTGTCCAGGATTTTTTTTTTAATTAACCTACTTTTATATCAGCAATGCCTGAGACAGATATTTTTTACCATACAAAACTCAGGATTGAGCTGGTAGGAGCTACTGCAGATAATGCAGCTTTTTAAAATCAGCTGCTAGGTACTATAAACCCTTTAAAATTACTAACAAATGAGGGAGGCCTGACTGTGGACTGTTCAAAATTGTTAGCCATGTGCTTATAAAAAGGGACACATGAATGATATTTGTGTATTTAACCCTGGTTATAAAAAGCCATTTGAGTTTTATAACAGCGTGTTCAGCGGTTACAGAGCCTTATAACTTGAGCTAAAAATGTGGACTCCTACCATACAAGGAGCCATAACAAGGGCCTAGCTAGGAAGAGCAGTACTGGCCATCCCTGAGAATAAAACATGTGCATGTGTACGTAGACGTATCTGTGGGTGTGCATATTTACAAGGAATAATTATACTTTACGTTTGATTTTTTTTAAATGAGCAATAAAAAGTACTCTGACAGAATGTTTCTTGTGACCTGAAAGAACCCTTTCCTCATAGCCAGCTCATGGATTTTTGGTATTATTAAAAGTATGACTATTTAGGAAATCATGTGTGTGGGTGTTCAAGAAATCAAATGTAATAAAAGTAAGGTATATTTCTAAAAAGACATGCAGCTCTATATAGGTGAAAAGAAGGCAATGGAAGAAAGAAAAGGAAAGACCAAAAATAACCTCACAAAATGGAGGAGAAGGGAATGAGCATTAAGGAAACATAGGAAGAAACATCATTTCCTCCAGTTTTATAATGTGCCAAGCATTGTGCCAAGCCCATCATATGTGTCGGTGGAGAGGGTGTGCATGGGTCTTATTTAATATTCACAATGCTCCTAGGAGATGGGTCTCACAAGCGAGGAAGTGAAGACCGGAGACTTTAAAACAGTCTTCATACGGACACACAGCAAGCAAGTGGCAGAGCAGAGAAAGGAACTGTGGTCTGGCTGATACTGGAATTAACAACAAGTCAGGCTTGGCTCCACTCTCAAAACGTCCTTATTCTGCAATCATGCCTCTCTTTAAGTGCACGCGAAACCCGGGCCAGACACCCAGTGGTTAGGCTACTTAGTTATTCGGGGGCCCGACTAGGCCAGGATCCAGAGGCACCCTCCCTTCCTTTCAGGCAGAGGGGAGGGACAGATCCATGAAACAGCCTCGGAAGTGAGGAGGAGGGGACGAAAATAATCAATTTTCATTAATTTTTCCATAGCTTTTGCACATTTGCTTTTAGTTTTTACCTTTTATCTTCCAAGAATCTTAGAAGATTAAATACAATCTTTAGAATCTTTTAGCAGGTGACTCAAAACACGTTACTTGTCTGCCATTGTGCCACTAGGCTGGCAGGTCTTAAAGGGGCGAGGTTCCTGACTGCCCCATTCTGCCCTGTGAAAGTTACGTGCTACTTAGCAAATCATTTAGCTCCCCGTTCTTCTATTTCCTACCTGGTAAAAGAGGGCCATACCTCATTCCTTGATGTCCTCACATAGCAAACATCAGAATTATTTTAAGAAAGTAAAAATAAAACCACAAAAATGCTACCCAATCGATACGCACGCCAGTCACACATATCATTTTGAGGAATGTGTTCAATCTGAGTGACAGCTTAAAGAGAAAGAATGCATGACTATTCCATGAAGAACTCATGGTATTTTCTTCACTTATATTACCTCTCTCATCCTCTTCAGATCTCTGTTGATAAATGGGTCAGACACCATCAGCCCCATTTTACAATTGAGGCAATGAGAGGTTAAGTGCTTGACCATTGCCAGTAACCAAGGGGAGAACGGGACTTAAGTCTCCTGTCCAAATCTGAGGTCCATTTTACCTCCTCCTTAACGGCCAAATTGCTACCTCAGAAACTATCTTTGTTCTGAGTTCCCTTGGCTGTAAAAATAGGGTCATATCATATCTATACAAGGTCGTCACTCTTAGAGCAAAGATTTTATCATCTCGGGAATTAGAGTCCTGAGTGCTTGTGGCATAAAAGTGCTTTATACATTTCACAAAAAATTAGAAAAGTTTCCTAGTAGGGGGTGTGAATGGGCTTGCTGGGTGCACCGTGAGCTTGAAGCAGTGGGAAAATCCGAATCATCCCTGACCTAGGATGTGGACTTTGGCAGATGAATCTGAGGGCAGAAAATGTTTCCAGCTCCATTTTGATTCAGTACAATACTGGACAATTTTTACAAGTCCTTCTTTATGGTATTCCCTTGATATAACCATGAGCCATTTCCTTCACAGTGTTTTTTTTTTTTTTAATTAACATTATTCATCACAATGAAAAACTTGTGACTATTTTTCCTACCATGAAATGGAAATTGTTTGAAAATTATTCTAAACTGATTTTTTTTTCAAGGGGAAAACAAATCCATAGTGATGCTCTAGGTTTGGCCTTTAATGCCTTGATGGAAACTTAAAGAGATGCTGAAGACTTGTCATTAACATGCCATTTGCTTCCCTGCTACTTGCTTGACACACAACACATACCGGATGCGTTGCGGTTGTCACTGTAAGAAAATAAATTTTAGGCTGTGCATGTTTTGAATGTCAGCGAAGTTGAAATTAAAAACAAAACCCCCCCACCTATGCCAGTATTTACACATTTTGACCTAAGAAAACACCATTCACTTCTGCGTCTTTAATCCCTAGCACAGCACCAGGCATAGAGTTGGTACTCGGTCCATGCTGGTTGAATACATTTGTGTGCTGGTTAGACAAACATGAGAGCAGTCTTATTCTTTAAGACACAATGAGTTTTCCTACTTAATGATTAAGGTATTATTGGATTAAAGGTCTCCTAGAGAAACTGTTTATTTATTTATTTTGAAAGTGATAGAGAGAGAGATAGAGAGAGAGGGAGAGAGAGAATCCCAAGAAGGCTCCATGGTGTCAGCACAGAGCCTGACACAGGTCTCAGTCTCACGAACCATGAGATCATGACTTTAGCTGAAACCAAGAGTCGGGCGCTTAACTGACTGAGCCACCCAGGTGCCCCATTTCCAGCCATTTCTCACCAGAGAGAACCAGGTTAGAAAAGTCAGGAACTGCCAAGGACAGGACAGTTCTGTCCAAATAGATGCTGTTTACAGCTGCAGATGTGAAATGAAAGGCATGGTCTTCTTGTTTGTCAGGAGGCCTGCTTGATCTTACCTACAAGTAATTCAGATGCCAAAAATTATTACTTTGGGTGTGGAAACAGCCCGTGAATGCACATTCACACATTCAAGCTAAGATTATTCTTAAAGTGCTTCCTGATGGTGATACTTAATTCTAAAAATGGGGCAGTGTGCAGTTCACCTTCTAAATCTAACATGACAGTCGTCATGGGTTATTTTTATAATCGACTAAATGAAAAGTGTAATAGGATGAGGTGGGTAAATTTAAGTTTCCAGAAGCAATTGTGTTTGCACTGTGTGCTACTTTGGAGTGTTTTTTGTTGTGGTTTTGTGTTTTGTGAACCAAAGCAAACTAACATTTCTGTGAAGTTTATGGCATCCTAGAGTGGAAATACTTGGCAGGATTTTTTTTTAAACTTCTAATATTTCCAACCTACGTGAAACTTTCACAGATCAAAGAGAGGACAAGATATGTTAGGATACTATTAACGCTTTTGTGAGGGCAAACCTGTATTTTTAAGGACAGGTGTTGGCATTCTGGTACAATTATTCCCATCCCTGTGGAAAAGCTCAAATGTCATTCCATTGTAGGGTACGTTTCTCTATTAGAAACATTTAAATTTGATAAAATTCATTTTTGAAAAGTTAGATGTGCAACTTAAATGTCATAAATGACACTCAGTTCTGTCTCTAGGCATATATCCAAACCTTAATGGCTCACAATCTTTATTAGTATCGTTTCTTAATGGCCTGGCCATTACTACTGGATGAAACCATGTGAAACATATTTACCTGTTTTCTTGTTTTAGTATATAGTTTCTATATATTGCTATCAATAGAACATTCTGCATGGCATCATATGTTAACTTGCACCATTTCAACCAATAATATAATGTTATGTTAAGGAGCCAAACTCCTAGAGCAATATATTATATATTGTATAATGTATTCTTAGTAAGGCCTGCCTTTTCCCCGTACTTAAAGTTTTATGAAATTATGAGGTGCCTTAGCTAGAGTTTGATTATCACTTTATATATTGGAAAAAGTCATAATCATGCTATCATGATTGGCTTTGTCTTTTCCTAGGCGTTAGTTTTGTGGTTCTTTTTGAAGGACTTGTCGAGTTGGAGGAGAGAAAAGAAATAGTGGACCTATTCTTTCATATAAATATGATACCAAGCCTTTGCGGCTCATGCTTTTTGTTAGCTCTTTTGTAGCATCAGAAGTTTGAAGGCCTCATTTCCCCAGTACGGTATTTTCTAAAATTGAAGAGAAAAATGAAGATCGGTGGAACCTAGGAAAAGAGCTCCAAGTAGGGAAAATGGACTGAGCAAAAGGGGTAACAGTGTCATTTGATACTTTTGTGAACTTATGTCATTGCCTGAGAAGAAATGAGGATTCATTTCAATAACTAGGGAAGTAGTTAACCATTCAAAAACTCATTCATATGACTAAATGAGAATTCTTATTGGTACTGCATTTCTCAAAATCAGTAGAACTTATTCCCCCGCCTGTATATCATTTCCAGAATTAGATCATTGAAACATTTAAATCTTAGTACTAGAACACTAACTGCAGAATACACGCTGTAGATGGATGATGAGGTCCCCCAGGAAATTGTCTTAGCATCTGACATGATCATCCCCTGTAGTAAAAATTTTAAGTTCTAATCATTTAGCTCTATAAAGTGGGTAGTTTTTCAGCTGTAAAAGTGATCTCAAAGCTTAGCTTTATATGCTCCCCCTTTTTTATTTTCAAAAACGTATATTGAGACAAATGTGTTATTACTGTTTATAGAATCTAGTACCTGTAGATGGGTTATACCATCTTACAGGGCAGTCC
Organism: Hyaena hyaena; assembly: GCF_003009895.1. Classification (NCBI taxonomy): domain Eukaryota; kingdom Metazoa; phylum Chordata; class Mammalia; order Carnivora; family Hyaenidae; genus Hyaena; species Hyaena hyaena. Next base: position 1,816,960 of record NW_024080740.1, on the reverse strand, counting down.
TCCAAGAAAATCACTCTACAGTCTACATCAATTTTATTATATATGAAAACCACTCAGACTTCTACTTGATCATGCTTCTCATCTTCAAACAATTCTCTTTTCTATTCCAAACATTTGCATGGTATCCTCAGGCAGTTCATTTCTGGATGCTGTGTAGAGAAATTAGTATCCTTTAAATCAGCTAACAGAATTCAGACACGTAACTTATAGCAGGTGGGGTGAATTTTCTCCTTACTGAATTGTGCATAGAAGAAGATATGAAATGGGAAATTTTATAACCCCCCCTTTTCGGCAAACCAGTGTAGGATACTGTCTAGAGATGCAGATACTGGAGCTAGATGACACCGACATTGATAGTTGCTAGCTAAACAATCTTAGTAAGATGACTTAATCTTTCTGTGCCTCTATTTCTTCTTCTGTAAAACGGGAATACTAAGCTTACCCTACATAGGGCTGTTGTGAGGAAGGGGTTAATACATGTATAGCACTTAGGACAGAACTCTTAGTAAATGTTAGCTACCATGTAAGAGCTTGCTGAAAGAGCCATATCACTATTTCCTAGTAAGATTTCTTTGCATATGTAAGTTAGACTTTTGCCACGCATATTAGCACATTAGCAATACTTTTAAGAAAGGATCAATAGCATTGACTTAGAAAGGCAATACCACAATTATTTCAAAATCCTAGTCAACTGCAGTTTTCATTTGCTGTGTTCACTTTAACTCTGGCCTTAGGATGAATTTTCATTACTGAAAGTGCTTTAACTGGCTACTGTAATTGTATAGTTTACAGAAGTTTTTTTTTAAGCTTTATAAATTCCATGAGTGAATTTTTTTTCTTCTCAATGTGACATTATTCTCTTAAGTTGTCGGTTTAAGAACAACACTTCAGGGCTGATTCGGGGAAGAAGAGCAGGTTTCCTTGATTTTCCAAGGGAAATGGCTGCTTCAGGAGGAGCAGTCCAGTGGGTGTCGAGGCTTCCAGGCCATTTAGATCCTTGTTCATCATTTCCCACTCACTTGCTTTGCAGCTTGCAGTTCCTCACAATGATGAATGGACCCGATTTGCCAGGACCCTCGTGGAGATTCGTGCCAACAGAGCCGATAGCGAAGAGGAAGGCACCGTTGAGTTATCTGCCTAGTGGAAACTGTCCGTCCCCACCCCAGCCCCCACCTTCACCTTCTAGAACTCAGCTCTGCGGTCCTCGATTGCACTTGTATTCGGTGTCCATTCAGTATCCGTGTCGTGTGACATTTGGGTGTCATATTGTGCCAGCTTTGCTCCAAGTATTCCAAATGTATCCCGCCCTGCACCCCACTGACCTGAAATTCACCAGATCATTTCTATCTTTATATTTGTCTCAAAACTGGGGGGGAGGGGAGGGGAGGGAGGGAGGCTTTACGGGTTTAGTTGTTGCCTTTTAACTACTTAGTAGCTGTATTTAATAGCTGGAGACCTCTGGTTAAATTTGTTCTTACATGCACTTCTGGCATAGTCCTATTAAATCCATATGAAGCCAGATATGATTAGGTGCAGATGTGGTGTGCTTCACGATGTGGTGCAGGGCCAAAGACTTGAGATGTGGTGTTTTACATGGTGACTCACATTATGAATGGATTTACTAGAAGAACATTGCCGCTCCTTATTTATTGTGGTGTGCTGCATGGAACATATTGATTTGAAAGCATTAAAATAAACGATCCTAGAGCATGTGCATAATGAGAGGACTGTATTGTCTCTCTGCTGCTGTTGAGGTTACATTAAGTTCCAAATAACAATTACAGTATGCCGGTTCCACGGAGGACGAGAAATCTTTAGAGGTTTGTTGCACTGAATGGAATGGATTTTAATGCCTATTATTTCTAGGTACTTTAACAATATTTCAAATATAGTTGACCATTGATACTTGTCATTCAAGCTAACATAGTCCAGCAAGAGTCTGTGGTTCCTGAATATGACACCAGTATTGCCAATAAAACGTTCCAAACCAGGTCTGCGCCAGCGTGGATAAATCCTGTACTTGGGGAAAGACTGATTCGAAAGACTGATTCGAATCTTGCTATGACAAGGCGGCGGGGGGGTGGGAGGGGATATATTAGGGCCATGTTAAAGATTGATAATGAGCCCTATAGGCAGCCAATCTGGCTGGACTTAAACCAAGACTCTGGTTTTATTTTTACGAGGGAATGTGTGTGGTTTTTTGGAAAGCTTTCCCGTATCTCCTTCACCGGAGCCACTCTTGCCCAGAGATGGTCTCCCACGTTAGAATAAGAAAAACAGGTTAAGATGAAGATACCAAATGGTCTACACATTTCCTTTTAAAAAGTTTACCCCAGGAATTTATGTTTCTTGCTATTGGACTAGGAAATGTGTCTATAAACAATTTTAACAGAAAATTTTCTCAGAGTCATTTCATGCCTCGAGAGAATTAAAACATCTGAAGACAAACTTTCAGCTTTTCAGGGAGAGAATCTCCCTGGTGCTTTGGTGGTAGGGACTCCTTGAACTCTGAGATTTCTTTTAAAAATAATGATATGCTTTTTCTTGACGTGCCATTAGGTATATAGATATTGAAAGTCTTTGAAGGCAGGAATTAAATTTTTAAAGATAAAATATGAGGGTCTTAAATAGGTTTAAAATCCAATAAAAGTACCAGGGGAAAAAAAGTCTCTCAAGCTTACACTACAGGACCTGAATAAAGAATAAAGCAATAACCCATAAGTTGCTATTACAGACCAAACTCTGAATGATTCTGGGAGCAAAGGAAGCACGTGAAACATGACATGGGTTTATATACATACGCTTCCCACTGTGGTAGCTAGTCTCCAAAATAGTCTTGCATAGTGCTGTTCCATGGGGATTCCAGGCTGACCTGGTGTAAATGATGGAGTATGGAGGAAGTGATGCTGTGTGGGGTCCAGGACATGGTTATGAGAAGACTTATAGCTTCCTTCTTGGTCTCTGCGCAAACTCATTCTTGGTCCCTGTGCCAAGAAGTACAAGTATCTGTATAAGAAGTACAACTATCCTGAGACCTCTGGGCCACACACAGGCCCGAGGTGACCATGTAGTGGCCATGTGTCAGACTCCCAGCCAGCTCACGACAATTCAAGTCATCCTGGCTAATGTTCTGGAAGGGATGTGGCTGCCATGAAAATTTGCCTCTCTGGTCTCCTACTGCAGAGAGTATAACTGACTGACAGCTCTAGCTGCTTTGCTTTGAAATCTGCCCCCATGTTTGATGAAGGTCATGCTTTCCACAGGTTTCTCTCAGCTGACTAGAGCATGGCAGCGATACTGAGGCAGGCCTGTTCCTAGAAGATATAAAACTTCTCTGACAGGTAACTTGCTTAGGGACTCCCTGTAAGCATTTAAAAAACTTTATAGAACTGTAATCTAAAACTAATTTTCCCTCCTCCTCACCCTCCCTCCTATCTTTCTCTCTCTCTCTCTCAGGGTCAGACCAGCATCACTGTCTGATGGCTCCCCCAGCATGATCTGGGTGGGGAAGACAGGCTGGTCCTGATAAGAGAGTAAAGAGACTCACTATTCACCAAGAGAGTTGCAAGAATTAACATGTACTGTAGGGGTTAGGGGAATAGCACTGAGATTGGATTTTGAGGGGTTTAAGGGAGCCAGAATGTAAGATCGAATAGGCAAGAATCCACCGAATTTGATTGAGAGACTTTTTCAGGATATGTGATTTTATACTCTGGCAAGGACCCCAGGGGATGGGGTGGTTGATACAGGGGCTCTTAGAAGTCTAGAAAAGCTATAGCCTACACTTAATGAAGTGACAATGTCTGAGTTGTCCTGACCAATAGTACAGAAAGGAACAAAGAGGTTGAAGGAAGTAAATAGGTTAGAATGGATATACTATGTAAAGCTAGAAGACACATCCAGGAGTTATATTCCATAGGAAGGCCCAGAGCACACACCCTTCACCAACGCCATTAGCAACAAGCCAGAGAGAAAAGCATAAACATCTTTTGGCCGCCTCTGCACACCAAGGCTGACAGTAAGAGAGGCAGTCACAGAGCAGGGCTTCTTAGTGTCTGTGGGGATGATAAGACCCTGGACTAACAGTGGCTAGCTAACTGGTGGCAGTTAACCCCCAGAAGCCAGTAAGCCACAATTACTGTAATGGCCAGCTAGATCAGAGGAGCAGCAGAGGAGACTTTATTTATCCAAAGAACAGGGCATCCTAAGAGAAAAACAGGGCAGTTCAAATGGCGTTTAACGTCTATAACCAAAAACATAAAAGCAAGAACGGAGGAGCAAGAGGCTGAAGGCAGTTACTTCAGAAAATCGCAATTCTCTGCTCATTACCGAAACCTGAGCCAATTTTTTGATCTAGAACTCACTGACTGAAGAGGTGTCTAGCTTGCTAGCAGGAAAGACATCATAGCAAACATGTACTGTGATGATTTCCTCAGTCCTTCCCTGAAGGGACCTATGGCCATTTATTCAGGCCAATGTGCAACGCAGAAAGAAAAATCAGACACCTCGAGAACTACGGGATACAGGGTCTCAGTTCACACTGAAACCCAAACCTGTATCATAGCCCCCAGTTAAACTGGCCATTTATGGTGACTAGGCAATATATGAAGTCACAATGACCTCATTTGGTCTATGGACCCACACGGTGACTGTTTCCCTAATCCCTAAGTGTTCCATCGGCACTGACATATTTGGCATTGGGTCCCTAGCCTCTGGGGGGTAAGAACTATACAGAAGGAAGGCCAAGTGGAAATCTCTGAAACTGCCATACTCCACCTCCTCCTACCAAGATAGTAAATGAAGAACATTACATCTTGGGGTAGGGCTGGGATCATGGCAACATTAGTGATGGATTTAAAGCCCTAGAAGACGCAGAGTGGTGGTCCCTGGAGTTTTTTTCATTTGATACACCAGTCTGGCCCCTTCATGACATAGATGGATACTGGAGAATCACTGGAGTAGTGCAAGCTCAACCAAGTAGGAGCTCTGATCATAGCTGCTGTGTCATATGTGACATCTTTCTTGGAACAGATTAATAAGGCCTCTGGTACATGGTATGTGGCTGATTGATGAATGCATTATTTTCTAGTCCAACTATATAATAATATCAGAAAGAGTTTGTACTTATGTGGAAAAAAGAACAATATTTATTTACACCTTTGTCTCTGTTAACTTATCATCCTACACCATATTCTACGTAATTCTGGACATGACTGAACATCCACAGAACATTACACTAATCCATGACATCAGTGGCGTAATATTGTGTAGGCAGGAGAAATAAGAGTTAACTAATGTGCCAGAAGTCCAATAAGGCACGTATACTCCAGAGGGTGGGAGGTAATTTCAAGGAAGACGTGGGAACACAGCACCCAGTAGGCTTCTCTGGGTTCTCAAGGCAACACACTCCATGTCTAAGAATACTGTTCTGGTCTGTTATACCAGGTGGCACACAAGGTCTGGGGAAGGGCTCAGAAGAAAGGACTTTGCAGCAGATCTAAACTGCAGTGCAAGGAGCTCTACTCAGCCATTCAGTCAACTGATGCCATGGTATTAGAAGTGCTGATGGTGGAGAAAAAATATGGCAACTTACGGCAGGCCCTGGTAGGGAAATTATAACAGTGGCCCATGGGGTTCCGAAGGTAAGCCATGCTAGCTGCAGCAAAGAATTAGGTGACTTTTGAGAAATGGCTCCCAGCATATGACTGGGTCATGGAAGAAGTAAAGCTCTTCACCATGGAATATGAAGATACCAGACATCCAAACAGCCCATTATAAGTTGACTCCTGTCAGCCTTGTGAAGGTATAAAGTCAGAAAGAGCTACTTGAAACCTCTTCCATAAGATGCAAATTGTGCATGCAGAAGGTACATCTGAGCAGAACCAGAGGACATGAGGAAGCTGCATGAGCAAGTAACCCAGAAGCCCAATGTCACCCAACAGGATTTCACCAGCACCCCTTTCCCATGCTTGCATACACAGTCATATGTGGGGACTGTGGGTTTGGTAGGACTGGCTGAAAAAAGGGGAAAGGTCAGAGCCTGCTTTACATATGGGTTGGCTCAGTTTGTGGGTGAAGGCTTAGAATGGATGACAGCTGGGGCACCTGGGTGGCTCAGCTGGTTGAACGTCTGACTTCAGCACAGGTTATAATCTCATGGTTCGTGAGTCTGAGCCCTGCATTGGGCTCTCTGAGGTCAGGGCGGAGCCCGCTTCAGATCCTCTTCATCCCTTTCTCTCTGCTGCTCCCCTGCTCATGCTCGCTCTCTCAAAAATAAATTTACAAAAAAAAGGAAAGAAAAAAAAAGGATGGATGACAGTGACATTATAGCCATTTTCAAGGGTGACCTTGGAAGACTAAAGAGGGAAAAATTTTCCAATAGATGGAGCTGGAAGTTGTGTGCACATAGTCACCTATTTTGTGTGGAAGGACAAGTGGTCAGAAGTAAGTAAATATACACATCATTGCCCTTGGCCAAGACCCCATCACCTCACTCATGAATTCTTGCAATGATCTCCTAACTGACCTCCTGGTTTCCACCTTTGACCTCTTCAGCCTCTTCTCAATATAGCCACTTGAATGATGCTGTTACAACATTGAACTCCTCAGCCCAAAGCATACCAATAGCATAAGTCACGGGGATATAAAGTACAGCTTAGGGAACACAGTCAATAACATTTGAATAACTTCGTATAGTGACAGATGGTGACTATACTCATCACGGTGAGCAGTTTGTAATGTATTAAATGTCAAATCACTATGTCGAACACCTGAAACTAATATAACATGGTATGTCAACTATAGTTCAATAAAAAACAAAACAAAACACACAAATGGCTTTCACATCACTTGGAGTAAAAGTCAAAATCCTGACAGTGGCCCACACGCCCCATAAGATGTGACTCTTACTTCTTATCTGATCTTACTTACATCCTGTTACTTAATCTTTGTGAACCACCCCTGTTTCTCTGACCTCCCTCTTTGACACATCAAGCACGTCTAATCATAAGGCCTTTGTACTAATTGTTTCTTCTTTCCAGAAGGCTGAAAGCACTAAATTTATAAACCTCCATGCACATGTTTTAAAATTTCACTCTTTAATATAATTAAGGTCATTCCTCTGATTGATTTTTCAAGTAACCTTTTATCTATGAGTAACAGGTTCCCTAACAGCTTACCATCAACATCAATAAGAAGTCATAGTTTAAAACAACAACAAACAATGAAAGATGAGTTTAAAAAGCATCTGATGCTCCTACTTGGAGCACCGAGAGCTAGGGAGAATTAAAAATTATAAGTAAAATGAGAAAAAGTGTTTTTTTTTGTATTTTTAGTGAGGTGTAATTCACATACAATAAAATGCACAGATGTGGCGTGTCTGAGTCAACACATTAAACAACTGTGTACACTCATGTAACCCGCAGACAAAACAAGATACAGAACAGTTTAATAAGGACAAAAATTCTCTCATGGCCCTTTCCAGCAATCATTGTTTTGATTTCTGTCAACACAGATTAGTTTTGCCTGTTCTGTTGTTAAACTTCACGTAAGTGAAAAAACAGAGCATGTCTTATTGTTACGTCTGAGTTATTTTGCTTGACATAATTCTTTTGACATTCGTCAAGGCACTGAATATTTGAGTAATATGTTCCTTTTTATTGCTGACTGGTATTCCATTTTACAATTATTCTGCAATTCATTTATTCACTCGCCAGCTACTGAACATTCGTGTTTCGAGTTGGAGGACTTTTTGTCTAACGTTGCCATGAGTATTCTTGTACAGTTCTTTTTGCAGGCACGTGTTTTCTTAGGTAAATGCTGGGAGCGGAGTTTCTGGGTCATATGGTAGATCTATGTTTCACTCTCCAAGAAACCTGATAAGCGCTCTCCAAGTGGCTGCACCCTCTCACAGTCCCACCAGCAAAGCATCAGAAACCCAGTCGTACCACAACTGCCCCACTATCTAGTATTGTTGGTCTTTTCCAGTTTGGCCATTGGGGTAGGTACGGAACAATGTCCTGCTGTGGTTTTAGCTTGCATACAGGCGATGACTGGTGGTTTTAAGCACCTCTGCATGTGCTTATTGGCCATTCTTACATGCTGTAGTATATCTTTTTCTGTGAAACAGCTGCTCAAATATTTTGGCCATTTTTAAACACTGGATATTCTTATTATTAATTTAAGAAAGTTCTTTATAGAATCTCTATAAAACTCCTTTGTCAGATGTATGTGTTACAAATATTTTTCCCAGTCTGTGACTTGGAACTTCATTCCCTTAAAATATTGTGATATGAAGAAGTGTTAAGTTTTGTTGAAGTCCAATTTGCCCATTTTTATCATTCCCGATGAGTATTTTACGGTTCTTCCTAGCAAATCTTTGCTTGCCTCAGGTCACAAAGATATGATCTTGTTTTCTTCTGAACATTTTACTGTTTTAGGCTTTACACGTAAATCTATGATGAATCTTAATGCTTATGTATGGAATGAGGAAGTGGTCAAAACTGATTTAGCTGGTCTGGCAATATGTGCTGAAAAAAATCATTTTCTTTTTGAACATTAAATTGAATTAGCATCCTTGGTAAAAAGTCAATTGATGATATACATATAGGTAATTTTTTTAATGTTGATTTTTGGGACGGGGGAGAGGGGGGGAGAGAGAGAGAGAGAGAGAGAGAGAGAGAGCGCACTTGGGAGGGCCAGAGAGAGAGGGAGACACAAAATCTGAAATAGGCTCCTGGCTCTGAACTGTCAGCACAGAGATGGATGTGGGGTTCGAACTCCAGAATGGCAAGATCATGACCTGAGCTGAAGTTGGATGCTTAACTGACTGAGCCACCCAGGCGCCCCCATACAGGTAATTATTTAAATGTTTATTTTGAGAGAGAGAGTATGTGCGCGCATGGGAGGGGCAGCACGGGAGAGACAGAATCCCGAGCAGGCTCCGCACTTGTTCCATGAACAGTGAGATCACGACCTGACCTGAAATCAAGAGTCGGACACTTAACCGACTGAGTCACCCAGGCGCCCCTACATGTAGGTGTTTTTATGGAGCCACTATCCTATTTTATTGAGCAATTTGTCTTTATATAATACATTGTCTTGTTGCTGTAGCCTATAGTAAGTCTTGAAATCAGGTAGTGTAAGTACTCCAAATTTGTTATTCATTTTTAAACTGTTTTAGCTTTTCTAGATCTTTTGTGTTTCCATGTTAATTTTAGAATCATTAAAAAATTTTAAAAAGAAAACCGTATTGCTTGGCTTTCATTTAATCTATATACTATTTTGGAAGAATAAACATACTAACCATTTTGAATCTTCTAATCCATTAACGGGTTATGTCTTTCCAGTCATTGAGTCTTCTTTACCTCACAATGGCTTGTAGTATGTCGGTTGTACACATCTTTAAGACTTATTTCTAGGTATTTACCTGTTTTATTCTATCGTAAATATTATAATTTAGATTTTACTTTCCAAATATTTTTTTCCAGTTTTCAGAAATAAAATTTGTCTTTGTATACTCACCTTATAGCTTGCAACTTTACTAAGTATATTACTTCTAGATTTCATAGATCCTACTGATTATTACATATAAAATTGTACTGAGAATAATGAAAACTGTATTTCTTCCTTTCCAACCTTTTTTTTTTTTCATGCCTTACAACACTAGCTAGCACTTCTAGCTCAATGTTGTACTGAAGAGACGAAGGAAGACATCCTTACCCTTTCCCTAAACTTCCTATAAAAGAGTTTCAATGTTTCACTTTTATCATATGAGGAAATTCCATTTTACTTTTAGCTTATCAAAAAGCTTTATTATAAATAGGTTATACTTCTGCATCTATTGATATAGTCATAGAACTTTTCCATTTACTCTGTTTATGCAATGAATTATACTAGGTGGTTGTTTTTTTGAATGTTAATTTAACCTTGCCATCCTGGTATAAACCTCATTTGATCAAAATACATTACTAGATTCTATTTGCTAATAATGTTTTTAAATGTTTCATTTTGAGAGCAAGCACCAGTGGGGAGGGTCAGAGTGCAAGGGAGACACAGAATCTGAAGCAGGCACCAGGCTCTGAGCTGTCAGCACAGAGCCCAGTGCAGGGCTCGAACTCATCAACCAAAAGATCATGCCTGAGCCGAAGTCGGATGCTTAACTGACTAAGCTACCCAGAAGTCCCCTATTTGCTGATAATTTAAGAAATTTCCTATAATTTTTCCATAAGGATACTGGTCTTTAATTTTCTATTCTTGTAAGGTCTTTGGCAGGTCTTAGTTACATGATTATGTTTACACGAGGAACTGAGAAATGTTCCCACATCCTCTATTTTGAGGAAGAGTGTAAAAATGGTATTAATTCTTCCTTAAATTTTGATAGAATTCACTGGTGAAGACATGTGGCCCTGGAGGTTTTTTTTTTAGAAGGAAGTTTTTGGTAACAAATTCATTTATTTAATAGAAATAGGGCTATTCAGATTTTCTATTTCTTTTTGGTTCCATTTTGGCTAGGTGTTTTTCCAAGAAATGCCCATTTCATTTAAGGTGTCAAATTCATTAACATTGCTCTTCTATTCCCTTATTACTTTTGTGTGTGTGTGTGTGTGATCATAGTAATGTCTTCTTTTTAATTTTTGATATATTGGTAATTTGTCTTCTTTTAATAGTCTTGTTAGTTATCAGTATTGTTAAGTGTTTAAAGAACTGGCTTTGGAATTGTTGATTTTTCTCTATTGTTTGTCCATTTTTTCCTCTTTCTATTTTGGATTTCATTTGCTCTTTTTTTCTTACCTCCTAAGGTAGAAATTAGATCATTGGTTGTAAAAGACTTGTTTTCTTCTAATTTAGGTCTTTAAAGTTATAAAACTCCCTGTAAGTACTGCCTTTCCTGTATGTATCCCACAAATTTTGATGTGTTGTGTTTTTGTTATCATTCTGTTCAAAATATTTTCTAATTTCCGTTGTAATGTATTATTTGACCCATGGGCTTTATAGAAGTGTGTTTAGTTTCAAAATATTTGGAAAGCTTTCCAGATATCTTTGTTTTTATTTCTAGTTTGATTCTGCTTGGTAAGAAAACATACAGAGTAAGAAATACTCTATATTTCAAATCCTTTGAAATTTATTAAGATTTATTTTATGGGCTAGCATATGGCCTAGCTTGGTCAATGTTTCATGTGCACTTAAAAAGAATGTGAATTCTTCAGATACTGGGTCTGTGGTTCTAAAAATGTCAAATAGATTAAACTGCCTGAGAGTATGGTTTCAATCTTCTGTAATCTTACTGATTATTTTCTATCTATCGATTTCTGAGAAGAGAATGTTAACATATGCAAATATGGCTGTGCTTTGTCTATTTACCTTTCAGTTCCGTTTTTACTCATGTACTTTGAAGCTGTTACTAGATACTTAAATATTTAGTTTACCATATCCTCTTGATAACTGACCCTTTTATTTTAAAATCTACCTCTAGTGTCCTTTCATTTCAGCCTGGACTCTTTGGCTTCTGTTGGTGACAAACTTTCAGGTTTTGCTTATCTGGGAATATTATCATTTCTCCCTCATCTTTGAAGGATAATTTTATCAGAAGTAGAAATCTTCACTGACAGATTTTTTTTTTCTTTTAACACGTTGAATATTTCATCCCACTGCCTTCTAGCTTCTATGGCTTCAGATAAGGTATCAGCTGCTAATCTTATTTCGGCTCCTTTGTATATGATAAGTTGCTTCTTTCTTGCAGCTTCAAGACTGCCTCATGGGTTTTGGCTTTTGACAGTTTGATTATGATGTATTTATGTTGGGTCTCTGAATCTGTCCTACTTGAATTTCATGGAGCTTCTTGAACAATGACAGATTGTTTTTCATCAACTTTGGCAAGGTTTTAACCTTTATCTCTTCAACAATTCTGCCCTTCCCCTGTCTCCTTGTGGAACCCCCATTATGTGCACATTGGCATACATCATGGTGCCCCACAGGTCTGTGTTCAACTTTCTTTCTTGTTTCTTTTTGTTCTTTAGACTGCATGGTTCAATCGATCCTTCCTCACATTTGCTTCTTCTTTCTTCTGCCTACTACATTCTATACTTCCCATTAGTTCTTTAGACTTGGTTTCAATTCATTCATTACACTTCTAATAAATGGCTTGAAACCTTTGTCTAGAAAGAAAATCCAGTATCTGGGCTTCCTCAGACACAGATTTTCTTGATTTCTTTTTTTGTTCTTGTGTATCTGCCATACTCCGCTTCTTTACATGTCTTATATTTTTTTGATGAACACTAGATGTTTTGAATATTTATAATGTACAACTCTGGAAATCAGATTGTCTTCCATCCCCAGGATTTGTTGTTGCTGCTTACTGTAATCGTTGTTTAGCAAAGTCTCTGAATTCCATACAATATACATTCTGTGTCACGTGTGGCCCGCTAATGAAGTCTGTTAACTTAATGGTTAGCCAACAACTGGACAGAGATTTCTGTAAATGCCTAGGACCAGAAGACTCTTTGAGTCTTTGCCAAAGGGCTCATGTGTGTTGAGGCGCACTTTCACCACTCAGCCAGGCAGTTTACAACTCTGCGTTAGTCTTCACTTCCTCTTTCTGGAGAGCCTCAAGGTGAGCAGGAGGTTGAGAGCTTAGGGCCTTCTCGGGTCTCTCCTGAGCACGTGCACTGTTCTGAGTATGTGTGTGTCCCCTTCCAGATTCTCAGCCATATGTTAGAGCCATTCAAAGCTCCACTGATATCTCATCCCCCAGAGGGTCCTCTCAAGTTTTTGGTTAGTCTGTTGTTTGCCCTATTATTTATTACCTTGGACCACAGCAGCCTAGATATTAGCCTATGAACTGCTTTGTTAGTTAGAAAGAAGGGAATGCATACATTGCATAGTGATGTATGCAAAGGACAAAGACTGAGACTGTATGTGTTGAGAAATCACTACTTTCTGCAATAAAATTCAACAGACATCAGCAATCACTTCTGTCTTAAGGAAAAAAAAAAGAATCCCCATTTCAATTTTTCTCATCCCCAACTTTTCATTTTTCTGATTTTACTTTAACAAGAGTTAAGCCTTTTATAATACTGGAGCTAATTCAAACGACAAAATTATCATAAAAAGTAGCTTCTTACACAGAGTGGCTGTCAGGAGATCTAAATTCTCAAATCGATAAAGCACATGTCTACACTCAGAACTTATGTAGGTAAATCTTGCTTCAAAACAGTAATTCATACTTTGAGATATATATATGTTTTCAGTTACTGTTTAGCGTGGGTCAGTCAGTAATCTGCCTTTGTTCATGTAAGGGTGGTGGAAAGGGCACAGAGTGCAGTGCCTCTGACTTGAGGGAGTGCAGGGAGCTTGTTGGGAATACAGTAAGACTTTCCCACCATTAGTGGTGATGGAGATTTCACATCCAAAGGTAATTCCAGCAAATCCCACATTCTGTAAACTGTCTCCGTTCCCTCAAGACACAATTTGAGACCAAGTACCCATAGATATTTACTTGGTTTTCCACTATTTCCAACTTTTGTCGAACAATGGCACTTTCTAATGATAGGAGAGATTTTTAAGATGGTCCAATTCGGTTCACATCATATCGCATTGCAGACTAACAGTCTGTAAATTTATCTCTGCGTTTCCCACATTACCTTTCCATTTTAGAGGTTTACCAGGGGGCAAATGCTTCGAGTTTACCTTAATCCTCTCTTTACTGACTTTAATAGGCCATAAAATAGTTTAAGATGGACCTCAAAAGGCTTGTTAGGATTCACCTGGTCCTCGGATTCTTCAATTCTCTGAATTAGCAAATGTACCTACTATGGTAAACAATCAGTGATCACCCTTCCCTTCTATGCTACGCTGGGAATGATACATCTGATTCTGAGAACGGGGGCCAATAAGAAATTCTGGGCAAAGACTATAATAAGAATTTCGTGGACTGAGTTTTGTTGAGAAACCCTTGTAGGTCAAGGACAGGGCCTGGGCTGCCATCAGACCTAGACTCCGATTCCAGCCCCTCATTTGCGGCAGAGAGACCATGCGCAAGGCACTCCGCCTCTGTGAGTCTCAGGTTTCCTCATGTGCAGCAGAGGAAAAAGCACAGTACCTACTTTAAGGGTTGTGGGGAGGACTGAATGAGATCACACGAGGCATGTCACACCTCATATTTAATGAGTTCTTAGTGGCCAAAGAACTCCAGGGTGGAGGCAAAATGACTCGCCCCTCTCTCAGTTGAACGCAGCCCAGTGAGACCAGAGCAAGCGCTGGGATAGGTAGCAAAGGAGGTAGAGGGTAGTGACAGGAGACAGGGAGCGGTGGTTTAATCAGGCTTTTTGTTCTGTGCTGAATTTCCCTTTCCCCACCATACAGGACAGACTATGCTATGCTTGCACAAGTCTGATCTGAGAGCTTGAGTCTATTTTAAAATCGTCTTAGAACTGCTCCAGCGCCAAACCAAGCGTCCTGCAAAGAGGCAGGAGCCCCGTCTAATGAATCAAGGTGGCGGTGGGCACTGAGGCCCCGTGGCCAGACCAGTGTGCTAGGGGTGTGCCTGTGACCCGGGAGAAGCAAGCCTCAGACAGGCACAATTAGTGTGTCTTCTTAACTTTCCTTCTGAAGTTATTCGAGGGGACTGTGGTTTTGCCTTGAGCAAAACCCCCTTAACAGCCGGGAATCTAAAAACAAACATTATTTTATTAGGTTACCCCAGCAGATGAAAGCAGGGTGTTGCATTTGGACTTTTTTGGAGTCAATTAATGCATTAGCTAAAAACAAACCCTTTTGAAAGAGAGTTCCCGTTGTCCTCAGCAGCTTCTAAAGGAAGGCTGGCCACTGTGCTCCTATGGACACATAAACACCAGGCAGTGAGAGAAGCAGAGAATCAGTTGTAAATAATTTATATTCACGGGTAAGGAAAACTATTTTAGTGACATATCTCAACCCTAACGTAACACTAATCTCAAAAGATATGATTTTTAAGGCTGTCTTTTTAACAATGATCAGGAAATTTAAATATCTTCTCACTTATCTGACAGTTCCTAAGTCAATGTAAGTAATTAAAACCAATTTTAAACAGCTGTAACTTTCATACAAGACCTATCGATAACCTTAAAGGATGTTGTCAGTACAGAAGACTGTGATCGTTTTCAGTCATGGTTTTAACTCCAGCAGCGGAAAAGGCCTGTAAAGTAGGAAAGTAACAGAGACTGCTTCATTGGGAATAAAAAAATTCATCTTTCTCAAAAATCTATCCATCCATCCTTCAACATAATAACCCAGAGCCTACTAAGTTCCAGGTACTGTGGAAACAGAACAAAAGCCTAGGTCCCTACCCTTGTTAGAGCCCAGTCTGGGATTTCAAAGTAAAGACTGCTATGGTTTTAAAAGACAGAAGTGCAGTGGTTTTTAGCTGCCTTGGCCTTTAAAATGAAGCAGTGGACCCCCTGCGGCCTTCCTAACATTGAAAATAGAACTCTCTGGCGAGGGTTGGGTTATTCCCAAAAGGGGAAACAAAAGGCATACCCCCTCTGTGGGCAGGGCCATTTGTGGAAAGAACATTTCACTGCTCTTACCAGTGAACGTGTCTTTTAAAAATCTTTGGAAAAATCCGCATCCTGAAAGCATTTGATTACCCCGAAATTTAAAATGGGCTTTTGCTCAGTGGCAGAGATACAAATGCATCCCCAAAAGAATGGCTTCTGTGGTTAAAAAAGGCACACAGTGACTTTTAGAGAGGGTTATCTGTAAGGGGCCGGAGGGCAGGGGGCTCCTCAAATTCCATTACGAAAGCCTTTGCTCCTTCTACCTGAAGAATTCCACCACGACTCACTGAAGACCTATAGCCGGACAAGGTTACAAACAGTTTCAAGCACAATTTCTTCCCGTTTTTATTCCCTGCTCACTGAGTTATGTGCTGTTAAACATTTCCAGAAGACTGTCAAAATGTAAGCATCCTGAGGTTTACATAGGCCACACCATTAAATAACATATAAGCACAAAATTTTAAACATTGTTTTCCAGCAATGGTAAATATTTTAGCTAAGTAAAAACTGAAGCTTGAAATGCAATAAGCACTTAAATGACTCCTTTCTGTGCCAGAATTCTTATTTTCCCCTGTGCAACCCTGGCTGCTGGGATTAGGGCGACCCCAGGGAGCTCAGCAAATGGTTGTGGGTTATGAGGTGTAGCATGAGCTTGGCGACAGCATGCCACCCAGCCTCAAGAAACCCAGCCACGACTGGAACCCAAGAATCAGTGTGTTCACTTTGTGGTCAGCTTCACATTTTTTCCCCTCCTTGCAAAAAAAAAAAAAAAAAGCTGCTACAAAACTCAGACCTCTCCTCCACCCCACCCCCTAAGCATTCAGGAGGTGGACGGAAGGCAGAGCTGAAAGACTCCGGGCAGGGGGAGGCTGGCCCCCTGGGATGGGCAGGCAGCGTGTGGGAGTTACACCTCTTCAGTCCCTCAGCATTAAGCAGGGAAAAGAGCGGCTGCCGCTGCACTGCCCACGCACTGTGCTGTCACTTCAGGAAGGAGGAAAGCCCAGAACAAATTTGACGTGGTTTTCACCACACGGTGATTGCAGTCCTATTCAAGGATGTCACAGTCACGCCACCCACTGAGCAGAACTCAGATGGAAATGAGGCCTCCTTCAAAGTGTCTAAAGTCACTGCCTATCCTGAACAGAACAAGCCGAGGAGTTTAAGGAAACCCAGGCCCGTGGCCCTACCTTCTTTGGCTTCCTGGTCCCTCTGGTTTCTCCTCTACCGAAGTGAATCGCCCTCAGCTACAGGTAAATAGAGCCACAGCTCTTCAGGAAGCAGGCAAGGCAGTGCGCCTTTTCTGAGATTTGGGTCACCGTTTATAGCATGAGAATTCTAGCAAGTGAAGAAAAAGGAATGCCAAGATTTACACTCAGGGACTTTCATCTGCATTCAGAACACTACCGTAGCTCGTAGCTCCAGTTGATCTGCTATTGAAACACCACCTGTGTTTCTAATACGAGTTCTGTGACTGGTCTTTGGCTCTAAAAATATAAATATTTATCACTTATCACAGTGGGTAGGGATTGGGGGTAAGGATGGGTAGACAGAGGGAGCGGTTTTCACTTTGGTTTTGGAAAACCAAAACCATGAAGGGAGCCACATATGTATCTGTCCTGTTTCTAGTGAGGAAAACAAAGCTTTTGCTCACTTACAATTTAAAACCAGACTCATAGATGGCGTTGATGCTCCCCGATTTTGAATAGTACCTTCTAATGTTAACCTATTGACCCTAAAGACAGAACAACTCATGGAGGGAAGTCTGGGAGACTCAGAAAGTTCAAACGGACTGCTCTGAGGTTACTCAGTAGTCTGAAAGTCCTAGATTCTGTTCAAGGCTAGCTTCATTCCCCAAATGATAGTGTTTGCCAAATACCGCCAAATGTCAGATACAGGTATATCTGGCTCTCGTATGAAGAAGAGTCAGAGAAGATTAGAAAATGCAACTGCCATTTCATACCAGTTTTCATGCCCAACTGCCAGTGAAACTTCCAATTAATACTACAAAATGAAAATTTACATTAATTCTCATGGTAAGAAACTGGCCGAAGGTACTGGGGATGACTAGAGAAAAAGTGTCAGTTAGCTGGGTTCCTTGTTTATCGAGGGTTAAACATCATTTCTTTTACTCACTCTGAACATCGGCATTCTGAACATTGGTACACATTACCCTGAAGGGCCAGGAGGAAATATCCACGCCAATATGAATAGAATCATCCTGAAAATGAAACATATAGAGTCCAATAGTGACAATTACTGTAGTCATTCACCATGTGACATACACAAGAACAAACAATTCAATAGCTTTAAAAATAGTTTATTTCCTCCTTTGCCAACGCTTGAGCCATCTGACCATGACGCAAGGCACCACAAATTAAATAAAAACGTGTATTAGAATATATTTGTCTTGCACATGATTCCAGATAAGTGAGATTTTGAAAGCAAACAGGTGCTGATTGCTGGGGGCGGGGGGTGGGAGGCAGGAAAGTAGGTACCAGGACTAGAGGCGTGCACTTCCCTACAGTGTTGCCTGAAACACACAGTGATCATCACATTGCATCATACGAGAAGTTGCCCCAAATCAGCACAGCCAGGAGACTTGTTGCATCTCATAGTTTCTCTGTCTATAGAATAAAGTACCAAAAGTACTTCCTTAAGTACAAAGACTTCTGTCTGATAGACTTGGTACCACTAACAGAGTATGATTATTAAATATCTTCAATGTGGTTTTCATGACCAAAAAAAAAAAGGTTTCACATAAAAGCTTCATAATATAATAATCCATAAACAGAATTCGTACATGTTTAAAATCTGAAGCCAGGCTGGCTATTTCTGATCTTTTTTTTTTTTTTTTTTTCATTTCTTCCAGTGTTTTTTAACGTGATAAATATGTACCCAGCCTCCTACCAGCTTAAACATGCACGAAGCACTTTGCTCTGAGCACCATGATCGCCGTTCAGTAGTCTCTTTGGGACTAAAATCCTAATCTGAGGAGAGAAGCTCTAGTTTCTCTTCAGACTTGCTCCTTCCCCTCAAATCATGTTAGTGTTGACCAAATCCCAGTAAATGCCAGCTACAAACAGAGGTGTGTGAGTAGAGGCCCAAAGAGTAATTAGGAGTAATTTCACAATGATCCGGTTAAGAAAACACACAGAAAAATGAATGATTTCACCTTATTAAAAGACTCGACTTGAATTTAAACGAGAGATGGAAGCGAAAGGAGGGAAACACTGTTTCCATCGGAGGTGAGGTGCCCTTGACCGCAGCAAACAGAGTTGCAGCAGTAAGGACCCCAGGGCGGCCCCCACTACGGGGCCCCACCGGTGACTTCGGCCGCAGATGCAGACGGCTTGAAGAGAGGTAGGTACAGTCCAAATTTGTTTTCGATCCCTGCAAATGTTGCAACGGCCAGTCTGTAGCCTCCAACGTGATCAGGATTGGGAGCGGGCAGTACGATCCTGGATTTAGGAACTGGCTCTGATCCCATGGGCTTCCTAAAAGAAGAGAAAACAGGGTGAGAACCTGAGCTTTGTATCATTTTGTATCTTGGTAAAAATAACATTTAAAAATTGTTAAAATCTGCCTCATATAAAGAAGTTGGGGAGTTCTAGTTGGTTGTATGTTCCCCTCTGAAATGTGTTTGGTTACATGAGTTCAATATTTTCCTGTATCTTTTCTTTTTTATTAATGTTTATGTATTTTTGAAAGCCTGAGAGACAGACAGAGAGAGAAGGCGCTGGGAAGGGACAGAGAGAGGGAGACAGAGGAGCCAAAGTGGGCTCTGTGATGACAGCAGAGAGCCCGATGCGGGGCTCAAGGCCAAGGACCGTGAGATCATGACCTGAGCTGAAGTCGGACGCTTAACCGACTAAACCAACCAGGTGCCCCTTTCCTACATCCTTTCTATTTCATCCTTAGGAATGAGATTAATGTACCCATCTTAATAATGAACGACAAGGCACTGGAAGAGCTGAAGCTTAGCTGCAGATTTAGCAGGATACTTACACGCCTCCAAAATCAATGTAGAACCATCTCTGCAGCAATTCGTACGTCAGCAAAGTTACACCAAACTGGGGTGAGGATCGAAACACACGAGCTTTGAAAAAATGGGGAAATAATAGATACAATGAGATTTTTCAAAAATTTACCTGATACCAAAGGCTTAGTTAAGAACAAATTATTTCCATACCACCAGCTCCTTTCCAAAGAGCCTTTGGGCCTTCTTCCCGCAGTATCTTCCTAAAGCAGTCCATCACCCCGCTGTAAGTGGTTTGGCCGGCCCGGGCTGCCACCTGTAATCGCGTCTTGATAACATCAGCAGGGGTCACTAAAGATGCCGCCGGCATACCTGCAGGAAAGGCACCACCATCACAGTCTGGTCACATTCTCACTATATAAAAATCACTGTGCTTTGAACTGCTGGCCGTGGAAAGAAAGTTAAGAGTCTGATGAAATCAAAGGCCTCCTGCGCTGTCCCCTGGGAAGCAGGGCCAGGGCTGTCCTGTCTGCAGAGGCTCCTTAAGACCCTCCTTACCTCTCCTGCCCTGAACCACTGTGGTAGGTTCATATTTATTAATACTTTTAAGGAATGACTTGTCAATAACACTACTTCAAGTGGTTGAGAACAAATGGAAAAAGGCTGTTTTTTCTTTTTCTTTTTTACTTTCCCGTCTAAATCAGTCACTTGCAAAGTTATTAGGTCCGATTTTCAGAAGTGAAGTTTGTTATGTGTTTCCTCTTCATGCTTTTCTGTGGCTGCTGGCAGTCACGGGGGGTGCCTTCTCGCACACGTTCAACCACCCTTTACCCACCAAAGCCTAGCCTCTCCAGTTACACCAGAAAAAGACTTTAGTGAGGGCTGCGGGCTAAGCAAACAGTGTGTGTTGGGGGTAGGGGGGTGGTGACCAGAGGTGGAGACTCCCACAGATAACACTTCGGGATTCTTTTTTCCTACAACTGACGTCTCCAGAAAAAATATTTGACAGAAAGCTGAAAATTTATACTGGCTGATAATCAATGAAAAAGCAACAACAACAGCAACAAAACCCTCCCAAAATTACCAATGGGAAATTTTTCTACAGTCATTTTATCCAAAATGGGGCAGCCCATGTTTAGATTTTTTAAAAGCGAGACTGTACTCAGAAGACACTGTCTCTTATGGTTTTATTACTTTTCCATTATGAACCTATTCCAAACCAAATTGGTCAAATGCAGATGCATAAATCTCCTTTGCTTTTTTTAAGGCTTAATAATTCTGTAAGAATTTCTGTCCAAACCATCGTGGTCTGGCTCACAAGTACATCTCACCCTTCTAACAGACGGCTTTAAGGTTACAGTGTGTGCGTGTGCACGTGCACGCGCTTGGGGAGATGTGCACAGTACACGTTTGCATTTATCTTACTAAGGTACAGCTTTTCTTCCGGCTTTACTGAATGCCTCACAAACTTTCAACGTAACTGTTTTTTCTAAAATACATCACATTTTTTGCATGTGCAAAAGCTCACTTTATATCCAATGCTTCAGTGGATAAGTCATACTGAATTCCCTATTAACTTGGAGGAATTATTTTAACGTTGAGCCAGGAATTTATACTCCAACATAATGGAAGGAAACAGGAAAAATGCTCAGAAACCCACTGTGTTCACACCACCCATTACGTTTTACTTCCTGGTTTAGAAAGAGGTTAGCAAGGCTGTCTGCTTTTGACGTGTAGTAAAATCCTTCTTGCAACAGTGGGCACGCATGTCAGAGGGACAGGGGGCGACATACAGGCAATTACATGAGTAACAAAGTCTCCTTCGGTCAGTTTTCACAAATAGTTCCTTGTTATGAAAAAGGGAGAAGTATTGGGGGGCAGAGAGGAAAGATCCTGATTATGAAATAAATATGGCAAAAAAAAAAAACCCTTGTAAGATGCTTAGCAAGTTGTCTGGCAAAACTGGTTGTTGCTGTTGCTGGTGGTGGTGGTGGTGTGTGTGTGTGTGTGTGTGTGAGAGAGAGAGAGAGAGAGACAGAGAGACACACACACAGAAAGAGAGAGAGAGAGAGAGATGGGGGCTGGAAATATGGCAGCCTGCCCGTCACATCTCCCTCACCTCTCCCAGGCTGACAGCTATGAGGCCTGGGAGTTACTCAGTGGATGGAGGATCTGGTAGAAGATGGTGAAACTAACCTGGAGAACAGCCTCATGCTGCTCCAAAGCAAAGCCAGGAAAGCAGTACCAGAAAGAACTTGGCCACCAGAAATCTGTTGATTTTGGTGGCCAGGGTTGGCAATGACTCTGAGGAAATTTGCCTGGTCTCTCCCGGCTTCCAAAAAGGCTAAGACAACACTGATCAAGAGGTCTCAGTTTCTCTACTCCCAAACATGGGGGAGCAAGTGGAGGGTAGGAAACAGAGAAGCTTCTTTAAGGCTCCTCCATCCACAGCAGGCTGCCGAATGCTTCAGCAATGACACAGATGACGAGACCCACCCACTGCCTCTGTGGCAAGAACAATTTGGGGTGTTCTCCAGCCAATATAAAATTATAACCCTTTAAAGGGGGCCCAGCACCTAGAGAGTAGAAGTTCATTTATAATAAAAAGAAAACACAACCAGCAAAATACAACTTTGGGGCAAGACATCCCCAGTTTTCAGAAATATCCCATTAGTATCTGTAAAGTGTGTGCTTCTCTGTTTATGGGATACAAAGTTAATATCTGTTTATTTTGGATCAAGGTGAAGGGATTCACAAACTCCCTGGGTGTCCTTATCTATAGTATCTATTTGATGGATCAGGTTCTAAGAAAAGTGTCAAGATTTTGAATGAGAAAGTATCATGTTCTTATCACACTCTTAAGCTGAGGTTTTAGAAAACAATATTATGTGGATACTACATAGGGTCTGATGGCAATACACCATGAAAGGATTTCAGTTTAAAAAGTAACCAGAGGGGGCACCTGGGTGGCTCAGTCTTAAGGTTAAGCGTCCGACTTAGGCTCAGGTCATGATCTCATGGTTTGTGGGTTCGAGGCCCATGTCGGGCTCTGTGCTGACAGCTAGCTCAGAGCCTGAAGCCTGTTTCGGATTCTGTATCTCCCTCTCTCTCTGACCCTCCCCTGCTCGTGAGCTTGCGCGCTCTTTCTCTCTCTCTCTCTCAGAAATAAATAAACATTAAAAAAATAAAAAAAATAAAAAGTAACCAGAGAATATAAAAGGAGGAGATTCTCAGGTACGCTCTCTCAGAGGAATGAACTTGAGAACAGATAGACTAACTGCCCATAAACGTTTGATTTGCACAACACTGAGATCTATCTCCTGACCAATGAACATCCATCCTGCAAACAATCTCTCCCCAACCTGAAGCCAATGAATTTACTGCTCGGGTGCTGGCTGGTGGCCCATCAAGTGTTTAACATGGGGTCCTCCCTCCCCCACCACCCTGCAACATCTCTGCTGGTTCTGAATAAACTCAATTTCTGGTCATTCCAGCTTGCCTCAATTTATCTCTTTATTTAGGCAGATGCTATCTTCTCAGTGTATTTTATTGTTTATAAGTGCAAAATAAGACTCTATGCCTCTGAGTGCTATTTTTAAATGCTGAATTCCATTTAGTCTGACATTAATATTTCTAAACTTGCTTATTTGTTGGTATTTGCCTGATACATATTTTTCAATCCTTTCTCTTTCAGTTGTTCTATGTCACTGTTTTCTCAAATTTCAGATGACCAGATTTCCTTTCACAACTCATCAGGAATAGGCATTTGTTTTTTACTAGGGGCATTGAATCCATTCAATTGTGGCTATAAGTGTGGTTATTAGACTTATCTCTGCTATCCGATATTGTGGTTTTTATTTTCTCTGTTTCTAATTGTTCCCCTTTTGGCCTCCACTCTTTCCTAATTTAGATATCATATACATTTATCGCATAGGTACCCTGTTTACGATATGTACAATAAATGGACATTTACCCCCTTCGCCGGCAAGCCCTTTTTATATAAAAATACATATTATCAAAGTGACCATTTACTGAAATCACTCTCAGGTTTCACTTTTATTTGCTCTGTTTCAAATCCCCCGCATTTTCTTCTTCCCTAAATTCACTTTTCATTTTGTTTTAGAAATATCTGTGAGATGTAACCTTTGAGTTATGGGAGAAATGAACTTGAGACCTGCCGTCCCTCCTGAAGGCGGGTGTGCCTGGGAACGCCGTTGGGGTTCCAGACATCCTCTCCTTGGCATTTTGAAGGGGCTAGGGCTGCAGATGAACACATGAGAAGTGAACTTTTATTACTGATTTGTTTTCTGTCCTTTTGTATTACTTCTCGCTAGGGAGCTCCTATGAAATAGACGTTAGACCTCCGGGACTAGTCCTACACGTCTCTGTATTTTCGCTCCGTATCGTAGTTGTTGTTTATGTTTCCCCATGGCTTCATTTTCCAGATGTCTAATTTGGTCTTTGAGCATACCCATTCTATCATTCAGACCATGTATGGATTTGTAATTCTGGCAATCCTTTTATTAATTTTTAAGAAAGCTTTCTTAAGAATGTTCCTCTTAAATCTCTCTGCAGGTCTTGGGTATAGGTCTTAAAAGTTCTCTTTTCTCTGAATTGCCTGTTTTCCCTGGAATTCCTGCTTGCTTTTCTTGTTGCTTCCTGTCTGGGACCTCTGGCTGTCTATTGATATTCAAGTTTGAAGAACAGACTGATTAGTGTAGTGCTGGCTTCTACCACCACATAGGTCAGTTTCACTGGCAGGCTGCTCTCCCAAATCAGGGGCGGGGGCCAGCAATGGGCTTTGTGAAACGGGGGAGTCCTGTTAACTGGGTACAAGGGTTGGGGAGGAGGCCCCGCAGGGTTGGGACCTTCCAAGTTGCTAAAATGTGGAGTGCTTCACTCCCTCTGGAAATACAAGAAATTATTTTATACCCGTCTTGGGAAGAGCTGCCATCAGCTAGTTCGTTTGTTCATTCGTTCATTCATTCATGCATGCATGCAGGCATGCGTTTATTCCATCTGTGGTGAAGGTCCGGGACCTGAAGCCTTACCCTGAGTTTTTTCAGTTTCTTACACTCAGCCCTCTCCAGGCAATCGGTGCCTTCCTTTAGAGAACAGCCAGGGGCTTTCAGCCGGGATTCAATTGTTGTCTGAAGCTGAAGCTTGGTACAAAAAAGGAGCTGGGAGGGCCAAGCCCCACCTTCCTGCCAGGAATGCGGCTCTTTCACTCCCGTTAAAGATTTACCTTACCCCCGCCCCTACCCTTGGTATTCCATTGTTCATTCACTGGTTAAAATTCTCTGGTTCTGCTCTTACCTTAAGAGCGGTTTTTTCTGCCTGTGTTCTGGGTTGTGGCACCCTCCAGTCCGGTTTCAGAGTCAATATGCTTCTGTTTCCTGCCTTCTGAGGGCTGATGCTAATATTTTCTAGTGCCAATAGAAGTTAAAAAAAAAAATGTATTTTCTGATATTTTAAGGTATTTGGGTCGGAAGGAGAGATAGATGAATATACTCAGTCTATTACTTTGATTCAATCTCTCCCATTACGTTTTTTTTAAGGATGTAAGAATTGCTTTTAAATTATTTTAACCTTTATGTTCACATAATTAACAAATTTGTGTCAATACTACTTCTCTCCTAACTTCATTCTTTTAATATGTTTGCAAAAGCATTGAGAGGGTCACACACATACTGTTTCTTGAATAATTTTTAAAGATACTTCTGAGCTACAACTTAATTTAAATTTGATTTATCCTTTATCGTATCACTGATAACTAAAATCACCTCTAATGAGGAAGCTCTAAAATTTGAGAAGGACCAGATATCCTTTATTTGAGATTATCCATAAGCCGTATCAAAATGTCCTTGGATAATCAAAAAGCAACGTGTTCACTGCAGGGAATTAAAAGTTAGTTCTTAATTTCAGGCTCTCTGCTTTGGCTCCCACCTTCTGACACACTGAAGCAGGTTGGCCAATGAACATAAATTCAAATGCTGGTTAGGCTTACTCTATCCTGTGAAATAATGGAGATGTTCCCAGTATTTAAAGACATTTGGGGTGCCTGCCTAGGTGGCTCAGTCAGCTAAGTGTCTGACTCTTGATTTCAGCTCAGGTCATGATCTCATGGTCCTGAGACTGAGCCCCGCTTAAGATTCTCTCTCTCCCTCTCCTTCTGCCCCTCCCCTGCATGCACACTCTCTCTCAAAAAATAAATAAAGATATTCCCAGTTCACAACCATATACATATATCTAAAAAAAAAAACAACAACCCAATATTCTCCAGATTTTGAGATATCAACAACCACCTCTGTTAAAATACTACTAAAGCAATCTAACTTGAGGTCAAATAAAATTTTTATTTTTTTTTTTATTTTTTATTTTTAAATGTTTTTATTTATTTCTAGGAGAGAGAGAGAGAGAGACAGCTTGAGCAGGGGAGGGTCAGAGAGAGAGGGAGTCACAGACTGAAACAGGCTCCAGGCTCTGAGCTGGCAGTCAGCACAGAGCCCGACGCGGGGCTGGAACCCACGAACCGCGAGATCATGACCTAAGCGAAAGTCGGACGCTTAACCGACTAAGCCACCCAGGCGCCCCTAAATAAAATTTTTAGAAAAAGACAGTACTTACTGAATAACTGAAATTACTATCAAAACATAGAAAGCATGATCATATTAAGTTGATCCCAGATCCATCTTATTTATAATACAACTGTTTTACAAAAAACATGTATTCTGTGTAGGAGATATTTCATATAATATTACATTTTATATAACAATACACATAAAAATAGTAATTATGTAAGCGTAATATTACATTATGGTATTATAGTAAAATTATATTAAGATATTAGTAATATATTACTATAAAATTATAGCATTGTAAAAATTATAAAATATTAAAATTATAAAATAGTAATGGTATTATGTTATAATAAAAAAATCAGCAGTCAAACTGCTATTCATACTTATTTTGAGATAAGCATTTCTCATTTCTCCAAATGACAGAGATCACTCTGACCCTGAGATGGACTTCTGGGGATTCTGAGCATTTTCCACCAGTGTGTCTTCTACCTAGGGACTGCCTTCATTCTCACTGGCATCCCCAAAGGCAATGTGAGGGCCTGATCCATCTTCCATCCACCAACACACACAGGTGTGCATTTTTGTGCTCATTGCCCTTATTGTGTTACACTGGGCCAACACGAGTGCAAACGCAAGTCTTCCTGTCCTTCTCCACGCTGCATCCCGCGATCTGGCTGAGCACACCAGCAATGTTCTACACTCAGCAGCTGGCTGCCCTGCTCCCTCCTGTGATCTCAAGTCATCTACTTATCACTAGATATAGGTTTTTATGTTCATCTTATAACAAAATACATTAATTATTAATTCAGATGCATTTTTTAGGCATTTTTATTTGGATTTGCAGCTAAACAATCACGTGCAAATAATGATGGTTTCATTTCTTCTTTTATGATATTTATGCCTCTTACTTCTTTTTTCTATTTTACTACATTGACCAGAACCTCCAAAAAAAAGCCTGAAAAACAGGGATGACAGGGTCTTCCTTGTCTGATCCCCAATTCAATGAGAATAGTAGTTATGATATTTGCCATTGGCTTCTGATAGATGTTATTAAATTAAGAAAGTGGTTTAGTTCTCCTTATGTAGTTTATACAGATTTGTGCAATATGCAAGACGATGACGCTTTGAGGCTAATCTGTTCTTTGAACAAAAAAAAATGGATGACAAGTCTGCCTTGTAGTTTTCCATCCTATAGGAAAGCAGGTGGATAAATAATGAAAGTAAAGTGTTGCACTCGGCTCCCAAATGACCTTCACCTCCTGTATTCACACATCAGCCTCTCCTTGTACATTACACAGGGCTGAGCGGTATAACAAATAGGATTGTGTGGGGACCTAAAGAAGTGTGACTTCCAAAAGTGTGTCTTTTGGTCACAAAAGACATGGCAACTGGGATTTTGCTCTCTTCCTCTGTCCTCTCTCCCCACCCGTCTCCTCCTCCCTTCACTCCTCTCTGAGCTGGCTCTGTGGGAGAAGTCAGTCGCCTTGTCACAAGAACATCCAAGGTGACCTACAGCGAGGCCCTGTGGCAAGAACTGACGCCTCTTGCCAACGGCCATGTAACGGAGCCCTGAAGGTGAATCCTCCAACTTCAGCCGAGCTGCTGGCTGACATCTTGATTGCAACCTCATGCCAGCTTGAGCTAGAGGCACTCGATAAGCGGCTCCAGGTCCACAGAAAGTGTGAGATGATCGGTGTTTGCTGTTTCCAGCTGGGCAGTGCTGGGGTAATCTGTTATGCAGCAATAGATAGGGAACAGAGAAGGTAGCTGAGAAATGGCTCTCTGAAAGATGCTGGGGTGGCTGCATGGCTAACAAGGCAGCAGTGGGTCATAAACCAGTTCCTACTTCCAACAATAATGTGGTAACGCATTAAAAACAGTCCTACTTTTTACCAGCAAACTCACTTTGGAGAGTCTATCTGTAAGGAAAATGTCCCAGAGTAGGGGAAAAGCCTTTAAGCACAAAGATTTTTTTTACAATATAAAACATTAAAATTTTTTTGAAAAAAAATTTTAAGAATCTAAGATTGAGGGTTAGATAACGATGCAGCATTTAAAAACTATGTTTACAAAGTTTGGAAACGTGTAATATTATTGAACATTTAAAAATACTTATTATGTGCCAGGTACTTTCTTGGATCTTTCCATTTATTAATGTATAATAATAAATAACTTTATGAGACTAAGATTATTCTTCACCCCATCTGTAGATGGGGAAACAAGAGGATAGGAGTTCAAAACTTGTTCAGGTCACATGAGGGGAAACTGCAAGTGGGATCTGCCCAGTCTGGCCCCACAGCACATGCCATCAGCCGTCGGGCCGTGATGGCTAACAATGCTCAGCTACAAAATTAGGTGAAAACCACAGACCCACAGTGTGATCGTAGTTACAACTATGCATTGTTATGAATGATGCAGAGGGAAACAAATTAGCAGAAATGTTAACTAGGGATTATCTTAGAGTCCTGGAATATTTTCTTATTTACCATTTTCGTTACTTTCTATACTTTCCAAGTATTTTACAATTTAGCAATATTATTTTCCTAATCATGAAAAAAAAAAAACTGAAAGAAGAAAATAAACCTCAAATGAGAAAAAAGAACAAAAACCCGCTAGTAATTTCTACAGCTCTGGTAGCATAGATTACCTAGGAAATTCCTACCCAGAGATGAAATCCCTTCTGGGTGGCCATCTTTCTCCAAGAGCAGAGTATAGGCCCTATTTTTGTTCTGTTTTGGAGAGAGGCCTAGACTTTGATCTGAGCTCTAATACATATCCTCTGATTTCACAACTGACTCCTGGAATAATTTACAGACAGATTCCCTTGGATTTGATGTAATACTGGCCAACGTTTATTGAGTACTTACTATACGCTAGGCCCTATGCTAAGTCCTTCACCTGAGTGTTCTCACTTGTACCTCACAGACACACTCTGTCGTCAGTACAATTATCATCTCTGTTCACAGCCAAGGACACCGAGGCCTGGGACAGGTTCGGTAATTTGCCCACGCAGCACACTACGCCAAGAGGTGTGGCAGTTCTCCCCAGGAGCTCCTTATTTCAGATAAGAAATTTATATTGTACAATGTACAAAATGCATTGCATTACAACCTTTTGGTTTAGAGAATATTATCATGTATACACATGTAAGTGACACACAACAGAACACAATCAATGGCTAAACTGGGATTAAAACTGGGAATTCTATATTGTAGTCTCGAAATCATTATTTTTTTCTTGATGGAGGTAGAGTGGTCCTACACTCTACCTCTATCAACAAAGGTCCCTGAGCAGCCAGGAAAGGACAACCTTGCCTCATTTACCAACATCACTGCCTTTGAAAGAAAAGGGATTAACTAAGAATTAAGAGGAGCTCCATGAGTTCCTGCCTTCAGGGACACCGCAGGCTACAGGCAGGGCCACACAACAGCAAACAACCTCTCAGAGCAGGGGCTGGTCCTTCTGAGACTTAAATCAACAGTCCTCTGGAGAACAGCACCTGTATCAAAAACGTTTAGACCCAGGCATCCCACCACTGCCTTAGGGTCTGTTAACTCATTAAATGTTTGCCACCACCTGGAGAGCGAATCCAGCTTGTTCAGCCTTGAGGGTCTCTGAACCAGGAGCATCAATGATCCAACTGGTGTCTGCTGAGGCTATAATCAAATTTCCTCTGGGCATTTACATTGGGATGTAGAGGCCAACCTTCCCCCTCCTCATCTATTCTTTCTTTTCTATTGACACATAGTCAATGTAGCACCGAAAACAAGAAGAGTCATTTCCTTCCGGTGTTCAATGAACACACACACCCTGTTCCCGTAACACAGCGATGAGGAGTTAGTACTACGTCACGTTTATCTAGCGTCTGGACAAGCATTCCTGTACCATTTCGGTTAGACATCTTAAAGCACAATGATTCAAATTTGTTAAAACGTCCAGCTGAACAGTCATCAGTGGTATGCTGTGAAGTGGAACTAGGAAACTATACAGAACTTGGAATTCAACAACGTCACAAAATGCACCAAATTTTCCTGGGCCTTCTCTGGAGTTAGGAAATTAAGCTTGCCTAATCTAATCGGCCGGAAGGTTAATTTCATCTCCTTTCTTTTCAGTAGCTATTCAGAGCAATCTGGAGCCACCTCACATGTGCCCAGTCAAGAACTATCAGCAAAGAATTCCAGGGCAGTGACATGGGAGAGGCCAGGGGAGAACACGGCCCTGCGTGGGCCACTCACCAGCTATGGCGCCAGCCAACAGCAGGCTTCCAGGACTAATGTGCCCATCTTCACTTGCAAAGGAAGCCTTCACATGAGCATAGCACGGGAAGTAGATGGCCGAGAAAGGAATGTCCCGCAGAAAGCATGCTTTGGCACCCTGTACATTTGAAAAGGAAGAAAAAAACCACATGAAACACATATCCCATTGAGAAGATCAAGCTTTTCTGGAACTTACCTCAGAACAAAATATTCCTGGAGAAGACCAAATTTGTATTCACAAGTTGAAAGGGGAACAGAAAAAAAAAATAACCCAAATTCTCCAAGTAATAAATCTGAATTTTGTTTTTAAAAAATAAAACTAATTTTATTGTATGGTGTGAGAAAGAGGGAGGTACTTCTTGTTTATTCCAATGATTAGACTCTGATGAAGACGTTTCTGGAACTCTGTCTGCAACATCTTTTTAAATCCCTACTGATGGCAAGTCACTCACTGGCATTTCAAGGAGGATCTGTTCTCAGTAGTTGGGCAGCAAAACCCAAGATGCCCCTTTGTTTACATACTAGGAAGCAGACAAGTTATATAGGTGGCAGGGAAAGAGGTTTGTTTTCTTATATTGTTTGAGACTCTGATGAAAGTGTTGGACTCTTTCCCAGAAAAAAATTACACATACGTAAAAAATTACATACCTTTTGAAGGGGTTCATGGATCCCCTAATTTATTCACATATTTACCCCTTTTGCCCCCAGGGTATGAAACATTGATAAATGCTTGTTCTAAAGCCTTAAAATATTTACAATAATTCCATTTAAGTTATGTGTATAGCGCAATCAGCAACTAGAGTGAAGTCTTCGAATACTTTCTAGTGCCAAAATAACACATGGGGAGGCCTTGAGAACTGATGTGTGCCCAGAAATGTAGCATTTTGATGAAAACCACAAGACATATATTGTGTTTCAGGCAGGCCAAATGGGAAGGAAGTCACTCCTTTTCAACACCTAATGATTTAATACCATTTCTTTCACAGATTTCTAGTGCCTAAAAATTTCCACTAAACTGAGAGATTCTTCAGAGAAAATAATGAATCCATCCAGATTCAACAGGTCTAGCCAAGCCCAGTGACATTTAGTAAGGTCTAGTGATGTTGGACTGAAGGCATTTTTGCTTGATGCTAGGCTCCACTCTGTCAAAGTTCCTTAACACTACACATCTGTTACTATTGCCTTTGCTTTCTGATACCATCATTACACTCCTGACTCAAACTGCGACTGTGGGTAATAAAACCCTTTAGTCTTTTCATACAAATTTCTAATAACCTAGGTCTACTATAACTTAATTAGTTGCCTTAAATAAGTAACATAATTAGGATTTTGTTTCATCCTATTTAAATTCATCCTAGCTTGGCCCATCCTTCTAACCAGAACAAATACTTGGAATCTGGATTCCGTGGTGTTGGCTATTTCCCGGGAAACTCACCCATGGCCAAGATATCTTTGTCCATTCTATATAGATATTTAAAAAAAAAGGGGGGGGGGGGCAGATCCACATCATGTACTGCTTGCCAATCAACTCACACTTGTATCTTGCCTACCCCCCAAACTGTTAAATGCCTAACTGAAAAGAAGAACCACAAAATCCACCACACCCACATTCTTTCTTTTATGTACATGCAAACTAATGCTCAGGATGATTAATCCATCAACGGCACATTTACTGAGGGCCACACTATTGGCTTGTGTAGGGGAGATCCTTGGAGGCAGGGCCCAGAGAAAGTCCAAAACTCAGGACAGGACTCTGCAATCTTTCCACCTCCCCCAGCTTTTTCAAGGACAAAAAGTACAGTAGAACACCAATATCCATGCATGGCATCCAGTCCTTCCCCAGTGATCATTAACTGTTTGAGGGTAACACTTTCATCCATTTGTTTTATTATTTTCAGTTTGTTTTCCTCATTTTGCCTCCAAACCTTCCTAGGAGTTGTGCTAGTCATTTACTCCCATGCAGAGAGTGTTTGGGAGATATTCAAATTATATGCAAAATAACCAATTTAAATTAAGATCAGTTAAATCTTCTTCACCTCTGGCTCCCTGAATATAGGAAAGCAACACTGCCATAATACTGACTTTCTAAATGAGCCTCTTTAATTTTTTTAAGTTGATACAATTCTTCCTCTCATAAATTGTGCTTTCTACTAACTCTATTAGTTTTTACTTTTACCTCACCTCCCAAATCTTCACATCTTAGAGCCAAACTTCTATTTTTTTGGCTGGTAATACTTTTCCTTCAAAACGTTTTTCCCCCCGATTGTAAAATATTAACTGCTCATCATAGACAATACAGAAAGAAAAGCATTAAAAATTAAAAGCTTAATTTTCACCAGCCAGAGATAACCACTGCAACTGTACATGTTTTGGAGCTTTTCCTTCAACAGTAGGATTAATAACCATTCCATGGTTGAGACCATCATTCTGTGGTTCTGAATTATCCTTTTCTTCTCTTTAAATTCATGGTATGTGGTTTTGTGGGGTTTTCTTGGGAGGGAGTGGGGAGGGACTGGTATAGTCTAACATCTCCTTTATTACTCAGCCATGTTGCCCAAATTTTCTATTTGTTGTTTCCAAAATTCTACCGCCATCTTTGGTCTTGGCAGTCCTGTGGATCAGGCCCCATCTTCTCACTGTTTTCAAAGCTTTGTAATGACTTTAGTTTCCCATTTTCCTCTCTCTGGTCAGCCTGGTTCCTCTCAGGTAAAGCTGTTCAATGCCCCACTCATCTGATCACACAGGGTACACGTATCACCCTGCAGCTTCCTTGATGAATCCTATGCTGGGAACATCGACACCATGCATATCACCTCTTCATTCCTTTAAACCCCAAATACCACCCTTTCTACTGAGCATTCTTTAACTAGAAGGTAGACAGGGAGTGAATTCCACACAGCTCCACATTGTCTGCACTTTCTCAATGCCGTTTTGGGTTTTCTTCATGCTCTTATATCTTGCCAATATCAGTGTTGCCTGTTTCAGAGAACAAGCAACAGGCATCAGGAACCAGGGGCCAGAGAAAAATCTCAGCAAAATCTTTGGCTGTCAGTCAGGGCATGTTTCTGGTGACACTGATTTGACTTTGCCAACTCAGACAAGAAAAGAAAACACAACTAAAACAAGAAATAAGAGAATTGGGATATGTTATCAGGCTCCTACCAGGAAAATAAACTCATTTCTTGGAAAAAATATATTAGAAACCAAAGCCAAGCTTTTCGTTTTCAAATAAAGATCTATAATTTTAGGGAGATATAACGGAGCTTAGCTGATAATTTTGTACTGGAATATTAAAATTTTAAAAAAGGAGAGGAAGACAGCTATTAGCCTCTCTACTGCTATGTGCCTTCAATCTGATCTGAAGGCCAGGGGGAGACGTGATCGGAAATTAGAAACATCCCTGATCAAAACACAAACAAACAAGAACAAATCTAAGAGTGGAGCTGCACTATGAAACACCAAAGGAAAAATGGTCAGGAAGATGCTATATTTTTCCTACATGGCATCAGACAATATGGTCCAATAATCTATGCATGCTAGAGAGTGAACGTCAGACCATGAAGAAAGGTCATAGGTTTCTGATTATCTGAGAAAAGGGAGAAGGAAAAGCCAAGAAAGCAAGCTAGCCTGTGGGGCCAGGAGTTTTGGAAGAAATGAGGGAATGATCACTGGAGTCCTGAGGAGGTGACGGCTGCAGTCCTAACGGAAGGGTGGAGGGGGGCAAGGATGAGGGCGGCTGTGTCTCCCTGCCTCTCCCGGAGCCTGCGCCCACCCTCCCACAGCACAGCACCTCAGGCGTCTCCTTGCAGCAAATCACTGTCCTGGGTCAGGAGGTGCCCGTGGCCTCTCTCACACCCCAGGCATCAAAGCCCCATTCCCAAGGAGAGCTAACTTTGCAAAAGGCTGGAGAAAAAGACTTCTTAAATTTCCCTGGCCTCCCCTCTCTCCACCACTGTCTTCAGGTCTACGGCACAAAGGCAGGTGCCAATTTGTAAGGCTGCCTCGGGCAGTACCTGACCTGTGGCTCCAGCCGCAATGAAAAGGGAAGGAGGATGTGAAAAAGGCTTTTAAAGTTCCAACAGGGAGAATGTTTCTCTCTCAGATTCCTTGATAAATCCTTCACTTCACAGTGAATACTCATTCTCCAGGCTTACATCACAACACAAACCTGTCTGGCTTGAAACCTACTTGCCCCACTGACAATTTTTACTAAGTGGTCAGCCATTCTGAACAGGCAACTTTATAATAAGGGGTGACATTCCATGCTGTCCACCAGCCTGCGTCATCAACACAAAAATCATTACTTTGGCCATGAAAAAACTAATAAATTACAAAGTGTGTGCCACCTAAAATAAATCTGTAAATCTTCTTGCCCTATAAGAAAATCTTCACATTCTCCTGCCTTAAGTCTTTCTCACTGGTTCTCTGGCATCTCTGTCCTCAGATACTCGGATTAGCCCTGAATTTCCTCTGTACACACAGTAAAATCACTTGGGGGAAATTCATAAATAGAAAAAGCAATAATCTAATCTCTTGCTACTCATTAAACCACTTTCTCCAAAAAGGGAAAATTGTTTTTTTTTTTTTTAATTTAGTGGGCTTTTTAAAATAATAGGAAAAAAAAAAGGCATCTCAGGGGAGATCTGTATATAAATAAACTAGAATCAAAACCCAGATATAGCTTAATTATCCACTCTGGCTCCATTCCTGTACTGTACCATTCTAAACCCTCTCCATCATTATTCTACTTAAAGTTTAGGAAAACTTTTTCAAGGGTTGGTCTCACCTAACTTACAGTTAGGAGTCTAAAATCGACACGGCAATTAGGCTCAGAGACACTGGCCAGATAGTATCACCATGGCATAAGAATTATTTCTTTTGTTTCTCATGCCTTTTTTTTCTTTTTTTTTTATGGACACTGTGGAAAGCCTAAGGGAGTTTAATCAGTTCTTAAGTTGCTAGAATCATCCATGAGCAAGTTTACTCTGGCAGCTCTGTCAGGCATGAAATTGTCAAAAGATAGAATACAACAGGATTTCTCTCTCTCTCTCTCTCTCTCTCTCTCACACACACACACACACACACACACACAGCTATGTCCAATATCTTTTTTTCTTCTTTTAAAGCTCTTCATCTTGGATGGTATCACACCTACCCAATCAATCTGAGGAACAAAACAAGCCTTAAGAATGATTGCTGATAAAGAAGTCAGGGCCAGGGCAGGTCTTTTTGCATGCTAATTCCTGCTTATTCTAGCTGTACCTGCAACTACAGCTCTAAACAGAGCATTTCTAATACAGAGGAAGGTAATTACACTCACAAAGGCACCTCTGTGTCAGGGCCGGGCACCAGGAGCCAGCAGGTCTGGGAGACGGAGGCTTAACAGAGACTCCTGCAGTGAATGCACATTGTCTAGCATGGGGGAAAATGCCAGACGGAGGGACCTGCAGCATTCAAGACAACAGTGGTACACCTTGTCTGAGGAGGTTATTTAATGCTTCTGGCACCTGTAGTCAGAGCCAGCCCTCCTTTCCTACCTTACAGGTTTAGAATTTATTTGGCATGTATAATTGTATATTTTGATCCGGGAGCTACAAACAATGGGCAGCATGTCATGTCTTGATCCCTTAGCATGCCGCTTGGTTGCTCCCAAGTGAGTTAACCCTTGTATACACAGTCTGGCAGCATTGCACCTGCCCAGTAAAGGGAGAGTTGAGCCCACGTGCCTGGGATTTAAACAGGGTGAGTTTCAGCATCTTGCTGGGAAATATCACTGGTGCCAAGACCCGTTATGTGATTGTGTCACTGGTGTAAAAACCAAAAGAACCAGCCAACAATTGGAGACTTGGTATCAGTGACACCAAAATTACTTCAGTTTGAATATAAAATATCAGAACCTATTATTTAGTTTCTTTAGGCCAGGGACTTTCAGGATATTGGTTTCTCCTTAATTTCATTGCAATTCTGACCAAAGCATCTTGGCAACTCAAGGTTTTTTTTTGTTTTGGGTTTTTTTATTTTGGAGGAAATGCCACTCCTATGTTGGTTCCGGTTCTCTACTCTTCTACTGCACACTGCTTTGCCATCAATGATGCTCACAGTGAGACAGGCAGGAAAATCAGTTAGTGGCACAGTTTTATGACATGAAATTTTGGTCTCTGAGCATGTCACCTTCACAGAGCTAATCTATAAAACACGTCCTACCTTTTCAATTTTTTTCTTTCCTTTTTTGCCTTCTTTCCCCTGATGTCTCCATACGATCTATTTGCAAGCTTCAGTGTCTGTTACTACTCTAAGCATTTATATCCTGGAAATGTTAATATATACACTTAGAGTCTTTGTTAACTTCCTCCTGTATAATACATGCATTTTATACAGCTTACATTATAAGCAACCCTCCCATCTTATGGTCATGTATTTTAATTCTAGCTTTAAAAACATGACACATTATAATTACCATCACACATATATTTAAATTCACACAGTGCTACTTAGACTAAACATTTACCACTTTCTTTGCCCTTCATTCCTTACTGCATCTCAAAACTGTCATCTGGATCACTTTCCTTCTACCTGCAGTATATTCTAGAATTTCCTTTAGTAAGGGCCAACTGGTTATATACATTCTGTGTTTTATTATGTCTTTTGTTTTATCCTTGTTCTTGGAAGACATTTTTACAGGGTATAGAATTCTAGGTTGAAAGGTTTTTCTCTTCCATGCATGGAAAACACCATTCCAATGTCTTCTGGCTTCCACTGTTCCTGTTTTTAAGTTAGTTGTCAGTTCAACCATTCTCCTTTGAAGACCACCTGCTTTTTTCTCTGGCCATCTATGAGCTTCTCTGCAGCCTTGGTATTCAGCAGCTTTACTCTGACATGTTTAGCCTGAATTATTTTTATTTAATATCCCACTTGCAATTGTTGTGCTTCTTGAATCTGTGAATTGATAGCTTTTAATAGTTCCGGAGCATTTTCTTTTATACCTTCTGGTTTTCTTTTTTACCTATTAAACCATCTCATACTTTTCTCTGTGTCTCCATGTCTCTTTCTCTTTCCATTCCAAGTTTGTCTCTTATCTTTCAGTTCACTAACTCTCTCTTTAGTTGTGTTTAATCTGTTGTTAAAGCCAAAATTTTGAAATGTTCAGAATTTTATAATTTTAATCATTATAAATATTTTTACCCTTTAAAATTTTTTTTTAAAACAAATACTAACATTCATTTTATATTTTGAATAATTTTGAAATTTGAAGTCTTCGTAGGTTTAAAATTCTGCCTCTTGTTTTTTGCTCTCTTTTTTTTTTGTTTTTTGTTTTTGTTTTTTGTTTTTTTTACAAATAGTTTATTGTCAAATTAGTTTCCACAGAACACTCAGTGCTCATCCCCAAAGTGCCCTCCTCCATGCCCATCCCCCCCCCCCACATCCGCTCTCTTTTCTTAAAGTACCTGGTTTCCTTGTGTGACTTGAGATTTCAGACTATGAGCTCTTCATCTGCCTTGCAACATTATCTATGAAAATTCTTTGAGGTCTGGGTTGAAGGTGGGCTCCTTTAGAGAATCTGTGTTTGCTCCTATCAGGTAACTGGGGGTGCTACCAATTTAAGACTTTGCCAGTTTGCGGGTTTTCCTATCACCCAAGAAACATAGATTCAGCATTCAAACCCATGTGAGACAAGCTTAGGATTCCTAATTACCCCTCGGGTAGGGTTTTCCCTTCTCCAATTTTTTTCCCTCCAGAACCAAAGCAATTTCCCTTACAGTCCAGAATGGTAAAATGGAGCATTTTTACTTTGCTCTTAGCTTTTTCAGGACCAGGAATTGAATAAGGCAGGAATGGTCTCTAATGGAGAGACTTGAAGGAGGCACTCAGTATCAGGGATGTTTGATACAAATCAGCATCATGTGCCTCACATTTTGTGACTGAAATGTCTTGCTTGCCCCACCTCAGCTCTACCCCATTCTTTTAGACTTGGCACTTTAGGCAGTACCTGGCTGTCCCTTGGGACATGAAAAATTAATGCTCAAGTTCAGGTGTTTGGCAAATGCCTTGAAGGTCAAAGCCAGCTTTAGGGTTCTGCTAATCTCACCTAAATTTTGGCTTGAATATTCCTTACTAGCTCATGAATTTGAAAAGGCTTTAACAAAATATATTAAAGTATAATACCCAACATTTTTAGTTGTTTTCAGTGGGATGATCAGCTCAAATATCCTATCTGCCAATGGCTAGAAACCCTATGGGGAGAACTTAATACCTTAAAGAGGAGATAGATGTTCAAGCTGGCTTGCTCTTGACACATTCCTTTCACAAGTTTCCTTCAAAATGTTGCAATATTATACAGGCAGTGCCTTTGATAAT
Organism: Hyaena hyaena; assembly: GCF_003009895.1. Classification (NCBI taxonomy): domain Eukaryota; kingdom Metazoa; phylum Chordata; class Mammalia; order Carnivora; family Hyaenidae; genus Hyaena; species Hyaena hyaena. The sequence continues at coordinate 1,778,259 of NW_024080740.1, read as the reverse complement.
TCCTTTTCAACTTTTTCTACTTGATGTAGATTTCAAAGTCCAAGGAGAAAGACAAAGCTCTTTATTCCAATCCCCTTCAGCATACTCAATAAAAGCCATTTCTCTGCATTGTGAATCATTATGGCTGATTAGCTTGTGGAACCGGGTATTCTCTTCCTGTTCCACCTTTTTATATGCAACTTTTCTTGAAGAAAATGACTTTTCAGAGAAAAGGAGACTGTATTCAAGAAACAGTCACAGGATGCCTGGGTAGCTCAGTCGGTTGAATGTCCGACTTTGGCTCAGGTCATCTCACAGTTTGTGAGTTAGAGCTCTGCAATGGGCTATCTGCTGTCAGCGCAGAGCCCACTTCAAATATTCTGCCCCCAACCCCCACTTGTGCCTCGCTCACGCTCTGTCTCTCTCTCTCAAAAATAAATAAACATTAAAAAAAAAAGTCAACATGTGCCATCTTAAATATGGATGTGTATCTGAATTCTGCCATTCCTCACCAATGGAAGGAGATTGTGGGAACAAGAATGCAGGCTTTGGAGTCAGAAACCCGGGCTCAGAGGTCATTATTACTCTGCCACTTAGCTAGTTGGTGTTGGTTACAAGTTCTTAAAATCTCTGTACCTCAAGTCCCTCATTTATTAAATGTAATATTTTTACTGACATAAGAATTTGGATCCAACGACTAGTATCAAGTACCCAGTATAATAATTAGCCAAAGGATCTTCAATAAAAGGTGATGATGAAAAGGTAATCACCATCATCAATGAAGAGCACACTGTCCTGTTGCAGCAGATAATGGAAATAGCTAATATATTCTTTAAACAACTTGCAGCTGAGGTATGACTCCTATATGGTTTCATACCTGCAACACAGTAGAGTTCTATATTTATCAGGCTATGAGCCAGTCTTTTATTTGGCAAAAGACCTAATCCTACCAAAAAGTTTATACTGGTTTGCTAAAATTGATCATACCCCACATGGGACTTTTGGGCTGTCACATGGCATACATCTCCTTAATTTTACAGTCAATAAACCCTTCTTAAACTGGACACCTTTTAAATGCATACCTTAGTCACAATTAGAAACAAGATAAATGAAAGGACAGATTAGCAGAAATGTGTCTATCACTTCTAGAAAATATATACAGAGCACTCTATCAACAATGGATTAGTCGCATCATTTTCAATACTTTTCAACATGAAAGACTGCATATTTTATTCCAAAAGTTTAATTAAAGTAAAAAAGTACTGTGTTGAAACTAATCCTGCAGGCACTTGGCAAAAAACAGAAACAAAAGAAACTCACAACAAAAGAATAAAACACTAACTTAATAAAAACGTTTGCCTCTGGAAAGATAGGTTATCTGTGGCATGGGACTAAGAGGCCAACATTTTATTGTTATTTACTCTTTTCTATCTGAATTTTCTTTTTTAAAAAACTATTTTGCCTACTAAAATTAATTTTTAACAAACTTTATGGCAGTAATTATTAAAGAACTATGGTGCTATATGGTTATATTCTCTCACCTCTCTTAGCACTGGTTTGAAGGCAATGATACCATATTCATCTTTGTAACTCCAGCTCCTAGTAGAGTGTTAGCCTCAACAAATACTTCATGAACAAACGGAAAAATGATCAAAAAATTAATCATTTTCTAGTATTTTTGTTTTTATTTTCTTTATGAAGTTTTAAATTTTAATTGCAATATAGTTAACGTACAGTGTTATATTAGTTTCAGGTGTACAATAGGGTCATTTTCTAAAAAATTTTTAAAAGTTTATTTATTTTGAGAGAGAGAGCATGAGCAGGGAAGGGGCAGAGAGAGAGGGAGAGAGAGAGAATCCCGAGGAAGCTCCACACTGTCAGCACAGAGCTTAATGTGGGGCTCAAACTCACAAACTGTGAGATATGACCCAAGTCAAAATCAAGAGTCAGACACTTAACCAACTCAGCCACCGAGGCACCCCAATTTTCTAATAAAGAATCTTTTCTAGTCCCCTTTAGCACTCAATTCCTTTCAGTAGTGTTTTATAAAAATATTATTTTTCAAGTTGTCTCCTTTTATTGGCTATTCTAAACTCGAAAGAAGAACGCCTGACCTAGAGACAGCTGGCGAGCACACAGCATCAGAAATTCCCTAGGACTGGGGCAGAGTGGAAGGAGTTAAACACCTCTGCAAGAATCCATTAGTTGACATCCTATAATTTAAAATTAATAATAACACATCACGCAAACTATCTGCTCATCTAGCCTATGTCCTTTAAATGAATTATTTTAGTAAATCCTGATAATAGTCCTATGAAAATGTAGGTACTACTACTGTCCTCTTTTTACAGATGATGGCATCTGAAACACAGTGATAAAAGGATTTAAAGTCTTTTTTTTTTTTTCAGTTTGTTTTCTCTTAATGAAACCTTTAAGCATGATATGGACAATATTATATGACTTCCATTATTATTTCAAGTTCACATCATATTAGATACAAACTCCAGGCCCTTGAGGTATTTGATATCCTCTCATGAATTTCTAAAATTCTACCTTTTAATGAGATAGTAAGACCAAACTCTTCATTTTCATGGAAGGTGTTTTTGACAAAGCTATCAGGAAGCCACAAAGTTAGTTTTCAATGAATGCATATAGACACCATTTGGAACAGCAACATGACTCCACTGTCCAGTTACCTGGCTTTCTGCACAGCATACGTGATTTGTATTGCTACTCCGGTTAATATAAGAGTTAAAAATAAAATAAAAGGGCCCTCTTGCCTCACAATGGATAAAATAATTTTAATTTCTATAATTTAAGGAGCTGATATAAGATGTAATATGTTTTTATTCTGAGAAACAAAACAACAAATGGGGTGCCCGGGTGGCTCAGTTGGTTAAGCATCCGACTTTAGCTCAGGTCATGATCTCGTGGTTTATGAGTTCGAGCTCCATGTTGGGCTCTGTGCTGACAGCTCAGAGCCTGGAGCCTGCTTCCAAATCTGTGTCTCTCCCTTCATCTCTGACCCTCCCCTGCTCTCTCTTAAAAAAAAAAATTAGAAAACAAAGTAGCAGAGCAGAGTCATTCTCTTATAAGATCTACCATACTAAGATAGCATTGGGTACTAAGAACATTATCTAACTGCCGTGGCCTAAACTATCACATTCTATGACATGTAGTGCCATCTCAGTTCTTTCAATCTCCGTTTCCCTAGCACACTCACTGTCAACAATGACACCAAACCTGCCAACTGCTCAATGCCTATGCTCAGCATTTAACTTTCTTTTTAAACTTGCCTGAATCATCAAACAAACAAACAAATTACCTAAATCCATCAAGTCTTCCTTTCCCCTACTCTAACTTGGAGTTAAAAAAAGGAAATGTCATCTTCCTCTTTGGCCGTGTAAGGATGAAATGACATGACATCATATAGAGCTTTAAGCATGGGGCCTACTGTAGAGCAAGCACTCAATTAATAAACATAAACTCTAAGAGCTTGTGTACACTGTAGATGTACAGGTACGTGAGCATGTGTGCACATGCACACACGCACACAGGCTCTCTCTCTCTCTCTTTCAGTTCTAAGCCTGCACTCTGTCTCTACTGTCGCTCTGGAAATCCTGGCACACATTCAATCTTGCCATCTTCAGAGGCTTCAATTCCTCTATCTTCAATGACTCTTTTTCCTCTCTGCCTACAGATAGGTTTCGTTCTCACACAAAACCAAACCAAACCAAACCAAACCAAACCAAACCAAACCAAACATCTCTCAACCTCCTCTCCCTCCAACATCCTTTGATTCTACTTTTCTTCTAGTGGCTCTACTCGTCCCCTTCTTTTACAGTAAAAGGTTGAGTGATCTGTATCTGCTCACGTAGGTTTCTACCTCTGCCATTCTACTTAAATTAATTTTTTTAAACTGTTTATTTATTTTGGAGAGACAGAGGTAAAGTGCGAGCCAGGGAGGGCCAGAGGAGAGGGAGAAACAGAATCTGAAGCAGGCTCCAGGCCCTGAGCTGTCAGCAGAGAGCCTGATATGGGGCTTGAACCCATGAACCATAAGATCATGACCTGAGCCAGTCATATACTTGACCAACTAAGCCACCCAGTTGCTCTTTAAGTTGATTTCTTAAAGATAGCCACTGGCTTCCATCTTTACTTTTTAATGTTTATTTATTTTTGAGAGAAAGACAGAGCATGAGTGGGGGAGGGGCAGAGAGAGAGGGAGACACAGAACCTTAAGCAGGTTCCACCCTCTGAGCTGTCAGCACAGCACCTGACAGGGCTTGAACTCACGAACTATGAGATTATAACTCAAGCCAAAGTCAGAAGCTTAATCAACTGATCCACCCAGGTGCCCCACTGACCTCTATCTTTATAAAGATAGTTCAAAGACCCCTTCTTGGGCTTCATCCCTTTGGTCTCTATGGCATTTGATACCACTTCACCTCTTCTTCCCCTGCCTTGTACTTTATCCCTCTACCAACTCCTACCAAAGACTGTTCACTTCAGTTCTCCACCTGACAGATGCTTCTATTATTTTCTTCCACCTAGACTTCTTTCTGTTACCTAAGTGATGGAACTCTGAGTTCCATCACTGGTGTCCCATTGGCCTGGAGATCTTACCCAGTCTCATAGTTTCATGCATGCAGATGACCCTTTAAAGAATGCTTATGGCCCCTGGTCCTCTGATAAGGCTTCAGTCCTACATTCTGTAAGACTATATAGGGAAGATACTGCACAGGGGGTCAGCAGACAGTTTCACTCTTAGCCCTAGACCTGCCTACTAAGTCACCTTGCTACATATTTTAAAATTTATGGGTTTCTTGGAGCACCTGGGTGGCTCAGTCGGTTAAGCGTCCGACTTCAGCTCAGGTCATGATCTCACCGTTCGTGGGTTCGAGCCCTGCATCGGGCTCTGTGCTGACAGCTAGCTCAGAGCCTGGAGCCTGCTTCAGATTCTATATCTCCCTCTCTCTCTGACTCTGCCCTGCTCACGCTCTCTCTCTCTCAGAAATAAATAAAACATTAAAAAAAAAAACCCCAAGATTTCTGGGTTTCTCTTCTTAATTAGAAAGGTCTCATCAGATAGAAAGTTTTGTAAAGTTTCTGCAGCTTCTTAAATATTAGAAAGTTCTAGGGGCACCTGGGCAACTCAGTTAAGTGTCCGACTTCAGCTCATGTCATGATCTTGCAGTTTGTGAGTTCAAGCCCCTCATCACGCTCTGTGCTGACAGCTCAGAGTGTGGAGCCTGCTTCGGATTCTGTGTCTCCCTGTCTCTCTACCCCTACCCTGCTTGCACTCTGTCTCTCTTTCTCTCTTTCAAAAATTAATAAATATTTAAAAAAAAGAAAAAAGAAAAAAAGGAAGTTCTACAATTTATGCTATTGCCACCTATCTAGGTGCTCAGGCCAGAAATCTGGGAGTCCTCTTTTAATCTTCCTTTCCTTTTCACCTTGCAACACTTTGCAAGACTTTGAGAGACTGACTCTCAAACATCCTTCAAATAAGCCCCCCTCCCTATCTGTACCGGTATCACTTTAGGTTACTGCCATCCCTTCTCCCCACCATCCTCAGCCTACAGCCCCCTCACAGACTGCCCGGCCTTCAGTCCTGCTCTTCCGACATGGCATTGTCCACACTGAAGCTGAATTATCCTTCTTCAAACACAAACCCGATCATGCCATTTGTCTTTGGCTTCCACTGGTGAATGATGAGTTCTCCCTTAAGGCTATCTCCCTTTCAGAAAGCCCTTCTGATCTTGCTGTGGAGTCAGCCCCACCTCCCTTAGTACCTGTGCACACCCCTGACAGCCCTTCCCAACTTATACATGTTGTGCTCTCAGGGTCTTTTTATCAGTCTGACCACCCCATGAGATGGTAAACTTCTTATAAAACCATGCACTTTTTAACTTATGTTTGTATCCCCAGCACCCAGGGCAGAGCTTGCTGGGTGAAAGAATGGGTGCCTCTGAAAACGAGAAAGCAAGCTCTCCTATAATTAGCTGCTTTCTTTACAGATGACATCCCAGTATCATAGTCTGTGGTCATTGCTTGCCAATTCACTCACTTTCTGTGCTCTAATATCCTTATTTATAACTTGGGCACACCTGGCTTTTGCTTACCATTCATTTGCTCAACAAATATTTATCAAATGTCTATTTATGTGCCAGAAACTGTCACAGGCAGCAGGGAACAAGGTAGGTCCTTGGTACCAAAGTACACTCTAGATGAGCAGACTCACACACACCCAGGGGGCACTATGGTGGCAAGTGACGTGGCTGTCTTTCTGAGCAAGCATCTGCTGACCTCAGAAGTGAAGGGAAGAGCCTTTAGGCAAGTGGGAAAGCAAAAGGGAGCGAACTTGGAATATCCAGATAAAAGAAAGGCAGCAGAGGATGGTACAAAACGGAGGGTGGAGAAGACAGAGCCACAGGGAAGGAGCTGGGGTTCTATTCTAGGTGCAACAGGAAGTTGCTGGATGGTTTTCCATCAGGAAGACACAATTTCTGTAGCGCACACTTGTTTCTCATTTCCTCTGGTTTCTGCTTAACATCATCTCATCTGAGAGGCTTTCCTGATCACCTATTAAAATGAACTCCCTACCCCACATTCCAACCTGCCTTGAGCCTCTTCCTCACCCTCACCTGTCTCCTTTTTCTTCAAAGTTCTTAACCCCACCTGATGTCGGAGATCTGTTTTTGTTTTGAGTATAGCTGACACACAATGTTACATTAGTTTCAGGTGTACAACACAGTGGTACGCCTAGAGGTTAGTGCTCACACTAGTGTAGCCACCATCTGTCACCATACAACACTATTACAATATCCTAAGTATATTCCCTATGTTGTACCTCTTATCCCCATGGCTTATTCACGGTATAACTGGAAGCCTGTATCTCCCGCCCTTTCACCCTTTTTCCCCATCTCCCCTCCACCCTACCCCACCTATCACCAAATTTGTTTTCTTGATGGCTTTTTCTACCCACCAAACGTTGAGCAAGGACTTGGCTCTTCACAGCCACATCCTCACCTACGGGAATAGTTGGCTTTCATTAAAAGTGTGTGGAGTGAATGAATTAATCTGATTTACATTTTAAATAGACTAACTCTGGCTGCTGTGGGGACAATGGATTTAGGGGGGGTCAAGAGTCGAAATGAATAAATCCATGAGGAGGTTTTCACAGATGCCCAGATGAAAGATAAATGTGGGATAAGTAAGAGGGTGAGAACTACCACCCTGGTGGCTGTAAAACCACATAATGGCCTTGATGTCAAAATTAGCATGGCACAGTGTCCTCAAAGTAATGATGGGACAATTGTTTTCTTCAGATGGGGTCAGGAACTCATAAAAATAGGTATTTTTAAAAGGTCCTAAATTGGGTAGTTATTCTTATGTACTCATATGTTATCAAGCTCAAATTGATAAACTGACATAATCTGAGAAAACCTATTAACACTTAAAACTATGCACATGCCCCTTGACCTAAAATTTTTCATTGCTAGGAATTTATCATTTGTATATACTCACAAAAGTATGTCAAAATACACTATAGGGGATATTCACCTTGTCATTGCTAATAATATCCCCAAACAAGAAACAACACAAACATTCATCAATAGGAGACTGCTTAGAAAAACTTAAGAAAAACATTTACACAACTATTAAGTAAAATGAGGAAAGAGTTTTAAGGTCTACTGTATGCATGTGAAACTCCTGTAACATTGTGTGTCAACCATACAGTTCAATTTGAAAAAGATATGTTGTGTATTTAGAAATATTCTATTTGGGGTGCCTGGGTGGCTCAGTCGGTTAACATCCCACTCGAGTCATGATCTCACCGTTCATGGAATCGAGCCCCACATCAGGCTCTGCACTGACGGCTGAACGGGATTCTCTCTTCCTATCTCTGCCCCTCCCTGGCCTGCTCTCTCTTTTGAAGAGAGAAGGAAGCAGTAAGGGTTAGAGAGAGAGTCTTACTTTTTCAAAAACCTTTTGAATTGATTTCTTTGAAACGTAAACTTCTATTTTAAACACAAACAACATCTCTTTGAGATAATTAGCAGAATAAATAAGAATGTACTGATGTATCACTGCTTGCTTTCTGATTTTATGGATAGCAGATCCAGTGGCTGATTTATACACAGTCCATGAATGAACACACATATATAACATACATGCGTGTGGATGAAAAACATATTTGAACACTCTGTTAAATGCAGTGGGACAAAATGCCTTTGGTGAGAACACAGCAGATAGAGCCCCTACTCCTAAGTGACTGCCTTCCAAGCTGGAGTGTAATTTGTGACTATTATACAATCTGAAAGCAGTTTTCAACAGGGCTTGATATCCTGGCTGTCACTGCTTCACTGAGCATGTTTTGCCTTCAAAAAGCACCATGAACTGGTCCATAGCTTAGGGAAGCAACTTTTTGGCCTATATCAGCTGTGATGCCGTTATTAATGTTAAACTATGTTTCCTTCCATTCACACTGTAATCCATTCCCTTGTCAAAGCTCTGTAGGCTCCTATGGGCAAGGTGCCATTCAAAAGATGCATACCACTTTCTTTTCTATGACAGGATTGATTATATTTATGTTCCAGGGACTTGTGCAATAAACACAATTTGTGTAGGGAAAGGGAAATACATCATCATATATTCTTACAAAAAGTAATATATGTTGTAGGTTTAAAAAAAACCCATTATATTCAGAGAGCTTGTTCAGTGGCAGTTAATTATCTTGCCTTTACTTCAATCACCTACCTAGTCTGAGCTGTGACTAAATCTCCCTAAACGTTACCAAAAGAAGGAGCAGAGGCTTTGTTTGCAGAGCTCACTATATCTGCTCTAAACCATTTCTAACCTCAGGAATGTGAAATGTTTACCACATCCACTTTTTTTTCAGTTGTAAATGTATTTCTAAAGCAAATATTCTAATTACCGTTTACTGGGAAGTCACAGAATAGTTGGGTATTTTGCAAGTCAATTCAGGAGAAAAAGAGAAAGACGGGTTAAGTCCAATTTAGGTGAGGTTAAACAGCAGGGCTAAACACACCGATGGAGCCTCTCACCACACACCCCTCCCGGGTCTTACATTGTCATGTAAACAACAGCAAACAAAAGACCCAAGGGAAGGAGAACGAAGATCCCCAGCCCCCACTAAAACCGGGACAGTACTTCTCTTTTTAAAGACCCACCTGCAGGGACACATACCAAGTTCTACAGTGTTAGGTCACTCCAGCCATTTCCATTTTTATGCCCAACTTAAAAAAAAACTAGAGACAGAGAAAAAGCTTTGTGACTAAAAAGCACAACCATGAAACAAAATCACAGTAAATCACAGAAATGCTACCGTTCCGAAGCTCCAGTGCTTTAAGCATTCTCTAAAAGGATGGGTCTTGAATTGCTAAATGACTTCTGAGCAGTAGGGTCAGATGAGCAAAACTGGACAGGAGAGATTCGCAAGAAACAAAACCTGTGGCTGCACTGGGGAACGTAAAGGAGGGTCGCCGAGGGTGGTAACGCAGGACTGAAGCGACCAAACGGAGAGGTGGGCTCTGCTAAGTCCAGACTCAGTCCTAGCGAATTTGGTCAATGACACCAACGGCCTGCGGAAAGGATGCGACTGCCGAGTCACTCTCTTCCCAGACACCGAGTTTCCAGAAGCTCAAAGTGTTAGTGACTTCACTTGGTAATTACCAATACTCCAAAAGCAGCATTTTTTAAGGCGGCAACAAGCCCCATGGAATGCCTCTGAACTGGATTAAACCACGAGGCTAGTAATTAAACTACCTTTATATGGGAGAAATCTCTTGCTCAAACTTGAGCAATCCTGCTCATTGCAGGAAAGCAATTCTAGCACAAAAGTGGAAACAAGAAACTTCTGAGCCTCGGTTTCAGCCCAGACACCCGTCATCGGCAGCCTCTGTTCTCCGAACTGCAAAATCAGACCGACTTCTGGCAAGCGGTGTTAGCAGGGATTTAGATTTTGAAATGCTGTGAAGATGAAAAGGACCCCCAGTCTTGTATCATTTGCAGGTAGTTTAACAGTCTCTGTTTCTGTGTCAGCAAACAAGTTTTTACCATTTTATCTTTTGAGACGTTTCGGTAGCAGTCATTGCCATAGTATCTAAGTGCTTTTCACCAGACAACCTGCTAAAAAGACTGCTTGGCATCTTGTCAAAATGACGTACGTGCTGCCACGTTTGTTAGAGTCTGCAGAGAGCCTAAAAATTCAGAAGAGAATATGACTTCTTCAAATTGATCAGTGCTGTGCTCTGTGACAATACTGCTTGTACCTTTATAGCCGGAGGGTAATTTGGCAAGTGAAACGGCTCTAACAGGGTGCTCCCCTGCACAGCCACACGCGGAGTGTCTTAAGTGCCACTTACAAAATCTGCATGTTTATTCCTAAACACCACACATACCTAAATATAGGGCAAGTTTCCCCCCTAAAACTAACCCCAGAAAAGGTGTGTCACTTACATTCAATTCTAACAAAGTCTCAGATCATGATATACTTTTCCAATCACTTGATCTTGAGAAGTACAGAGTAGCATTTGGGGACGGGCGGATTTGCCTGAAACAACCTCAATCATCGCTAACACTGGATGTTTATACCAAAATCACTTCCAAAGCTTGAGTTAAAAAAAAAGGGGGGGGGTGATAAAGTATTCCTGGGGGTAAGATCTCATAAATGCTGAAAGTCAAAACAAGGTTAGTTTAAGGTGGACTCTCAAAAGCAATATGATAAGTTGTTACATTATGGGACTGGGTATGTCTGTTCAGGATGAACTGGGAAGAGGAAAAAAGAAACACCTGTCCTCATGCTGTGTATCTGTGGGATAAAATTGCCAGGGACAGTGCTGCACACGGAGCCCAAAAGTGCTTCACCCAGCTAGTGTGGGTTCTCTGCGGGGCCATGTGAATGGATGGCTGATTCACAAGCTGGTAATCCAAACACTGATTCAAAATTCTTATGAAGAGTTTGAATAAAATATTTCTTGATATGTACGGACAGAAAAGAGTAATACCAATTGCATATGATGGGAATTTATATGTTTATGTGTAAATAAATGAAAACTATTTTAAGTAAACATCTGACTTCAGGTTTACTTATCCCTAAAGCTTTACTTAGTCAAGTCGGCCATGAAAATTTTTTTTTTAACTTTCTTACTGAAAAATGGTAAACACCTTGGGTTTGATAAAGCATTACCGCTGGGGATATATACAGCTAGTTCTAGTATATTGCAATTCAACTTGATAGAGAAGTGTGAATAATAAATTTCAAGTATTTTCTGAGAGCCTGGTTTTGCAATTATTCCGAAAAAACTATTTTCTAAATGACAAATGATTAAGATTCAAAAGAATTATGAATATACAGGGATTGGAATATACAGGGATCAGAAAATGAATTCCCAGTCTCGTATGGGCTTCTCCTTTAACTGAGCTCAGCGTTATCTTCCAACAAATGGTACCCTATGATCTTTGTTTCTATCCTTCACAGAGGGCAGCACTGAGAATTAGCTTTTTGTATAAGTAACAAATCCAAATAAAGCTCCAGCCACTGTTGCTGCAAAGAGCTAACCGCTGAGCAACACTCACACCACAGCCATCTGTGATTAGTATATTTCGAGGTCGGCTTTTTGACAGCGGGCATGAAGGTACCCAATGGGCCCTAGCAGAAAGCCTTCTCCAGGTACCAAAATGTGAGGGGTCAATTTCATGCTGATGAAAAGTTTATTTACATAGCTCACCCCATTCGCTAACTTAGGAGATGAACACAGATCAAATAAATGACTAAAAGGAAAATTACCTTGTAGATCCCAAAGAATCCCAGGTCCCTTACGACAGACAGGGCACTGACTCGGGGACCAGTGGTGATCTCTCCAGCCACTTGCAAACGGATCTTGACGATTTCTAAAGGATTTGTGAAAATCACCTGGGAGCCTCCTGCCTAAAAAAAAAAAGAGAAAAAAAGTAAAGATTTAGGACCACAGAAAGGTAAGGATATGGAAGGTCGGGAAGAGAGGGAAGATCTCTATGGAGCTTGGAATACTCCATCGATCTTCAAGAGACTGTAGTTTTCAATCCTGGTTGCACCAATTACAACAATGACTACAATGGGGTGCCTTGGTGGCTCAGTCAGTTAAGCATCCAACTTTGGCTCAGGCTTGTGAGTTCAAGCTCAGCATCAGACTCTGTGTTGACAGCCTGGACCCTGCTTTGGATTCTTCCTCTCTCTCTGCCCCTCCCCTGCTCTCTCTCTCTTTCTCTCTCTCAAAAACAAACAAACAAACAAGACAGTGACTATGAGTCTGAATCAAAATGCAGCTACTGCCCAGGAGGTCTTGGGTACTGAGGTTCTATTTCCCTCATGCAGAGGTTGAGAGAGGGAAAAGAACAGAGACAGATGTTTCCCGGCATCACCAAAGTCCTCCCATGGAAATGAAAAGGATTCCCTGAAGCACAAACAACTGCCATCAAGGGCTCAAAGCCAAGGGCACAAAGGCAGCACTAAAATTAAAATCAAATAGTATCCAAATAAATAGACACAGAGCTGTCTGTCAGAATAGGAGAGGACAAGGAGTACACAGGCTGTCCTGTGATGGACTCTGATTCTGGCAATGATGCAAGAATTGCCAGAGAAGACATCAACTTAGATGAAAGCTATTGTTTCTTCTCAGGCCCATCATCAAACACCACTTCATGGAGCTGCATATTCTCACAATTTTATTTATGTATTACCTGTGTATAGATTAATCTTTTTATAGAAGATAAATGTCAAAGTAGTAAAAATATGCATTAAATCAATTATGGTCTAAACTCTGAGCCATGTGTATTATTTCATTCCAGCAGTGGCTGGGTGCCCCACCTCCGAGGTCATCAGTGGAAATCTTTAAGTGTACTTGGGGCACCTGGGTGGTTCAGTCAGTTGAGCGTCCGGCTCTTGACTTTGGCTCAGGTCATGATCTCACGGTTCATGGGTCTGAGCCCCACACTAGGCTCTGTGCTGGCAGTGCAGAGCCTGCTTGGGATTCTCTCTCCTTCCCTCACTCTCTATTCCTGCCCTGCTCATGCACTCTGTTTCTCTTTCATCTGAGTTTATTAAATGAATAAACTTTAAAAAGTCAAAATAAAAAGAATAAAATGTACTTAAAAATAAAGCGCAGTAAGGGAAATTTTAAGCTAGTTATTTGGAAGCTAAGCTTATGTTTATTTTAGGCAGTTACACAGTCCCTCACTGTACTTCAGCTTGTTATTCATGTTCACAAATACATTAAAATTTTATTTCTTCTGAACTAAGGTTGACACACAATATATATAGTTCAGAATCTTTATTACACAGTGATGCCTCCACACTAGACCACAGATACAGTGCTGATATTTCACAGCTCAGTAGATGTGATCATGATAACAAGCATTCTTTGGGTTAATATCATATAAAACTACTTCTTACTAGATTCTCTGATCCCATTAACCAATGTATGTGCCCTCATATAATGGCCAGAACTAATCAACACTGTATACAAATATGATCTTAAAATTCACTTGGAAATAAAAATTAGATACAACATAAACATCCAACGATGAGAGATGGATTAAGTGAATTTGAGTATGTCATGCAATGAGATAGTATGCTGCCTATAAAAATATCGTGGAAAATGTTCAATATATATACTGGGAAGTAAAAACCCTCATGTTTAAATGCATGTACAGCTTTCCCCCTGTTATCCCTTACCATTGTGTAGAAAACACACCAATGCAGTGCTTTTGAGGTGGTAGGATTACAAGTGGTTTATTTTCTTTTCTGCTGTATTTTTAAATTCTTCTACATAGATTACATACTACTTGTATAAAGAAAAATAAATACCTCTACATAACTTACCTGATATACATAGCAATGTTAGCCAAAAAAAGTAAAGAAATATGTTCATCCGTTAATTCTCTATAAATCAAATTGTTTTTCCATTTTCACAAACTTGATACTATCAACACACACTTGATCTTAAAAACAGACCAAGCCTTCCCCTCTCACCCCATCACGACTGTTTAGAAGGCAGCAAGCAGTATGGTCCAGTGTCTTGACAGCCACACCGACCCCCTCTCCTTGCTTACTTGTTTTACCCATCACCTTCGGCTCTTGGAGGTGGGTGAAACAACCTTGGCAGGAAAAAAAAAAACCTAGGCTGGATTCATCAAAAGGCCCAAGAAAGGCCCTTGTAAAGTGGGAAGGAGAGCAGGAGGCGACATGCCCAGAGGCTGCTGTGTTCTGGTTCCACAGACATTTGGCTCCCTCCTCTCTGGCTCAGAAGAGTGGTTTGCTCCCACACTGCTGTGACCTGCAGGCAGGCAGGAAGGCCAAGCCCCCGCCTATCCACAGCTCCTCAGTATTTTGTGGGTTTAACAAAGGGAGTTAAAGCTGGCAGAAGGGAGGGAGGAAATGGACCTGGCTTAGTAACAGCACCAATGGTAAATGAGGATCATGCTGGTGCTGCCTAACCCAGGCTCTTGAGTTGCAAAAATGAATAAAAAATAAATATTTAAAAATTGTTTTATGGGAGCAGAATGAGCTGGAATTAATCCAATCTGAGGCTTATTTTTAAAAGCTCAAAAGTGGGTCAGAGCACCTCTATCAAGAGCAGAAAGGCCAGGAGTCTGCATACGTTGATCTTCTTTAAGAACAACACAGGAACGCAATGCATGCTCATGCTCACCACGGTGGCTCGAGAGGCACCTGAGTGCAAGTGCAGCCTGTGGCCCAGTCCCATTTGTCAAACCCCTTCACTCAGAGACTCCAGGAGATGAAGAACGGATCGCAGCCAGCACGATGTCTGTGACACAGTAGTGACTCCAAACAGGTTTCTTTTCCTGTCTCCTAAAGTGATGGTGCCCCTCCCTGGCTGCATGTTACAGTCACTTGCAAAGCTCTGAAACAGTAGTGACTTCTAAATCCTACTTCAGACAAGTAAGAAATTCTGTGACTGCCCTTTAAAAAACCTGATTAAGATGTGCAGTGAGAGTTGAGAATCGCTCTACTTCACTGTATCACCTCCATGATCCCTTTAAATTCTGAGAAGCTGCTTGCCAGGCTTACTTTCAGCTGTGACTTCTAATTCCAGTTTGCCAGTTTCTTTCAGAGGGCAACTTTTATGTTTTACATCTGACCTCACAACAAACTTTTCGTATGTATCCAAGTGGTGCCATTATTAAAGGGTATAATCCTTAGATACAGAATTGCTGTCTTGCTCGTTACCTTATATCTGCACTAATACTTGTAAAAGTTAATGTCATATACAAAATAAGAATTTAATACTCAATTCCCTGACTCTCAGCCAATCGATAGATACCAATTCTTTTAGCACGGCACAGTGAATTCTAATCACTAAGGACAATGCAAAAGTCAAATCCGCTTCAGACAGCTGCAGGGAACAGACAGAGTGGGAAAAAAGTGTAGTGATACTGAGAGAAAATAATGATGGACTCCTGGCCTGGGGTGGACTTAGAAAGAAAGAGCTTACAGACTCAAAGTAGAACATTGCACAGGCACTGAAGATGAATCGGTCCTTTGGAGTCAAGCTGGAAGGAAATGAGACTCCAAGGCACCGAGAAAAGATGCTTATCATCAGATGCACGGTGTCTGGGCGTCACCACGACTTGATCACTGAGCAGCACGCGGGCTGCCGCCCTCCCGGGCTATTGTCCATTCACAGCGCCTTACCCGCGTGCCTCCTCTGTGAGATCAAAGATAGCTGAATCCACAGACCGCGGACAGGAACACCTATTGTGCATGTCTTTGTGTCCCTCATCACTTGAGAAACCTGGCTGTGTGAAGATGCTGTGTTCTGTGTGTGTGTGTGGAATTTTGTCACAAAACACTTCCCTGTGACTTTCTGGAGTCTGTGGCGAGTGGGGCAGGCAAAGATTTTCTATACCACACTAGAAATGGTTCTGTGTGGCACATTTTATTTACAGTGTCTATAGGTTTCCTTTCTACAGGTTCTTTATTACTAAACCCTTAGCTCCTACCCAGCGTATGGCTCTATCCAACAAAACCCACGTGCTTCTTACTACAGGCTCACTTCTGCTACCTGATCATTCATTCATTCATTCATTCACATCATAAAAACTCACCAAATGTTTATAAGCAATTGTGCTCAAAGTTTGTCCTAAGAGCTGCAAGGACACAAGCAATCCTGTTCTCAAGGAGCTTGAAATAGGAGTGAGGTCATAAATATTCATTAAGCATCCATTACTGGCTATCAGGGTATTGTTTTGCATGTATTACAGATCTTCAGCCTACTCAAGAAGTATTTTTTCCAGATTTTACTTACATAAGAGAAAATTGAGGCATAAAAGATTAAAGAAATTGTTATGGGCTGAACTGTGCTCCAACAAAAGTCATATACTGAAGTCCTAACCCTCAGTACCTCAGACAGTGCCTATATTGGGAGACAGCGCCTTTACAAAAGTAGTTAAGGTAAGGTGAGGCCATATGGGCAGCCCCTACTCCCATGTAACTTGTGTCCTTATAGTAAGAGGAAACTGAGACATGGACACAAACGTGCACAATGAAAAGAGAGTACAGGAGGACACAGCAAGAGGGCGGACATCATCAGGCCAACGAGAGAGGCCTCAGAAGACAACAACCCTGCAGACGTTGATGACACCATCTTGGACTTCGACCTTCCAGAAGCATGACAAAATAAATTTATCTTAAGTCACGCAGTCTGTGGAATTGTGTTGTGGTAGGGCTAGCAAACTATTACAGCACTTACACAGGACTCACAGCCAACAGGCAAAGGATTTTCTATGGAGTCCAATAAATACATGTGTTAGAAAGAGGAAGCATGGCACATGAGAAAAGGCAATTATAATAAACAAGAAGAGGTAAGGTCCAGACAAACTGCCATGGCAATCTGAAGGAGGGCAAGATTTCTGTTGGATGGGATAACCTGGGAGGTGCTAAGGCATGTAAGACAGTAACACATCAGCTGGTGACTGAGTGCAATTAGGATTTAGCTAATAGAGGCAGAGAATAGCACAAAGGCACAGAGACAAAGGCCTAGCACACTTAGAGGGCAAAGAGGCCCAACACCAATCTGTCCAGTGAAGTCTTAATATGGTAGATAATGTTGATCTCCACTAGCATTTATTGAGCGTCTACTATGTACTCGACATTGTCCTAAGAGCTTTGTACGAATTTTCTCTGTTGGTCCTCATAACATATACTATTCCAGCGCTGTAAGTGAGTAAATGGAGACTGAAAGGGTGAAGTAGCTTATGTAACTTGCCAGAGATCGCAGAGCTAGGAAGGTGGAGCCTACATTCAAAGCAGACCTGCCCGAAGCCAGTCAGGCACTCCCACCATTTATCACTAGGTATCCTGGTAGCACAGAAGAACCAGCCACCTGCTTAAGGACCATGAGAGAGGAAGGCTGAAGGGAAGGCTACTGGGGCCAAATCAAAGAAGGCCTCAACGGTGCCTTCCTGGACTCATGCAGCGGGACGAAAGCAGGTTATAAAACAGGGTTTAGGGGCTGGAGAGTGTCGTGACTACTATCTGTGTCTCAGAAAGATGGACCAGGTGGTAGAAGGGTTCAGAAGAGTTCAGTAGGGGAGAAGAGCCCTAAGGCAGGGATAACAATTAGGGTTTTAGCAGACTAGATGAGGGAGAAGAAAGGCCACAACTGGAACAATTACACCAGTAAGAAAGTACGGGGGTGGATGGCTGAGGAATGGATGCAGTAGAGAGCACTGGGCCCGGCTGCTGAGTATGCGGGAGAAGGAGTATGTAGGATCAAAGGAAGGGCCCATAGTTTTACATGCGTATAACAGGAACAAAGGGGCAGAGAGGACGGGTGACACATCCAGAAGGCAATGGAAAAGTGAGTTGGCAGTTAGGGATAGAATCAGCAGAGGGTGTCATTCCCCCATCTGTGTGCTAACTGAAGGCAGGAGCTCAGGTGGGGTGCAGGGAGATGAAACACCAGGAGTGGAGACCTAAGTGAAAAGGAGCCTCCACCACACACTCCAGTGCACAGCAATCCAGGCACAGAAGTCAAGAAGGGGGCTTCTGGAAGGGAGAAAGCCAATGACAAAATGGCCAACAGTATCTGCTGGCAGAAGGAGGCAAGGTCCAGCTCACAGGGTGATCTGTGGTTGGAAAGATGGGAGAGTAGATGCTGGGGAGTTAGACTTTGTGTAATCTACATTTTTAAGGGAAGGGAAAGAGAGAGAATGATGTCATTTACGGAAGCAAGCAAGGCAGAATGCAAATACATTTAGGGTCATGAAGGAGAGCCGCTCTTGGGGAGAGAGGGAAGAGATAAATCAGAGCTGAGGAGGACTAGGTCACACCTGCGCAAAACAGCACACAAGTTCTGGGTTGGGGAGGGGAGTGGAAGGCAGACGGTGGGGGGGTGGGTGAAGCCAGGATTTCCCTACTACTTATACATTAAAGACAAAGGAGAACAGAATCAAATGGATCAGGATTTGGCACAAGGAGGCAACGGAAGTCGTGAAGCATAAACCAAACACAAAACAAGTGGCCCCCAAGAAATCAACAACAGTAACATCATATTCTGTCTCTCCAGAAGTTTTGGTGAAGTCAGTCCGAGGTGTAACACAGACAGGAGGACAATGAGGTAGCTAATGACGTCTACAGAGGGGTCTGATGCAATGGCTCATAAATTCCACCCCCCGACTCAAAGGGACAGAAAACATAGCCGGATGCAGTGTGCTGAAGGGCTATGTAGGCCTGCTAACCTGCCCCTACCTAAAGGGACCCAAAGCCACGGGCAGCACCCAGTGGGTTCTCTATGAAGACCCCACTGTGTACACGGGCCTGCAGATGAGGAATGAGTGAGTTCAATCCTATGTAGACAGTCACCCAGACGATGACTAGGTACTGAACAAGCACGTTTTACTGTCCACTGTACCGTCAGAGAATGCTGGTGTCAATGTGACAAAATGCTCTGTAGCATTTTTTTTAAAAAGGAAACTTTGCCAACTCTACAGCAGGTGTGTTAGAGTGAACAAAACTAACGAAGACCCCCGCCCCCCCCAAACCAATGAAGAGCACATGTCTGTTACTTCCAGAATGATGTGAAGATAAAATGAAAACATATACAGAAAGCACTCATCGTGGGCCTGGCATACTACTCAATCAGTGGTACTGCTTACCATTCATAGACGACAGAACTCTGTTTAGGTGAATTCAGCTTACCAAGCTCCCTCAAAGCCAGTACAAATAAGTGCCAGTTTTTTCTTTTCCTAGAAACCTATAAATTAAACTTTCTTTTTGAGGAAAACACGGTTATACTGAGGCTTGTAGGAAGTGGCAGTCTCGAGCAAAAATGTTTGGGGGAAAAGAAAAAAAACAAAGAACTCACCTAAGTGATGGGTGATGGAGTGGTGTTCCACATAACCAAAGAGTTTTTATTTAACTTAAATTTATTTAACTTTATTAATTGAATTCAAGCTGACACTCAATAAAATGTGGGTACTTCTAATTTTGACTACTTTTGTTACTGAGAAATGGTTAATCATGTCCTGCTTCGGGAGCTGGTAAAAACGACAACAGCTAGATAATAGAGTTATCCGGCACAGAGTTCACCACACTGTCTGTGCGGCTGCTTTCTGTGGTTCCATGCAGGTGTGGACCGCCCCCAACACTAGCAAACCACTTTGGAAATGAGCATCACCGGTCACAAAAGGAACTGAGACAGACACGAGGTTCCCCCCTGCTGAAAACGAGGCACAGTGCACATTCTTCTGACCAGGTAATCTGACTGCTGGAAGGAAAGCCACACAAATACCCTTTACGTTCAAGATCAACTTCTAATGTTTCGGGCCTTTAAAGTGGTCTCAAATGAATGCTGGATGCCCCATTTCGCTACCAATACAAATCCAAGTCCACGTCTCCAGGACAGTTTCAGCATTTGTGATTCCTGTCTAAAATCCATGATCTTCATAAATTCACCTGTGCATCCAGGAGGGCTGAGAGCAATGAGAAAGGCACATAAGACTGTGGGAGCTACAACTATGTCAGCGTGAAGTCCAAGCACCAAGCTTCTCAAATGAACAGGGCTCTATCGACACCAAGCATCATTATTTCCAAATGCTCTAATTTTTCACATGCCACACTCCTCACAGCTCAAAGTAAAATTACAGGTTTTTTCCCCTCTAATACCCCCTCTCCGAAATGGGCTAGATAGTCTGCAAAGAACCTGAAATGTGGTTTCCGTCAGATTTGGCTTATTGACCAGGTGCTACTATAAGCTTGATTTCTTCTTTTTCACAATTTTAGCACCCAAATTCCTCTTGCCGTGTTATGTAATGATTAACTTCACTGTTAATGCTTCTGAGGCTGCATAGTAATTTTACTGTGGGAAGTGATTCATCTACTTTTTTTAAAAACAGAATGTCAAGAATCAAATATTTAGAAAGGCAACATACTACAGGACCCTAACGCACTACCCAAGTACTCCAAGGTCAGTGACCTTCACACTAAAGTGATCCTAACATAGTTCAGGTCCAATAACTGTGAACAAGTAGGTTTTAAAGTTATATGCCTTAAAAAGTTGGCGTGGGTGGGTGGCTTAGTCAATTAAGTGTCTTGACTTTGGCTCAGGTCATGATCTCCTGGTGTGAATTCTAGCCCCGCCCTGGACTCTGTGCTGACAGTTCAGAGCCTGGAGCCTGCTTCGCATTCTGTGCCTCCCCTTCTCTGCCTCTCCCCTGCTCTCGCTCTGTCTGTCTCTCTCTCAAAAATAAATACTAAAAAAAATTTTTAATGACTTACCAAGGCTGCTGATTATTAAACTTTGGAAAATAGCCACAGCTTAAACACATTATCTAAAGGTTTGGTTCAGAAGCTCCAGTTCATATTTCCCTGGGATCCATTTTCTTTCACCTATTATGAACTAATAGGTGAAGCTTCTCCAAAGCTTCTTTCCTAACCTAGATAGTACCCCTGAACATTCTCTCTTAGGACCTGAGGAGTTGAGTCAAAAAAACTCACAAGATGAAAAAGCATGCTTTCTTATGATCTGCCCCCAGTCCCCAAACCATTCTAGGCAAAAGTCTTGAGAATATTCAGAAACTATTAACAGTCTTGCATTAAAAAAAAAAAAAAAATCAATCCTGTCATCAATCTGCCGTCCACAGAAAACGTAGTGGTGTATTTTTTTTTTTTAACATAGTGCAATTCCTCCTATATTTTAAACTAAAAGCATTAAATATAACTGTATTTAATCACCTCCCTTTAATTTGAATGCACATGGTAGATACTTATAGCTACTTAAAAAATTAAGTGGCAAAATGTATATGAAGAATGTGTATCTTGATATTTTAATTATGCTCAATTGAATGTACTTAGATTTAAAGTGCTTTTCACAAATGACATGTGCTAAGAATATCTAATTGCACACTGACATTCTAAAATGTGTGCTTACATGTGTCAAAAATAGATTAATATGAAGTTATGGAATATGGCTTTTTTAAACTAAAATCTAAATACAGTATTTTGATTATTTGGATACAAATAAAATTGTAACTAGATAAAAGGTCTACACTGGTAAATGCCTAACGATGCACATTACATATAAAATGAATACTCAAGTGATGATAGTATTTGATATTTAGATGAATTGGAAAATAAAGATTTCTTAAGAAATCTAAGATTCAAGGTATTTTCTATTTACTCTCTTACTAACTCAATGTTACATGGAGACCTGAGAATAATTTGTACGTAGAATAGATATTCTTATCATATAGAACGATCACAGGGAGGTGCCTGGCTGGCGCAGTCCGTAGAGCATACAACTCTTGATCTCAGGGTTGTATATTCAAGCCCCATGTTGGGCACAGAGCTTACTTAAAAAGAAAAATAAAAGATCATAAGTTAAAAAAAAAAAGTATTTAGCAAATAGTAGTGGATGAATTAAATTAAAACACAGTACCCAATAGCAGCCAGGTACTTCGCAACATGGAATACAGGAATTCAACAGTCTCCTAAAGAAGCTGGCAACTGTGAGGGGGTGTGAGACCAAGAGACCCCTCACCCTCTATCTAGCTCCGAAAGGCAAGTGTTAGATTCAGTGCCCAGTACCATCACAGGGGAGGTTATCACTCTGTACAGTCAAGAAGTTCAGTCCTCACTGCAAGTTGAGAAAAAACCTTTAGCCTAACCCTTAGTGTTATAAGCTAAGTTGGGTCTCTCTAAACTTCATATGTTGAAGACCTAATCCTATACCTCAGAATGTGACTGTTTTGGGAAAGAAGGCCTTTAGAGAGACAATTAAGGTAAAAATGAGGTCGAATGGGTGGGCCCTAGTTCCTCATGACTGGAGTCTTTACAGGTGCTTAGAACACAAGCAACAACGGATTGAAGGATGGCACATGAAGACACAAGATGGGCATCTGCAAGCAAAGAATGGAGGCTTCAGAAGAGAACCACACCTGCAGACACCTTGATCTTGGACTTCCGGCTTTCTAGTACTTAGCCATGCAGTCTGTGGCATTAGGTCATGGCAACCCTAACAAACCAATTTGCATACTCAGACTGTCTGACTAAATGCACATCTCCAAACATGAAACAAGGCAGGATTTTCTACTTTGACTGAGTGTGTAAATTAAGCTCTTAAGTAAAAAAATCTGTAACTAGACTACTAAGAAACTTTAAAAGAGAATAGATTCTCACCACATAATTGTTTTCTAGAGATACCAAATTGAAATTTCCCTACTCTTAATTTCTTAACTACATGGCAATGTGGAAAAAGGCTATGCTGTTTACATGTTTTACAAATATTAAGTTTCATATTTTCAACTTCATAGCATTTTAATAGGAAGCCTGGCCAAGAAACCAAAGTGGAATCTGTTTGACTGACATTAAAAAGCAATGAAGTTACAGACCTGTCAAATATGTTCACATTTGGGCTCTGGCTGTGATACATGTATATTTTGACTGCTACTACCAGAATCATTTAATGATTTACAGACCTTCAGTGTCTAAAGCGTATGAGAGCTGTGACCCAATCTTTCTTCATATTTTCACATCATAACAAACCCCTCCCCTATTGATTAGATAACCAGAAGAATGGCCCAGGGTTTGAAGTCAAACCTGGTTTTGAGTCAAACCAGGCTGAGACTGCCACAGAAGGGAGAAAATAGAAAAGAGACATCAGGCTGGCTCAGGGTCTTTTGCCAGTTGGACTTTCCCCTAATGAGATGACATTTCTGGGCCACCAAAGGGCAGCTCTTAACTAGGGAGGTCATCCTGACGGACCCTTAGTGCCAGCAGATGGTTCTTTTATTTCTTCTCCAAGTCAAGCAGAAATTTGGACAAAGGGCTTTTCCTAGAAGCAGCCAGACAGCAGAATTCTCATCCAGCCTAGTCCCTTAGTCCCATCCACCAGAAGACTTTCTGGCCAAACTGTGATGGAGCTGCCCGACGGGCTTCTCAGAAACCTCCAAACTTAGTTTGCCAAGGCTAGCATTTTTTGCTATTGGCTCTTTTATTTATTTATTTTTTTAGAGTTGTTTCAGGTTTACAAAAAAAAAAAAAAAATGGAGAGGGAGGTTCACAGATTTCTCATATACCCTAGGCACACCCACCACACGCATAGCCTCCCCATTATCAACCCTCCCTACCAGAGTGCTACATTTGTTATAACTGATGAATCCACACTGACATATCATAATCATCCAAAGCCCATAGTTTACCTTAGGGTTCATTCTTG
Organism: Hyaena hyaena; assembly: GCF_003009895.1. NCBI lineage: Eukaryota > Metazoa > Chordata > Mammalia > Carnivora > Hyaenidae > Hyaena > Hyaena hyaena. The sequence goes on along the minus strand of NW_024080740.1, from coordinate 1,754,536 downwards.
GTACATTCTATGTGTTTGGAAAAATATATAATGACACAGATCTATCACAGTAATATCACACAGAGTATTTTCATGGCCTTAAAAATCCTCTGTGCTCTGCTTATTCACTTCTCTCTCTCCTCCATCCCTAGCAACAATTGATCTTTTTACTGTCTGCACAGTTTTGGTCTTTTGCAGACTGTTCTATCCTGGATTCTATGTTGGAATCATACAGTATGCAGCCTTTCCAGATTGGCTTCTTTCACTTAGTAATATGCACTTAAGGTTCTTCCAAGTCTTTTCATGGCTCAATAACTCATTTCTTTTTAGACTCAATAATATTCCTTTGTCTGGATGTACCACAGTTTATTTATCCGTTCACCTACTGAAGGACATCTTGGTTTCTTCCAAGTTTTGGCAGCTATGAATAAAGCTGCTATAAGCATCTTTGTGCAGGCTTTTGTTGAAAATATGTTTTCAACTTCTTTGGGTAAATAACAAGGAGTGCAATTGCTGGATCTTACAGTAAGTTCAGTTTTGTAAGAAATCTCCAAACTATGTTCTGAAGTGGCTGTGCCAGCAATGAATAAGAATTCCTTTTGCTCCACATCCCCATCAGCATTTGATATTCTCAGTGTTCCAGATTTCAGCCATTCTAATAAGTGGGTAGTGGAATCTCATTGTTAGTCTCTTTTGTTTTAAAGGCACTCTTTTGTATGACTTCTTCATGATTCTGACATGATAATTTCACATGTTAACCATTCAATAAAATCTTTTCTGCTAACATAAGTAATAATAAAATAAACTCTATCAAATTCCCCAAGTGTTTTATATTCATCCTGTTCCTAAGGTTCTGTATATATTTGGGGGTTGGAATGAAGCCAAATAAAATAAACAGAAGTTTTTTAAAGGCTGGTTCCTTTACCGAGTTATCATGGAAAACATTTCTTACGAAACATTCTGGGTATGTACATATGTAGACATGTTACTGCTATTCCCTAAAGTCCATCAATTCCTTTACACTCTGATCCCTGTAGTTACTGCCTCTTCAATGACTGTTTGTATCTAAGTTAAAAGCAACTTAGTATATAAAATAACTACCCTATGTTTACTGCCCTCATCACAAAACCTTCTCGTCAAGCATTTATTCATTCAATAAATATTTTAAAGCCTCTCCCATGTATCAGCTATAATGCTAGGTACACAGGTGTAACAGTTTGACGTAGGTCCTGTCCTTAGCATTTATAGATGTCTTATTTCAGGCAGCATTTACTCAGGATCCCCAGGATGCAATCAGCTGACAGCACAAGGCTATAAAGGAAGAGCTCCTTAGGTGGAAAAGCCAGACCATACCTGACAAACATACAGGTCAGACATAATACCTGATGCAGTCTCTAAGCCCTGGAGTCAACACAGAGGAAGGAGAGGGATAAAGCATGTGTACAAATTAAGACAATTTACAATACCAGAAGTGAATTACAGCTAGTTTCTTTTGCTTTGTTTTCTACCTTATCTTTAATATGGCTATTTTTTTCCATAATTAAAAGGCACAATATATGTTGAAATATAGAAAATGTCTGTGATATAATCATGACTAAAATATGTGTTTGGTACAATTTTAAGTTAGTAAGTATATGGAAATGAATGAAAAGAAAAATAAATAATGTAAAGCTTATGAAAGCAAAAATAATTTAGTTCACTTCAATCTTGTTGAAAGTCATCTATTAAAATAGAAATTGCCATTGAGAATGAGGGAGTGAGGGAGGAAGGAAAGAAAACTTACAATATGGGCATACATTTTGGGGGGTATCCCAAAAATCCTCCCAGAGAATACTCCAAACAATAACAATGATAAAAATTTGAAAACAATGTAACTAACCGTTAGATTTTCATTAAACTATAAATGAACTATAAAGACACAAGCAATGGGGCGCCTGAGTGGCTCAGTCAGTTAAGGGTCAGACTCTTAATTTTGGCTCAGGTCATGATCTCATAGTTCGTGAGTTTGAGCCCTGCGTTGGGGTCTACACGGGGCTTCTATCCCTCCCCTGCTCATGCTCTCTCAAAATAAATAAATAAACAAAAAATTAAAAGAATAAAGATGCAAGCATTAAAAAATAATACACTTATTTCCACAGTATCAATATAAATCATAATAAATCTTGGCTACTTGACATGTCACACAGGCACAACCTCACAGAAACTGAACTTAATGACCGAGACTTACATCATTCTGTATTTGTAAGTAGGATATGTGCAAAGACACTTACACACATAAATAAAAATTCTGCCTCAAGAAAACTACACTGTGGGACCACATCTCCACATAAAACCCTGAGAAGAGAAAGATCACAGAAGTAGGACTTAAATCCATTTCAGGCAATCTGACTTCTTAGATGATTATCAGAGCGCGTGTGTTCACTACATGAGGACCTTTTCTCTCGGGTCTGATACAATTTGGTCTAAAACCTCAAGGGATTTTAAACTCAATCATAAAGCATATATGCCTTTGGGTATACTTTATGACAAAAGTACATACACTATTATTCATGGGATCTGTACAGAACTCAACCTAAAAACCAAAATGCAAGTACAAACAGTGTTTGAATGCATTTAAAGATGGTTGAAACAAATGACAGTGTTAAGCAAAGTTATTACTTTCTGGGTGGGGTCATGACTCAACGCTGATCTACAGCTTGACACATGAAGCAGATGCTTGCCAATCAAATTCCCCCTCTAATAATTAAATGAAAAACAAAATGAAACAAAATTGAGCCACTTGCACTAATTAGTTGGGGCTGAGGATGAAAAGAAGCTGAAGGTCATTTGTTAGGGAGAGAGGCAAGATGGCCAGCAAGAACATGAAGGGGATTCTTGAAGAGGTCAACGCTATGAGGAAGAGAAGAAATAGATAAGCAAAATAAAAAGCTATGCAGAAAAAGAAATAAAACGGAGGGTGCCTGGGTGGCTTAGTTGGTTGGGTGTCCAATTCTTGGTTTTGGCTCAAGTCATGATCCCAGGGTCATGGGATCGAGTCCTGTGTCAGGTTCCATGCTGAGCCTGTAGCCTGCTTGGGATTCTCTCTCTCCCTCCCTCTGCCCCTCACCCCTCTTTCCCACTCACATACTCTCTCTCTAAAAATAAAAAAGGTTATGCAGAACATTGATAATGACAAATGCTGGCAAGGATGTGAAGCAACAGGAACTCTCATTTGTTGCTGGTGGAAATGCAACATAGTGTAGCCACTTTGGAAGATAGTTTGGAGGAGTCTTACAAAATGAAACATACTCTTTGTTTATAAAATTAAACATACCTTAATAGAAGATCCAACAACTGTACTCCTTGATATTTACTCAAAGGAGTTGAAAACTTACATTTTCAACAAAAATCTGCATAAGGATGTTTATAGCAGTTTTATTTGTAATTGCCCAAACTTGGAAGAAGTGAAGACGTTCTTTAGTAGGAGAATGAATAAATAAACTGCTGGTATATCCAAATAAAGGAATAGTATTGAGTATAAAAAGAAATGAGCCATCAAACCATCAAAGACACAGAAGAACCTTAAATACACATCACTAGTAAAAGAAGGTAATCTAGAAAGGCTATATATTACATGATTCCAACTATAGAATATTCTGGAAAAGGGAAATCTATGGAGACAGTAAAAAGATCAATGGTTGCTAGGAGTAGAAGAGAAAGGGAGATAAACAGGTAGAGCAGAGAGGATTTTTAGGGCAGGAAAAATACTCTGTATGATTATTAACACGATACATTTATTTTATTATATGTTTGTCCAAACCCATTGAATGTTTAATACCATGAATGAACCCTAAGATAAAGTCTGGATTTTGAGTGGTAATGATGTATCACTGTACGTTCATCAGTTGTAACAAATGCACCACTCTGGTGAGGGATGTTGATAGTGATGAAATTTATGCATTGGAAGGGGTAGGAGGTATTTGGGAAATCTCTATTTTTCTCCCAATTCTGTGAACCTAAAACTGCTTTGAGAAAAAAAACAGAGTCTTTAAAAAAATGTGCAGAGAGATACAAAATCACTGTGAGAGAGGCCACGATGACAAACAGGAGAAAATGCAGAAAGCAGCCAGTTCCCAGAGCTGCCTCAATCCTTTTATTTCATGTATATCCTCAAGGTAAACCTTCATTCAGCTATTGCTACTTTCATGAGTTTCTGTTCGCTGCAACCAAGAGCAATCTGGAGCAGGAATCAGTTCTAGAATCAGCAATAGATCCTTGGAGAAGACATGGGATTAACTATGAAATATCAAGTAGGGGACAATGAGGATGTTCTCATCCTTTAATACTGCCTAATGAACCCTCCAGAGATAGTTGAAAGATCCTTTTACTGTTACTCTCATTGAAAGATAGATTCTAATTTCTCTCCTCTTGATCCTTGGCATAAGTGGTTTGTTTGACCAAGAGAAGAGAGCAAGAGTGACATTCAAAGTCAGATGATCCTAAGAAGTCTTGCAGTTTCTGCCTGGGACTCTCAGAATGCCTTCTCTTGGGAAGCTCCTGCTTAGAATCAAGCTGCCAAGGTTTGAAAAGCCCAAGCTACCCAGAAAAGCCACACTAGGAGCTCTGGACAACAGCCTCGCTGGCATCACTGCCAGCCACAAGTGTGAGTCATCTTGGACATCTGTCCCAGTCAAGCCTTCAGATGACTGTAACCCCAGCTACCTATAACCACATGGAGATCACATATGAGAAGTGCCCAGCTGAGCCCAGTCAACCCACAGAAACAATAAAATAAGTTTTAGGATGACTTGTTATATAGCAATAGATAACCAGGATGCTTCTTCTCCTCAAGAACACTAGTATCATTCCCATCAGGAAGGAGGCAATGAGCAAGGACCATAAGGCAGATAGGGACTGTGTGTGCTGCCAGTGCAGAGGGTTATCATTTCAAATCTACTTAGTGTTGGGCAGGAGTTTAAACAGTGAGACTGAAGAAAGGACTTCAGGGAAGAAACTCCAAGTTACAAAACGTTGGTTAAGTAAATACACTATTCCAATTATAGCTATATAAAATCACATAAATCCACACATCTATAACAGGCATACTCACTGTATACCACATGACAACATTTGAATAGAATTTTCTCATTTAAAAATTTATTCTTTTCTTGCAAGCAAAGCACAGGAGCTGGGCTAGTGGGAAAAAATGCAACGGCATCAATGTAAGAATCACGAGTTGCTCCTATAGCACGAAGTCAGAATAAAGCCTCAGAAAGCAAACATTTACGTTGCTCAGGAATATACTCATAAAAAGCATAAAGACATGCATGGAAATGAAAATCACCAATTTCGAGACAGGGTTATTTCTTGGGGGGGGGGGGAGCGGCAGGGAGGGAAAACCTATTGTGCCAGATACGGGGGGAGACCTCCAGTCGTATTTGTCAAATTTGACGTCTTACATTAGGTAGTAGGCATGTCGGTGTCTTGCATCATTTTGTTTTTTAAATAGTGAGGATTAACTGCAATTGAATGTCATGTAAAAAAAAAAAAATGAATGATAAAAACCTGCCTCAAAAGTGGTCTCTGATATACTGCTATACAAACAGGCATAAAAGTATCACGCATATGGGAATTGCCGTAAGAATGGGAATACAGGCAACGTTAGGGTCAAACTTGTAGGGGATGACAATTAAGATTGCTCTTCATGCCATGTTTTCATCAGTGGTGATATTCTCACCAGTCCCTTCCAAAACCAGTGATGTGAGCAAATCAATTATTTCTGTCACTTAAAATGAATATAAACTTCCACAAGCATGAGATATATTACACACACATACATACACACAAATGAGCACGTGCATTGTTTATGAGTATGGGTCTCAACAGGAAAAGAATATTGTGGGCCCATTGTCAAAGGACTATTGTTCAAAAAGCATGTTTACGTGTCTCCCTAAAAATTATTACAAAATGCTATTATTTTTCTATTGGTATGCAAATAATTTTTACTGACTATGAGCTTTAAAAAAGAGAGGTTCGTCCTTTGACATCTTTTTTCCCTGGTGAATATTATTTCATTTCTTTCTATTTCAATGTAGATTTATTTTCCTGTCAAATAAGTTAATCATCATACTTAAATTCTCCTTGGAAACCAGTCATGACACCACTTGTATTTCCTTATCTGAGGACTTGTTAAGATCAAAGGATCAAAAATTGAAGATCCCAGACCCCTCAGGATTTCACTGAATGCAGAGAAGACAATCAATACACAATTATTATGTTAAGGACGGACACGTACAGACCAGATGGCATTACCTGTGTTATTTATAAGCAGCAAAAACACAGTAATAACAACAACGTGGTGAGAGATAATATTAGTTTTTAAAGTCGCTGGGAACCTACTTTGAAATGGGTAGTGACAGGCCCCTTTTGCTCTGTCACATTTACTGTGAGCCCCACCATCACTGACAGTGACCCCCAATCATGTTCCCCTACAGGGGCTAAGCTCCTGACCCGAGAAGAGGAAAGATGGAAAGAAACAGAAGGTATATATGTTTGTGCTGGGGTGCCTGAGGATCTGGGTCTCTGTCCAAATCCTACAACTACTAGCCTAACTTTGCACGTAGAAAACCAAGGTATGGAGAAAACACAAACCACAAAGAACTTTTCAGACTCAGAGTTTGCAAACCCCAGGCTCAGCATTTAGATTAGTCTTGAACTGTGCTGAATACATCACTACTGTTAAGTGTGAATCTACAAAAATGCTCAGAAAACTGAAATCAAATTTTTAACAGTGCTCTAAACCAAAGCTAATCTCAGTGCAAATGACGACTTTAAAAATTGAGTCAGATTTAACCCTTTTATCCACCTCAATGAAACTGAAGAGTTTTTAATCTCTTCAGTTAGAGATTTTACTATATCAAAAATAAATTAAGAAAGGGCATTAATTTTACTGCCTTTTCCCCCAAATTTGCTATCATTGTGGTTGTTTTTTCTGAAACAATAATGAAACGGACTATTAGTTTTGCTAAGTGCTATAAAGGTAACGGCCTTTATACCTTTATACCTCCCGGAGTATTTTCCCTGTTTTTGCAGAAAACAGATAATAAAACAGAAAAGGCTTTATTCAAAGAAATGACCAGCTTTGGTTACAAGGGAAAAGTCAGCCATGTGTACTAATTCTCAGTAATAATGAAGCAAGGGGAGCTCCCCGGGGATGTAGAAGTCAGTGCCTGGCATGCTCGGGTGAACTAAGCAAGGGAGCTGGCCACGTGACACAAGCTTTCAAAGCCCTTTGTGTTCCCAGTGGGGAGACGAGGCTGTGGAGCTCACAGGACTTTCTAAGGTGTGTGTCTGGCTCCGAGGACGGGAAGACGCTGTCGCAGCTGCCAAGGGAAGGTGCAGCTCCTTTAAAAACACACTGAAGATGGGATCATGTGTCCCACCGCTCAGAGATCTGAAGGGTCTGGATTGTTTGCTACCTACGGGATTGCTCACTTGAAAAATAAACTCTTACGTCTTAAAGCAGCGTTGGTGGCGGGGACAACACGGGAGACCTGGGATACCGAGGACCCCGCTGTCTACCAGCCCGTGAGATGAAGGACGGCAGACCTCCTTTCGCAGATAGTTTAAATAGCCGCAAAGCCCAAGCGGCTCCAGTTTTAAGCCTGTGTTTAGATCAGGTTTGAAGAAGGGCTGCACCTCTTTACGACGATGAGGCACCCACTTCTGATGCCAACCCGCGTTTGTGTTTGAAATGGGCGCCCACAGACAGGAGAGCAAGACCACCTACAGCAGACAGTACGTGCCACAACCCATCTCCCTGGCACCCAGGCCCGGGTGCAGGCAAAATGTTTTCATGAGAAAGAAAATAAACCTCCAGATTATTGCCAAAATCTTGAGCAGCTTCATATAATTAATTTCACATTTTAAATTCTTACAGAGATCTACAATCCTGTCTTTTCGAGCAGGTTTAAAACCTTGCGTTTTCAGAAAAGCAAACCCAGGGGACTTACAGGAACACCTTGCTGGCTCAGACCCGTGAGCCAGCCTGGAGGCCAGGCCACACTATGGCCACGCCACTCTGCGATGACAAAATCTAGTTACTTAAATGGACACTGTGGTTGTTTCAAATGAAGAGTGCTTCTCAGGAGGAGCAGCTGTTACACCTTCTAATAATGATCTTTTTGATTATTATTGTGTGCTCTTTTTATTTAGGACATTAAAGCCTCCCTTTTCCCACCCTGAATGCTCCTAAAGTTACAGGACAAGGGGATCCTACTTGGCCATCTATGACAGGTCAGTGATCAAACAGAAAGAGAGTCAGGCACTAGCCAAATTCCGCCCATCTCTTAAGAACTACCAGGACTAGGACTTCTTAGTTCCTGCTACATTCAGGGAACCCCCATTCAATGTGAGGACAATAAGCCCTTTCCAAACAAAGGTTCAATATTCTCAGGTGTTTGCTCAGCATCTAAATGCAATGATCTTCAAGAAAAGATCATTTTGTGAGTAACACTCCCTGCACAGAATGAGCTAATTAAAAAAAAGTGACTTCATCATTCTCATAAGAAACATAGGACTAGATGGAAAATACACCAATATTGTACTGCCCTAGTGATCAAAGTCCGTTTATTTAACCAACCTTATCTTTAAATAGTGCCAGTCTTTGTAGAAGAGTTTAATTTACTTAAAGTATTTGCATTCACATGAACAAACCTGTACATGAGATAAAACAAGACATCATGTTTCGTAGAGCTTAAGAACAAGATGCAGGTTGTTCATCCATATAAAGAAATACTCATTCCAAGCAGTTTTAACAATGCAGAGCACAGTCAGCCAGTTTTTTCCCCAGTGTCCTTTTTCTAGAAGCATAGGGAAGCTTGAGGAGTTGCTGGTATTGTAAGGTAAAGCAAAGCACAGAGCTATGGCTGCTGACTCCAAACTACAAATTTAAGTGCCTGACCCAGCAGAGGGTGTCATGAGGAAAGAACGTGCTACAAATTAACTTCAGAAAAAGGTTAGCAAAGATTCTTTCAAAGGCCAAACACTTCTGCCACAAATGACTTCTATTGCAGAACCAACCAAAAGCATGATGGACTTAACAGGCATGACTTAACAGGCAATAAGATCAGGAACGTTTACCCTTCCATCTCAGGAATGGCTGTCCATGCCCTAGAAGGCTCTGCCCTTGCACAGGATCTGTGGTTGAACAGAAGCCTTAGTCCACATTAGGTTACCATGGTAGGGATATGCATGTGAAACAATCTTTTCAAACAGAGTTCTGCGAAAGGTACTTACACAGCCTCCAGCAAGAATTTCTGCTGCAAGTGGGACCGAACCATCTTTGTGCATAAATTTATCTCTCACAAAATCATTCACCTTGAAGAAAAATATTTACAGAAGCTGATAAAAAATATAAAGGCATTAAACACATATAAATATACAACATATATATGTTCTTTTTCTCTGTCATCATACTGAAGTAATCATAAACTAAATAAATTAAGGATCTTAAAAGAGTTTGAGAAATGCCCTCAACTATCCATGTAGTCTATCCATGTAGTCTGTCTGTCTGTCTGTCTATCCATCCATCCATCCATCCATCCATCCATCCATCCATCCATCCATCTATCCATCTATCTATCTATCTTCCAGATGTTTCAGGGAGAAAAAAACTGAAAGATAGATGACTAGGGGCACCTGGCTGGCTCAGTCGGTGGAACATGTGACTCTTGATCTCAGGGCTGTGAGTTCCAGCCCCATACTGGGGGTAGAGATTACTTAAAAACAGAATATTAAGAATAGAATAGAATAGAATAGAATAGAATAGAATAGAATAGAATAGAATAGAGAAGGGGGATGGGAAGAAGGAAGGGAAGAGCAAAGGGAAGAGCGAAGGGAAGGAAAGGAGATGGCTTACCAGCTTAAAATGCAAATATGTCTGGCAACCACACTAGCATAAGAGACATACTGACATGAGGGACAAAATAAAAACAAAGGATTTAGAAGTTAAAAGCTATTTCACAGGGTTTGATTAAAAATCATTTTCAAGTCTTCTAGCAAAATTTAATCTAAAACAAAACTCATTACTGAGACAAAGCTGGGTAAGTAGGTTTTTCAGCTTAATAGAAATTCAGTATCTAGGGATTCTCAACATCAGTAACATTAATTAATTATCATGTACTTGAAATGATATGTACTACAAGCAATTTTAAGAATCAATCATGGTTTGGGAAGCTACAAGCCAGAGAAGATTAGTTGTCCCAAGGTCACACAGCAACACAGTAAAAAAAAAAAATCTCAGGCACCAAGGCTACAGAGCCCAATCTTGAAGTAGGATTGAACTTTCTGGGGCTTTATGACCTTCGTGATATAAAGGCAGCATCCACCCATTCCACAAGCTTCCTGAATATCGCCCATCTGTCACACAAGGACCTGGCACTGGATAAAAGATCAACTTCAACTAGAACTCAGACCCTGAACATGCAGCCTGGCAGATGCTTAAAGAATGTACCTGAAACACAATTTCTATAAACAGCACATGTAACTGGGCTTCAGAATCAGGAAAATCTGATTTCGAATTCCAATCTTTCTACTCCTGAATTGTGTGAACACAGATAAATACTTAAACCCTGTGGGCCACACTTTCCTTATCTAACTTCTGGGTCACACTCTGCTTGAGATTAAACACTAACAGATCATACATGTAAAGTACCAAATATGGTCGGTATTGAGGCAAACTTAGCAGCAACTGCTGCCTCCTCTGCAGTGGCAGTGGCGGTAGTAGCCACCACAAATTTTGTTCAAATGTAACATCACATTTGTAGATGTCCGGGGTTCAGGGAGGACAGTGAGAAGCTATGTGTCACGAGGGGCCTCGGTCTGGATCAGCCAGCGCCTCTGAGGAAACACAAATCAGCTGTTTCCCATAAGAGTATCTGCTAGACTCCTGAGTGTATGCAAACTCCCTTCAAAAGAAGCATCAACTCAAAAGACTTACTGTAAGTTTTATGGCCTTCTCTGGGGCCACTCCCAATAACTGTGGCAACAGACCTAAAAAACAGCAAAAAGTAGAAGTATATTAAATAAATTACTGTTAACTAAATAAATCAACAGCTCTAAAGAGGGGATCACCATCTAAAAACTGGGGAAATCTTTGCTGCGATTTTCTGCTATTACTTTTAATGAGAATACGCGGAATGGCATGTGCAAGTACTAATGTGTCTAAGAGCCACATCAGGCCCAAGCAAATTCCTCTCATATTCTGGATCGTTTGCACGTTGGGTAAATCAACAGTATAGTGATGTAGGAAATCTCATTATTCCATAAGTTTGTTCTTTTCCCTCCTGACTCTTAAGTAAGTGAAATAAGTGCTCTGTAGTGGATATATTATTTTTTTCTAACACTTTTCTCATCCCTCCTACCCCAAAAGGCCCACAGGTTAGCCATTCACTCACCTAGCAGCAAGCACAAAACAAACAAGGTTCTTGCTCTGACCAGTCTCAGACAGAAAGAAGGGAGAGGCCTTCCTGAAGACATGACAACTAGGGGAAAATGCATTTCTGGAATGGGAACAGATAAGGCAAAGAAAGCAGAGAAGAAACAAGCCTGGTGTGCTCAAAAGTGAAGGTGGACCTTGGTGAGCTCCCTCGCACAAAGCAGGCGTGAGCCATGACATGGGTCGGGGCCAGATGCTACTGACACATGGTACGCCAAGGTCCTGAGCTTGATGAAAAGTAATTACAAGTCTCAATCAGGAAAGTGATATGCTAATTCATATTTTAAAAAGACCAATTCTAGTTGCTATCTGGAAAAAACACAGGATATACTAATAGCGTGTGTGCGCGCGTGTAGGTCCAGAGAGGAGACTGCAAAAGAAAAAGTGGGTTTGACATGAATACCTGGGTAGAGATCAAGGGGTGAGAAGTGAAGAGTTCGGTTTTAAACATGTAGGCAGAGTGGGAATTATGAATTAGAGCACAAGCGAGACGTAACGGACGCTTCTAGGAAAGGAACTTAAGCACAGGAGCGGATCTATACAGGTAAACTAAGAAATATTATCATTTTCATTTGTTCTTTCTAGGAAAATAAAGTCAAAGGCAGATGCCTTTTCTTGGAAACACGCAGCAAGCTATCCCTGAAGATCAGAATATATCGTTCCTGACGTCATACTGCTTCATAATGTTAGCCTTTGTCCGTAAGGACAAATTTCTAATTCATCAACATAAAAGGGTTCACTTTCAAGGTCTTCTGAGAGACCAGCCTGGCACACAGCATTCTCCCTAAGCCCACAGCCAAAGATCACGAGCATGATGGCTGTGTGTGTATCCAGCCTGAAGATGGGTTTTATTGAGTAGCACAGGGTTTCAAACATAATTTGTTTGAAATTTGTTTGTAAAGACAGATAGGTCGATCGACTGATCCATCCATCCATCTGACAGCCCTGGGCCTCTTTCTGACATCATGGCAATCTGCTCCAGCTAGGAAAGGCTCTGCCCTTTAGGGCCCGAGCATCAGTTCACCAAGGCTCCCCTGCTCCCGAATGCCAACATGGCAATGAGGACAACTGCCAGTTGTCATTCATCATTTTCTTGCTCTGTTGATGTTTTCAGAATAGAGAAATGTTTTTCTGTGCTTTTGGTTTGAAAAAAAGTACAAACAAAACAGCCTCTTCATTTACAAAAATGGGAGAAAACTCATTTCATTGTGGAACTGAGTGATGAGGATGCTGATGCTGATGAGAATGTTGTTGAAAAGGAACTAACTTGAAAACAGCTCACATGTTGTTTATTTTGTGTCAGGCACTTTAGTAACTCATTTAATCCTCATATGAGTTTGCAAGGTCTTCTCTAGGCAGCCATGCTCTGAGCCTGCTTCACCCCAGGACCACAGCTGATTGGATAAGGATAAGACACCTAAGATATGCACAGCCACTGAGTTCAGCAACCTGGGCCCTATGATCTGGTACCATAAGTGGAGCTAGCCAACTATCTACAGTAGCCTAAATATGGAAAGTATGGAAAGAGCCTAAATGTCCATCAACTGATGAACGGATAAAGAAGGGATGTGGTTTATATATACATTGGACTATTACTTGGCAATCAAAAAGAATGACATCTTACCATTTGCAACAACATGGATGTAACTAGAGGGTGTTATGCTAAGCGAAATAAGTCAGTCAGAGAAAGACAAATACCATACGATTTCACTCATGTGGAATTCAAGAAACACAGCAGATGAACACAGGAAGGAAAGGGAAAATAAGATAAAAAAACAGAGAGGGAGACAAACCATAACAGACTCTTAAATACAGAGAACAGACTGAGGATTGCTCAAGGGATCTGGGTGGGGGGATGGGGTAAATGGGTGATGGGCATTAAGGAGGGTACTTGTTGGGATGAGCACTGGGTGTTATCTGTCAGTGATGAATCACTAAATTCTATTCCTGGGTGGGGGGAGGGGGAAGTGGAGCTAGCCAGTCAAGAGTCTTCCCCCAGGAGCATAACCAGGTCCTCAGAGGTGAAGAACCAGTTAGCTCAGGGGCACAAACTAGAGAAGATGCCCTGTGGAGCAGGGAACATGGCCAGCTGAAGCCCTGGACATGCTAATGAAGCATTAAGAAAATAAGGATATGAAAAGGTTGGGGGAGAGAAGAGAATGTGAAGCAAATGCCAGAGAGAGAACACAGCCCACGAAAGGTGCACAGATGGGAGAAACCATTTGGACCATCTTCCAGAAGGTCCCTCCGAGGCCAGCTTCTAGGGACACTCTTGCCCTGCAATCACTATGAGAGCTCTGCCTTCCTTCTCTCTCGAGTAAACCCTTCCCCAAGCTCTGCTCTCACTAGTTTGAGTAGGGCTGTGCTCTTTATAATCTAAATGAACCAAAGCAACACAGAAAACATGAACTATGGGGCAAGGAAAGTGCTCTTATTCAAAGCAGGCTGTGTTCTCTCCTCCTAAACTACATACATTTGTGAATCTTTTACCTATACCATATGAGATAATACAATGTCTCTAATATGACTAGAAGCTTTGTCATTACTTTATGAAAGTACAGCGTTAATTTCCACAGGTAGAATATCAGGGTGCGCTGTTGTAACTACATTTTAACATTTACAATTCCCATGTTGCTCTGTATTCAGGTCAGGGACCAAAATACTTAGTTAAATACTTACTTGCTAGATGTATTTTTCTCATCATTAAATTGTTGACCGAAACCATGGATGGGTTGAGAGCACTGTGATTTAAATGATGATCTCTTGTCTCTATAACTACCCTGTGACAGTCTTTTAAAAAGACTAATAAAAAACAGCCCAGAGAGCCGAATGACTACAGTGTTAGGTACAATCACTTCAGCCACCCTGTTCAGCTACTGAGATTTGTCTTTCTCACTATAAATTTAGTAATGCACCGTGAATAGCAAAAAACAAAACCAAACAAAAGAGAAAAAAAAAAAACCCTGCATTTAAGACTAAATATAGGGCAGCAAATATTTATTTGTTCAGCAAACAATTACCAAGTGTCTTGCATGCCGGGGACTGGAAGGAACTGGGATGGACGTAGTAAGATCGGTGCCACCCCTGAGAGAGGTTCTCAGATTAGAAGAAAAGGGAAGCCTAGGTGTCTTGGTGTCCCCAAAAGGAGATAAACCACCTTAAAAAAGAGTGGTGAGAACCACAGCCCAGAGGCATCAAAAGAATTATGTGAACATGATGGAGAGCACCAGTTTCCCAAAGGAGGGACGATGGCATCTAAGAGGAAGAGGTCCCTGACCTAGATCTTTAAGGACAGGCAGTGGTTCACTGGAGAAAAGAGATGTGGGTAGTCCTGTCCTGCGTGCTACCCATGGCAACATGGCCAGGAAGAGGGAATTGTGAGTGAAAGGCCCCCAAATCTCAAGATCGTGGCACATTCTGGGTTAGGGCAAGATCACTGAAGGCTGCGGCTAGACCCGTAGGCCGGGTCAGATATAGCAGCAGTAGGGATAATGACAATGGCTAGTATTGGGGGACACTAACTGCATGTCATGCACTGCTCTATGGGCTTTCTGTGAATCAACACATTTAATCCACTCGAGTCAAAACAGTAACTCAGTCCAAGTTATTTTTATCCCGTCAACAAACAAGCTGACTCCCAGGAGCCCGTCCAAGGTCACTCATCTGTTAGACAGAGGGACAGGTTGAACCAGGCAGTCTGATCCTACCTGGTGCCCTGTACTGCTTCTCTCCCAGGTCACATGAAGGAGCGTGAACCAAATTCTGTAGACACACGGGGTGGCTTTTAAAGTAAACTTCCAGAGTAAAGTAGTAAAGAGTTCTAGAGGCAGGTGAAGGACAGATGGTAAAGGCACAGACCTAAGACATGGAGAGTAATTAAAAGATTAAAGTAATATAATCAGAGGGCGCCTGGGTGGCTCAGTCAGTTAAGTGTCTGGTTTTGGCTCGGGTCATGATCTCATGGTTTGTGAGTTTGAGCCCCACGTTGGGCTCTATGCTGACAGCTCAGAGCCTGGAACCTGCTTCAGATTCTGTGTCTCCCTCTCTGTCTGCCCCTATCCTCCCCCCAAAATAAATAAATATTTAAAAACAAGTAAATGAAGTAATATAATCAGAGGCCCTGAGTTTGACCGAATGAATAACTTCAACTATGTAAGAATAAAACTGAAGTACAGATCCATTCCTAAGACTTGGGCCAGATGTTGGCACATGAGGACACACTGGGCAAGTGCCATATGTGTGGCGACTGGCCGGGCTAAATGGAGAAACAAAGGTGGCGGTGGACTGCAATCTGAGCAGCACTGCAGATGTAGGCCTGGACACCTTCATCCCTGGGTAAATGCCCTTCCACAGGGGTCATGATCCGTGGGACAATAGAAAGTCACAGAGGTGGGAATTTCAATAACCTTTCTGGCTCCTTGACTTTGCGGGGGGTGGGCAACATGGCTCAGAAATGCCTAAAAAAGCCCATCTGGCTACGGCACTTCAACACCATCGCACTGAAGTTTAAGGTACATATGTGCATGACATCTGGGTAACTCAGCAGAAAAATCAGGCTCCTAACATAAGATGTTTCTGTTGGATTCTGGAAACTCATTTTAACCATCAGAAACAGAGAATGGATGTGTGTGTTGTTTCTAACTTGTCAAAACAGCAGTCTATTTTCCAACTGCCTCAAATGAAATTTATTAGTGTGGTTAGTTTTCTAATCTTCTCATTTTAGTTCAGCTCCATCAGCACATAGGGCAATGCTTCCCTGGCAAACTTTACCAGAAGGCTGCTAATGCGAGAAAAGATTTACAGGGTACGATATTAATATAGTATTTTGTCTTCAAATTTCATGGGGTTGAGATATAAATCACACTAGCCCTTCTGCAACCCAATAGCAACTGGGCTGCAGTTTTGGGAACAAAGCCCACATCAGGAACCTCTAAATCCAGCTTCATCTGGTCCCCAAAAAGGGGTTCCTGGGAGCCGTGTGCTGGATCAGAGGGCTACTGTGCTATTCTTTACTTAAAAATCTTTCAGAAATATAATTTAGAGCCACAGAGTTGGAAGGGACTAGGAGAGAAACTCATTAATAATGCTTCTAATTGAAGCTATTTATTTCCAGTGGCTTGGCAGCAAGTGACTGGCTTGGACCCTGGGTTTTGGAGCTTGAGGGAGATGGGCTGGAATCCCAGGTCTGTACCTTTTTCATGCTGAGTGATCTTGGGAATGTTATTCTTTGAACACTAGATTTCTCACTGGTAAAACCGGGATGCTAATGATGACTCACTGGTTTATTATAATAATTAAGTGAGTAAATGTATACAAAGAGCTAGATACTATTCGTAGCCTTCATTATGTATTCAAAAATGTCATGTTTCTATCATCAATCTGTTCAAGGCATATCCTTGATTCTCTTCCAGCTTACAAGAGGCAAATCAGCCTGAATCATATTCACAGTCTGGAATTAAGTAAGAAGGATAATGCTGTCCCCATTGCATTACACCCATCCTTAGAAGAGTTGTGCCCAAGATATGAGGGCACATCTGGTCTGAGAGGGTCTAGTGGCCCTGCTTACTTTATGCGAAGATAAGGAAGCAGTGCAGACATAACACATCTTTACATTTATAAGTTAAAATGTTTCTGTTAAAAAGTTAAACACTGCTCAGGGTGCCTGGGTGGCTCAGTCAGTTAAGCGTCCAACTTTGGCTCAGGTCATGATCTCAATGGTTCGTGAGTTTGAGCTGACAGCTTAGAGCCTGGAGCTTGCTTTGGATTCTGTGTCTCCCTCTCTCCCTACCCCTACCCCACTCACATTCTCTCTCTCTCTCTTTCTCTCAAAAATGAACATTAAAAAAAATTTTTTTTAAGTTAAACTCTGCTCAACCTCTGAAGATAAGCAACTTTCTACCATATAATTTCTGCTGAGCGGCAGAAGAGCCAGGTGATTAAGAGCGTGGAGTCGGGATGCAGGCTGCCACGTCTGAATGCTGTCTCCGTTCTCCATTAGCTGTGGGATTATGGACAACTTGCCCAATGTCCTTGTACCTTACTTTCTACATCTATAAAATGGACATAAACACAGTGCTGTCTTCATGGGGTAGTTTTGAAGATGCAATCGGTTCATATACATAAAGCCCTCCAAGCACAGAGGACGTACCACAGAAGTGATTTTTGTTGTTGTCTGTTTTTATCTTCATCAACATCACCATCATCACTATCCTCTTCCTTCACGGAAACTGGAATCTAGGAAGGCGAAGCAGCTGGTCCCAAATCACTAAGGGTTCGGTGACCATGCAACGGCACGCAGTGGAATTCAGCCCCAACACCTCACTGAAGCCCCCGCGTGCTCTGCTCTTCCCTGTTCGCCCTGGTAGACCTACGGCTCCAATGTTCTTCTTTGCTCTGCAAAGGCTTTTCTTCTGGCCTAGGCTGTTCCAGGACCTTTCTCTGGGTCCCGCCTGGCACTGGGCTAGCACCATGCACGGGTCGGCCCCTTCACACAACAGAAGGAGGGTGGATATGTGGTGGACATACACATCATGCCTCCACCCCTCTCTCTCATGCGTGCATGTGCTCGCTCGCTCTCAGATTTCTCGCTCTCTGGATCCTGAATATGAGGCTCTTTAAAAGAATGAAGGCACTGAACGGCGGGCCCAAGTGGCAGGTTATGAGCTGGTGAACAAGTCAGAGTTGGGAACACACTGGGGACTGGGCTCAGGTGGAGCAGCGGGGCAGGAGCTGGGCGGACAGTGCACGGACGAGGGTAGCCACCGTGCGGAAGCCATCCCGACAGGCCAGGCTGTGTGGCTGGATGAGACAGGCGGGGGCACAGACGCCGAGGGGCCACAACAAGGAACAATCTCCATAACCGGGGCAGCATCCTTGTCTCAGGTCAGACTAAAACAAGCCCAGCCTGGACAGAGGTAATGCAGAGCGTGTCCCATGGGGCAGAAGGCACTCAGGGCAGAGAGGGGCAGCAGGGTTCAGTAGGGGAGATCAGAGCATAAACTATCCGCGCTGCTCTAGCAAAAGGCACATGAAGCACACTTTCTTGTGTTATCTAGTTTCAACCCAGAGGAAACCCCTCCAATGTTACGTTCTTACCCCCCTGACCTCCCCGCAGGGGCCACCACACTTGCCCTCATCTTCCCAGGGAGCCCCTCCTTGCTTTCAACATCAGATTACCCTTCATTCGGGAGCTATCAGCACTCTGCACGCCCGGTCTCACAGCTTTTATTCCTGCTCCTAGTTCCATGGCCTTCTCTCTTCACTTGTTCAAGCTTTCTTTCCTCCCTCCTCCTCCAACCGCCCGTCTGTCCGCCTTTGACTCATATTGCCCCGAGGCATGAGGCGTTTCCACCCCCCTCCCCAACTGGCTATCCCCTTTCAGAGCCCTGAGCTCACTCCAGGTCTGGAGTGGGCTCTTGTGTGTGTGTGTGGGGGGGGGGGGGGGGGCGGGTAACCCCAAGGTGACTATGCAGTGGAGCTGGGGAAACAGCAGGGGAGGGGACACAGTGCAGACGTTCAGATTTGAATCATTGCTCGTCTGGGTTATGTGTTTTACTGCACATGTCAAGAACCATCTGATATCTCAGCCATGGCTCAGGATGCCTTTGAGAGACTAAGTGTCAAAATGTGAACCAATGATACTGATTATAGGCTAGGAAGGATTTAGTTCCTTGGACTCTTCCTCTGTTTTGGGGCTGGTTTCCTAGAAGTGAAGATCATTGGGAAGAAAGGTCAAATCACCCTCCTTCAGGTTTTCACTCTGGTTGGTACACGGCAACTCCTGCTTACCTATCCTTCCAGCTCAACTAATTCCTTGCTGCCGAAGTTTCATCTGCTCCCCTTGCTTCAGCCTCAGCAATGGCAGCAGCTGGTTATAAATGACCATTCTAGAGGCCCAGAGCTACCTCACTCAACCTTTTCTTTGCTGGGCTTCGTTTCAATCTTTTCATCATCTTTCCCAAGTTTCTAAGCTCGCCGCCGTTTTCATTTGGCCCTGTCAGGCCTCTGACAATGCACCCACCCACCTTGGTCTGACTTTGTGTTATTTCTGCCTCCCACGTTAACACCCTGTGCTCAGTACAGTTGGCTCACTGTAGATTTCTGCAGATGTGATTATCCAAGCTCACGGTTTCCTAGAAACAAACATCTGCCTTCTGATCTTTTCAAAACCTTATTACCCTAAATTAAAAATGCAACAACTGACTGAAAAAAAAAATAAATAAATAAGGCTCAAACCCGTCTAGTTCGTGCTCCTAAGAAGCTTCGTTGGACATGGATGGACACCCAAGACTCCGTGCAGTTCAAGGACTCAGTTGGTTCCAAAACACATGCGTTCTTAAGTTATACAAAACAGTTGTAGAAACTCCAGTCCTTTTATTTTGGTGCTAGATTTTTTTTTTTTTAATTTATTTTTATCCACACGAATTACGCAAGAAGGAATTTCACCATAGACTCATGTAATTTGGGTAATCTCTTCTATAGAGACATTAACCACAAGAGGCCTTGCTTAAATTAGCTGTCTGACAAAACTTCCTTCCAGAACGCAAACATATCAATAACTTCCTGAGATATCACTACAATATCCTCTAGATGTCACCTTGAGAACATTCCAGGATGGAAGACGACTGCTTTTGCACTACACAGACAACCTGAAATAGACCCATTTAATAAGACTTTGCAACAATCAATAGTCTAATTAAATTTTTTTTTTTTGCTAGTTACCTCACTGTAACCAGTGCTCCAAATTAAGTTCAATTCATGAAATGATCTAATTTCTCTTTCTGGCAGATTTTCTTTATGGCTTCTCCCACCAACAGAAACAAAACAAAAACCTTCCTTTAAGAAGTATTTCTTGTGGATTCTGATTTCTCTTGAATACGTCATTCTCCCCCAAAAGTCCTCCTCCAAGCACTTTCCAATTTCTAAGGCTGCTCATCTCCTTACCTGAAGCATCTGAGGGAGGAGAGTATAGCAAAGTTTAAAGGCGGAAATTAGTTATTCCTGGACTGGCAAGGGCACTTAATTGGGAATGATTACCCAATCGCTTCCTCTTTAAATTTTTTTAGATGTTTTTATTTATTTATTTTTGAGAGAGAGAGAGAGAGAGCAGTTGGGGAGGGGCAAAGAGGGAGGGAGACATAGAATCTGAAGCAGGCTCCAGGCTCCGAGCTGTCAGCACAGAGTACAACACAGGGCTCAAACTCATGAACCATGAGATCATGACCTGAGCCAAAGTCGGACGCTTCAGCAACTGAACCACCCAGGTGACCCACAATTGTTTCTCTCTTTAGTACGTCAAGTCCATAGCAGGCCAATAACTGACTCATTTGGTCATGTGGCTCACTGAAACCAAAGGAACTATCATCAGGTAATTCATTAAGAATTTTAAACACCTTAATTTCTGGCATGAAATCAAGCTGGGGAGTAGGGAGGAAACACAGGAAGACTTCTATAAGTGACTTCAGGGAGATCTGGATTATTTTGGGTGTTATTTCCCTCCATACAGATAGACTCAGTCTGGGGGCCTAATTTTCAAAAACTACAGAAAATCCTTGGAACATCAATCGGTTTTTTGTAGAGAAAGCAGTCTACATAATGGAGGTCTGCAGAGTCAGTCTCATAGGATTTCCAAGGGGATCCTTGCTGATCCCCCTGCCCCCTAATAAGAGACTCCCGGAGACAAGGGGACAGGGAGCTGTACAGAGTCATGGATAGTCATACCTAAAAAGCCTCCAATACTAAAATGACTCATGGCTCTCAGGGGCGGGGGTGGGGCACAGGACCGCCCCAAGTCCTCCTCCGAGGACAGTTGCTGCAGTTGCTGACATTCCCCACAGCTGCATTAGCAGTCTCCTTTGGCCGCTGGGGCAGGATCCCAGTGTGCTCCCTATGCACCACTGGATAACCTCCAGGACTGCAGGCAGATGCTGGCGACTGCCAGAGACAGGAAAGCGAAAAACAACCTGCCGTGGAGTGTGCTCAGGGGTTCCTTAGAAACAACCTTCATTCTAGTAGTGCCACGAGTAATTACTTCTCAGTACGAAAACAGTGTCCCTTTATAGAGAGCTAGATTCTCATTATGGAAAGAAAAGGAGAAAACAGAGGGAGAGAGACGCTTAGTAACTTCCTAAGAGATACATCCTGCAAGCACCTTCTTTCAGGCTTAACTGCCAACTCTTTTTCTAAAATATAATTTTAAATTAGGGGGAGAGACCTTACTTATGCAACATTCCCAAATTATACTATTCAGGAAATATTACCAATTTATATATGTATTGATGCAGAAAAATAGACTCAATATTTCAAAACATGTTTACAAATCCAAGATGTCCTCTGACACCTTCTCACATCCTGCTAGGTGACGTGTTATCAGAGGCAATTCTAAATTCCCAAAATTGAAATTTAAGTTTCCCCTAGAATAAAAGTTTTAAACTGTAAAATTACATGTAATGAGAAATTTATAGTCAAAGAATCACATGTAGGCTGCATTCTATCTTGATTTCGTACACATGGGTTACAATACTGAATCCCAGGAATACTTCAGGTCTTTGTTGTTTCTATTATAATTTTTGCCAGTATTGACAGATTCCCATTTTCATCTGCTCTCTCTTGCCCAGTGACTAGCATCTACAATAAGTGGTTACATATAATTATTAATTAATGATTATGTGCAAGGAACAGAAGAAGTGGTTCCCATCCAGTCAATAAGAAGAACAGGTCATTTTTATGAAGCAAGATTATAAGTCATTTTTTTAAAACCCTGAACTGCCAATCATCTCTTTTCTCTCAAGATCCAAACTACACAACAGAGTCAAACAAGGTTTTAGAGTACATGTGTTGCTTTAAAATCATTTACTAGAAAATAGAGGAAATCAAGAGGAAATAAACATAGATGACTCCCAGAATTAATCTTAAACTCACAGTCTACTTAGCATCCTTTGATGGAGAGCCCATTATGGTTCAGGAACCCAAAACAAGTGAGATAAATGGCTATTTCTAAGCCAGAAAAAGGTAAGGACTGCTTCTTTGGTTTTCAAAGTGAATCTCTGTCTCTAACAGGCAGGCTCATTCCCCTTCTCTTGATAGTTAAAACCAGGCCCCCATCCTTCATCTTACACATATAATCACTGAAATAGCAAGAGGTTTGTGGGCTGGCCTGCATTATTGGCTTGGCAGTCAGTACTCAGGTATTCTTTAAGCTGTTCTATCTATGGGGTTAAAAGAACAGGTCAAGGAAGAAAATCCGGATGCAACCAAGAATCAAGATCTGTCACCTGGGTCAAAGAGGAAAGAGAAGGAACTCAACATTAAATCAAACCAGGTCAACACAAGCATATCAAAGAAATTCAGCAAGACAAAAAGTATTTCTCACAACCCTAAAGGCACTCTTGACATTTAAATTCAATACCAAGGGAAGGCCATAAAAGTAGTCTGTGAAGCAATGGCAAGGCTCAATCGTCCTTCTGGCTTGAGGCTCAAAAGCTCTCCTGGCAGAAAACCCACAGCAACAGATAAGGTGGCAGCCTTTGCCTGAATCACTGCAAAGCAGGCACTGTGACATTAACCTTGTACTACTTGGGAGACATTTCATTTGTGAGGTTTGTTGTCACCAGGAGAGAAAAGTATTTCAAATGGAAGGCAGTGACCCTGCAAGGGTCATCATCAATCACCTGGGGTCAAAGACCTTCCAGATTGTAAGAAGAGGCAGGGGGTGAGAGAAAGAGGGCAGAGAAAAGATCAAAAGGCCTTTGATGGGAGTTATCTACCTACACAATAGAACCTGCAAACTGGAACTTCTCTGGAGTTTAAAACCTCTTAGTTTCTAAGGTGAGAGATTTCAAGAGGGGTCTTCCTTTTTTTAAACTTGGGTGCTTAAGATGAAGACTTGAGTCAGCAGATGGCAGAAGAGGCCTACAGGCCCAGGTCTCCATGACTGCCAGTTTCAAGGTCTGTCTCTGAAGAGAACTAAAATACTATTTTCTTCTACAGCAAGCACTGGAAGGCAGGGAAGACCCCGCCAGTAGTGCAGCTGCCAAATGACAAAGTGCCTCAGCTTGAACTGCCTTGCAATACTATAGCTGATGCAAAATTCTTCTTTTCTCTTTCTCTAAGGCAATACAGAAAGGTTGGGAAGCCAAGGCAAGCCTCTTTAGGCCAATGCCAATGGAAAGGTAGTCAGGATCTGTGGGATCTTTTCAATTAGTGATGACATACATCTTGTTACTGTTCTCACTGCTTTGTGACCCTTAGATGACTGAAGGATAGGACTTAGATGAAGCGGGACAGGACCACATGTTAGAGTGCTATGTGAATCAACTCCGCTGGGGACAGAATCAGAGGAAGGAAGGAGCAACTTTAATTAAGAGGCAGTAAACGAGGGCTTCAGTGAACTCCTGGTTACCCGCTTGACAGACTTGTATGTAGTATATTCAAGGACAGTCAATATTCCCAGCAGGCTCAGTCCTGTCCCCAAAATGCCACTCTTAGGTGGTGAGTGGAGTTCTTTCAAGAAGACAAACAATATGAGCCTTTTAAAAAAGCCACTGAAGATATTTATAAAAAAAAAAATAATTATTTTAAGAAATAAAACGTACTACAGAGCAATATAAATGGCTTTCAGATTATGGGCTGTTTTGATTAGCCATGCCCTAGATGCCTCCAGCCTCCTCCCATTAGCATGGATAATTGAGAATCTGCTACATTTCCACTGTAATGCAGTCTCCCTAATACATTTCAGACACACAGATGAAAAACCAAACTTTCGGCTACTAGTTCACCTTACACAGATTTAGCACATGGCACTAACCTCTATACAGTCCAAAGAAGCCTTCATAGCGTAGCACTTTCTTAAAACAGTCAAAGCTGTTTTTATACATAAGTTCTCCCACAAAAGAGCCGGTTGATCGTTGGTTCTGCATTCGAGTTTTTACCAGATCGATAGGATACACGGCAGTGGCTCCGACAGCTAAAATCAAGTAACATCGGTATTTCAGAAGCAAGAAAGGTTAGTCAGAGGAAAGGGGAAGGTGATCAAAGAGAAGCCTCATGAAGGAAAGAAACAAATTCTGCATGTACAGATTTTAGAACTGTACTAATTTTCCTAATAAACAATTGTGGATTTTCATTCAAGTGTCTCTGATAAAATGATGTCATAGAAGTTCAAAGTTACAAAAACTCATTACCTACAGCCTAACCTTATTATTCACCCATCTTAAAAAAAAAAAAAAAAAAAAGCCTATCTGTAGATAAGTAAGAGAAAAAGCCACTTCGAAGTCCCTGATCATATGCAGGTATGGGGGGACGTTCCCTTTGCTCTTGTTCCATCTCAGAGGTGAAAACAGGTAACTGGCCTGGAAAGACCAAAGAAGGCTTTGTCCTTTAATACTGCAAGGTGGAAAATCAGAGGAAAAACAATCAGAGGCATAATAGAAATGAAAAATTTGCACTCATCCATGACTAACCTCCAGCAATGGAACCCAGACCAAACCTGTAGGCTGACTCTGCAATCTGCAAGACGACCGGGCGGGCCGAGTCGACGGAGGCCTTCTTCTTTGCACACACGGGAATCGGAGAGGGGAGACAGGAGACAGAAAGAAGGACAGAACAGAAATCAGCACATAGGATTTTTTTTAAATTGCCCACTGGGTTCCAAATTCAGGATACAAACTGAAACATCAAAGAGGAAAGTAGGGTTAGATTCTGTTGTTCTAATTAATGAAAAGCTATTACTGTTGTTAGTGCTGAAAATCAAATTTGAACATAATGAAAACCACTTCGTATCCCCCACCAAATGTTATAAACCTATTTTCAAATGTTTAATTCTTATTAGTGATGAAGGAGATACAAACTTAAAAACATTAATGAGGCATCGTTCATCATCAAGCAAACTGGCCGGTTTGGGAGGTTTTTGTTTATTCATTTTAGTGAAGTGTAGTCAACATACGATATATTAGTTTCAGGTACAAAACGACACTGAGGTACACTGTGAAGTGTTCACCATGATAAATGTAACCACCATCTGTCACCACAGTTTGTTTTCCAATGGCAACACCCAGCCTGGCAAGAATGATAAAAATGGGGCTTCTCAAACCTGCCATTTAATCTAGAATAAATCTGAAGAGAAACTTGTTAATATACACCCAAACTCTTATATATAACCTTTGCCCCCACAATTCTACTTATAAGAAATCAGACTAGAAAATAATCATGAATGTATGTAAACAAGGATCAAGCTATCAGAATGTTAAAAAGCAATACTGTTTTAAGAGCAAAAGCCCTGAGAATAACCTAAATGTCCAGTAACAGAGGACCAGTTAAGTATGTTGCAGTCTTGGGCACCTGGGTGGCTCAGTCGGTTAAGCGTCTGACTTCGGCTAAGGTCACGTTCTCGCGGTTCATGGGTTCGAGCCCTGCGTCGGGCTCTGTGCTGACAGCTAGCTCATAGCCTGGAGCCTCTCTTCGGATTCTGTGTCTCCCTCTCTCTCTGACCCTCCCCTGTTTGCACTGTCTCTCTCTCTCTCTCTCAAAAATAAATAAAACATAAAAAAAAAATTTTTTTAAATGTTGCTGTCTTGGGGAGCCCTGCTAGCTCAGTTGGAGACATGAGACTCTTGATCTCAGGGGAATGAATTTGAGCCCTGCGCTGGGTGTAGAGATCACATAAACAAACAAACTTTAAACAATGTTATAACCTTAAAATGAAATTATATGTTGTTGCAAAAGAATTATTTAAAGTTAAGAAAAATGTTCATAATGTATTAAAAGGTGAAAACAGGTTAAAAAGAAAACCAGCAGGTAGACAGGTATTCAGGATATGGTTCTTTTTACGTTTGTTAACGTTAGAAATATTTCATGATAATCCTTTAAGAAAAATGTTAAAGACTGCGTGCAATATGATGTTATTTTTATTTAAAATTGTTTGTGGGTATGTGTACGTATATAAAAACACTGTAACATTTTGGCGCTCCCAATACTCAAAGATAACTCAAAATATTTACAGTGGCCCCGACAAGGAGGTTGTCTTGCAGGTCATTGTTACTGTCTCCTCGTTTTTATGGTTTTTCTAAATTCACACTTCAGGCTAATCAGTTGTGATTTTATTGTTCTCTGGACCTATAACTTTTACTGTGCTCTCTCTGGTTTTGATGCCAGAACATCTTAGAGCACTGCATTTTTCTGTCTACATAAACAAAACTAATTTTATGTCACATAAAGTTGTCAAATGAGGGTGGCATATAGTTGGTGCTTAATAAATACCTGTTGAATGAAGAAATACATTCAATAAAATTTGTTTTTCCAAAAGTCACGATAATTAAAATACGTGAATAATGAAAATAATTACCAACCCCAGCTATCAACAGCTGTCAGTGTAACACAATTCTAATACAATGAGATAACTTGGAATCTCCCTTACAGTCATTTAACTGAAAACTCGTTTACATAGAAATACGAATCTTTCAGGAACGTAAAACGTTTCTTCTGCAAATGCCACGGGGTATTTCTAGCTCTATCTCTACATAGATGGAAATCACGAGTACCCTCATTTTGACCAATGCATCCATAAGAAAGGCACTACTTTTTATGTAGATATAAACAGGCAATACTCAGAAAGGTTCAGGCATCAAAATAATGAGTGAACATATTTTGAAAATAATGGATAGGGGTGGGGGTGGCGGATGTACAGCTACCACTAATTCTTCATCTAAAAGACAAAATAAATGAAATCCCAGACTTTCATTTAACTTTTTGGAAGCTCAAAATCTAGTAAGCTCATGAGACAAGAAGGAGTCCCATTCCCGCATGTCTCTGTTGAGGACAAAGGCTAGCACAGCGCCTACCAGGTGGATGACCTCCATCGCTTGAGTCCTGTCAATGCTGTCAGGCCTACTGGTGTCCACATAGTAAAGAATATTCCAGGCAAGGCCGCTGTGAATTGCTCTAAACCTCTAAGTCGCAGCCAATCGTTTCCTGCTGTAAATCTCATCAATCTCATCTAACCCTTGCATGGCCAGTATCAACAAGCACCCATCAAAACCTCTCAAAAGTCACAGAGAGCAGGAAGGAAAAATTGTGGGATACCCCTGCCAGCTGGAGAACAGAAGGAATCTTTAAAAAAAAAAAAAAAAAGAAAGAAAAGAAAAGAAAAGAAAAAAAACCTCTGCTTTTTTTTTTTTCTGCTTTTTTTTTTAAATTAATGTTTTTTTAAATTTATTTCTAGGAGAGAGGGATAGACAGCGTGAGTAGGGTTGGGTCAGAGAGAGAGGGAGTCACAGACTGAAACAGGCTCCAGGCTCCGAGCTGGCAGTCAGCACAGAGCCTGACGCGGGGCTCGAACCCACGAACCGCGAGATCATGACCTAAGCGAAAGTCGGACGCTTAGCCGACTAAGCCACCCAGGCGCCCCAACCTCTGCTTTTTTTTAATCCCCAAATTTCTACGACAGCCGGTCGCACAGAGACGAAGAGATAATCATCTGGTAAGCAGTGTTTAAAAATCAAAGGGAGGAGAGCAATGTTGCTTCTACCTCTGCACGTGATTATACAGTTCTCTCTCCTGCACTCGGGGAAATCGGCTCCCTCTTTTAACAACAGCCAGCTGGTTTTCCAGAGGTGCCTAGTTAGGATTTACTGAGCACACACCCACCACTTTGAGTTACACGCCGCACACAAAACTCGCCAGTGCATTCGGTGTTGGGGGTGGGGGGAGCTGAAAGGAGGGGTGCTGGCTCGAGGCCTGCCAGTCCTAAAAATGCAGCCCGCATCAACCCATTGTGGTCACACTGGCGTCTCTGTACAGACCCAGAGCTCCGAGCCAAAAACTGTTAAGTCTCACAGGATTCAGAGATGGCTTTGCCTTAAAGGAGGTATTTTTCTGAAACGACGCTCGTCTGTGACTGGATTTACTTTACAAACATCGTGTAAGCACAACACATGCTATGAAAGCTTTTATTCTCTAATCCCGATCTATAGAGAGTCGAGCGAGAGTTAAATGAGGAGGGGCCGTGTCTTGTTTCTGACTCTCATGACTTCAAGAGATTGGTTTCTGTTAACCATAAAATAAAATCTAGCATTCCTCAAATTGTTTCCACATAACTTATGAATCCTTTCGCAGAGAAAAGAAGTCTAAGAGCCTTCAAACTATTACTCCAGACTAAACAAAATTATCTCATTTTGATAGCCAGAAAACCGGGAGGCACGGCAGTTACACGATGAGCTGATGAAGGTCTTCTCTTCGGAGCAAAGACGGCTTTTTGTGAGCCACGCGCTGCTTCACCGGGACAGTGACACCAAAACGGAACTCCTGTCCCACTCTCTCAACATAAGATTTAGAGAGGAAAAGAGCTTCTGTCTATTTTTGGGCGGGGCGGGGCGCGGGTGCGAAGACAGATTTCCATGCAGTTAGGGAATCACCGCATCTTGGAAAGTAACTAGTGTCTATTAACCAGAACCTTTCTAAAGTAATTTCTCTTTGCAGCCTTTTGAAATTGTCTGGATTCTTGGAGTGTTAAATTGGAAGGTCAGATACCTGTGCCAACAAGGCACCAGCAAGTAGAAAGGGTCTGGGGGTGCTCTACTAAAGAAACATAAGGAAGCAAGTTTGCTCCCTTTGCCCACCTGCCTCTGGGCCTCAGCCAAGTTGAAAGGCAAAGTCCCCTCTTCCAATGGAGCAATTCGTTCAATGTCTGCCAAGGTCATACGTCTGGAGGGGAACAAAAAACAGGCACAAACAACAACAAAATACAAGTTTATTTTCAGTATGGAATTTTAAAACGTTCCTTTTTTTCCGCCCCCATATTTCAGAGTCCTCTTTAATTTGGCTTCTTTTTCTCCCAGTTTGCTGCCCTCCTCCCACCCCCAACTCCTAACCTCCTTTTATTAAGCTAATTAGAAAAAAAAAAAAAGGCCAACTTACCCCCGTGGCTCATATAAATCTGCTAACTGAAACAAGATGTCAACTTCCATGGGTGTAACCTGACCAAATTTCTGAGCTGCCAGAACAAACTCCTCTGTATGGAAAAAGAGTTAAAAGGGAAAGACTCAACAAGGAAGAGCCGCTAAATGCAGTGTTAACTCAAGGCACTGGAATGAGTGAACATCACACAACTTTACTATCACAGAATTCAAGTAAATCCAAATAGGATAAGAATTTTTGCAATTCTTTCATTTGTCTGGAAGAAGTGTGCCGAATAATTTCTCTAATATTGACTTTAAAAGCTTGGTGTCTCATCTGAAGGTTATGAATAAACGACACAGTATGTTATTCAAATTGCAGGTCCGAGAAAACAAGGAAGCAGCTACGAAACTACACAGGCATCAGTCCTGGGAAGTTATATTAATGACACTGTGGAATTCTTAAGGGACTTCTCAGTTTAAAAAAAAAAGAATCCCATTAAAATGCTGATACCTTGTTCTGAGGTTGTCACCAGTATTAAGCTTATGGAATTCCTCATGTACTTTTGAAGGCTGAAAACTCAGCTCAGGTTTAGCATGATTTGAAAACATTTAAGAAATTTTGCATGGTCCCCTCATTCAAAGACTGTCTTCAGTTTATTTAAAACCTGCTGAAGACTTTTGCTTTTGTTTGTCCCATCAAAGAATGGAGAACACACATGTAACATATGGTTAATATGTGTCAATGGGATAGAAAAATCTATTACATTAACTCTCGGTTGCCTTCTTCACCCTAATAATAATGTACCAAGATACCTGTAGGCAAAAATTCAGATTTATTCTCACTCACCCTTAGTCACCTCTACATCTTTCCTGTTGCCAGCCAGAGTGCTGTAGATCTTTCTAATGAGTTCCATGTTGTTAAGGAGCGAATTAAATCCATTAAAATAGGAGAAACTAACTTGATGGGATGTAGCACCTCCAGCAGCCTCAAAATAAGGGGAAAATAAGAAATGGGAGAAGAACAATAAACGAAAGATTTATAGAATGAAGAAGATTCTGAAGTACATATATCAAATGAGAGTTTTAGAAGTAATCAAGAATGCATGTATAAGTAGAAATGGCCATAAGTATTTTCTTTTCACATAAAAAAAAAAAAAAGCTATAAGTGCATTTTAAAAGTAACTGCAACTAATCATGACCAGAGCTTATATTCTCCACACACAAGTCCTGGAAAACTAAATAAATACGTGTGTAGGATTATAACAACAGGGCCAGTAGTAATTTACAGAGTTCAAATTTCAATTGGAAATGTTTTATAAGTTTGTTTATTTCATCTAATGAGCAATTCTGAGAGGCTCAGACATGCACAACTACACTCTACGCATGTACACGTGTGTGTGCTTATATATGTAAAACTATATTATACCAACACAAACACAGTATGAAAAGTGGTCAAGCTACCATTAATATCATGATCTGTCACGTTACTTATAACTAGCAATAAATACTCATTTAAGTCCAGACTTTACATCGGTGGGATTTCTAGCAAACAAGCATATTACGGTAAAATTATGAGATGTCATATGCTTTGATGGGAGTTAAAACTGGCCAGGATTCTGATAATCAGAATTTGTAAGAAACCGTATTTTTTTTTCACAAGGGTGGGGGGAGAGGGAAACAGATATCACGTCCATTATGAATGGAACTTCAGTTTGGGGTTTCAAATTCTATCCTTCCCTAACAAGGCAAAATATTTTTATTAGGAAAGCACTTCTTTATAAGGTAGCAACCACATAAATCTTCACTTAGTAATCATTTAAAATAGCTGACATAAGAGTTTAAAGTGGAGTAGCGAAGGGCAGCGGGAAGAAAGAAAGGGAGTTAGATTAACACGGTGCCAGAGTGGAAAAGGCCTTGTCAGATTTCCGTGCCTCCAAAAAGAGGCACCAGGGGAGAAAAAAAGTGAAAAGCTACCCTGAGTTCCTGCCTATGGTAAAGCATTCTGGGAAACCCAGAGCATGGCGAAAACACCCCAAAAGTCTTCTCCCTGAGACTACCAAAGCACAGTGTAAGGGTTTCCAAAACGGCGTGACCGTCAGAATGACCTGGGAAGCTTTGAGATTAGATTCTAGGACCTCACCACCTGTAGATGATAAATCCGGAGGCCTGGAAGAAAACTTAGTTATCTGTACTTTTCCTAAGCATCCCTGGAGATTCTTATGCTTGTGACCAAGGCTTGGGAACCTCCAGCAGAGAATGTCATAGGACACCTTCAGGTCAGTGAGGTAAGGAGAGGGGCTGGGCGCCCCACTAAAAATGGAAGCTACAACACAGGACAGGGCCCCGCCCATCCTACATGCCACTGCTGTCTCAACACACACACGGTGAATGAACGAGTGAATCTAAAGTTTACAGTTTCTGTTCTGTTGACCAAAGAAATACACCTGCGTGCACTATTTTTTTTTAATGTTTTGTCTCGGAGAACAGATAAAAGAGAAGATTAGCATTGGGCATACCTCCAGATATAAAGCAAAATTAACATGAAATTATAAAGTTGTTTTTACTTTTTTTCTTAAAACCAGTTAATAAGTTTCTTTGAGACAGTCCGTGTTATCCAGGTACCAAATCAACCTACACACTAAAACTAGCCAAAACATACTCTGTTTCTAAGTCTGGTAATATATGGGATCACATTAAGAAAATGTTAGTGTTTTAAACTGAAAAAACTCTACGTATTTTTTAAGAATTGTTTTAAAATCCTTGTTTACTGAGCTTTTGACAGGTAATATACACCGCTTCATTAGGGCAAGTTACAACTTACAGCTACTAGACATTCTTCTACAAAAGGCGTCAAGACATGGGGGCGGATGGTGACCATGATGTCTCGAAAGTCAATGGCTGTAACTTTTCCAGTCCTGGCATTGTCCCTTTGCACAAAGGCTTGCTTTGCATGCTCCAACTGTATTTCCTACAAAAAATGAAAGTGGAATAACTTAAGTTTCTCAATTACTACAAAAATCTGCTCAATTGCAAATTAGGGTGAAGAAATACAGATTATATCTTGATTTAACACAACTCACCTACTTGTTAAATAACACCTTCAAGCTATCATCTTCTTCCACAGAGAGAACTTTCCTCAGACCTATGAACATGTCTTGTTCATGAAGAAATGCATTCTACCTTAAATCTCCTACCCAGAGAAACCAAATCACTTCCATGCTCTGCTAGAGTCCAAGGACACAAAGAAAATAAAAATTGGAATGAAGTTTGGTAGGTTCAAAGGTATGTCCAAACCCAACTTTGGTGATGCAGGTGATCCAATGAAAAACATCTTGAGGACATTAACCTCCCTCCAAAGGAGACAGAAAAATTCTTATTAGTAACCTGCTACACAAATGTGTGACATAACACCAAACCAAAAAGGGTGGTTCTCCTCTGGAATATGCTATTCTGCTAACATGTAGTTTCCGAACCTTGATGCCTTTGGTACCTTGGGCAGGTTAAGCCTTTGTCATGGGGAGCTGCCCTGTGCATCCCTCTGTCTCCTTCCACTAGATGATGGTAGTCCCTTCACACCCAAGAGCGTAACAGCAGGAAAAAAATGCCTCTGGCAGGCGCGCATGGGTGGCTCAACTGGTTACACGTCTGCCTCCCGATCTCAGCTCAGGTCTTGGGCCCCACACTGGGCATGAAGCTTCCTTAGAAAGAAAAACAAAAAAGTCTCCAGAGAGGCCCACTGGTCCCGAAAAAGGGCCCCTGCTCCAGAATTAGGAACTGGATGGTATGTGGGTCAGAGGTGGCACACCTGTAGCAGTACCACTATTGTAAATCATAGGATCTAAAGATAGGAAGCCTGATTTAAATGTCCAGCACTATTCACAGGAAGTAAGTATATATAGAAAATAAACAGCCTCCCGTCAAAACCCATCATGTGCCATGTAGGAGAGGCATCCCTTCCGCAGACCGCATTTTATTATCTCTCTCACAACACTGCCCATTTCCCAAATGAGTCCTTAGAGTGAGATCTAATCTCCAGGTGCCTGGGTGGCTCAGTTGGTTGAGCGTCAGACTCTTGATTATGGCTCAAGTCATGATCTCATGTTTCGTGGGTTCAAGCCCTGCATCGGGCTCTGTGATGACAGTGAAGAGCTTGCTTGAGATTTTTTTTCTCTCCCTCTCCACCCCCCTTTCTCTCAAAAAAATAAAAAATAAAAGGGAAAATAAAGAGTGAGATCTAATCTTTAGGGAATTAAAAAGCACCGTTGATGTGGCTTTCAAGGACTTCAAATTATTTAAACAAAAAGAAGTTTAATTAGCTGATAGAGAATACTATTCTTTTAAACTTTGGCTAGATAATGACTTAGAGTAGTATTTAAAAAACCATCCTTATGACATACTGCAAACTAAAGCACAGCAAGTGACACAGCCTGACGGTGCTTAAAAGTGCTCTATCTATCTTCTTTTCCCCCTGAAAGGTGGGAGATGAAGGAAGCTTGGTAAAATAGTGATAATAATTGAAGCTGCACAATGGGGACATGGTGGGTCACAGTATAATATACTTTTCTACTTATGTATAATTTAAAAATGTCTACAATAATAAATTTTAAAAGATAATACATTAGTAAGAATCAGAGTTCTTACCCTATTCAAAAGCCTCTTCTCAGTCACAGCATCTGCTAGTTCTGATCCAAGCCTGCCCTGCCCAAAGTCTCTTATGGGTCCCTTACCTCCCATGGTAGCACTTCCACTCAAATGGGAGGCATCTGTCAGCCCTCTGTCCTCAAGTCTCCTCACTCTAGTCCCCTAAGCCTTAAGGATTTCTCAGAAGGCTTGACTCTCAGATCCATATCTCCCACCCCTATCTGCTGGACCAGAATCCCTAACTGCCCACAGTGTACGTCCACGTGGGCAGCTTTTAAAGATCATGCAATTACACATCACTAAACCCCAGACCCTATAAGGAGCTACTCTCAGCCTGGTCTCCAGTACCCCATGCTCAGCTCTTCTAGACCTTCCACACACCTTGACCCCGGTCTATACTCCTCTCTCAAATGCCACCACTTAAGTAAATATAAGTAGGTGTCTTAACTGCAAATAACTGATCTGATCATGCGGCTCCCTGCTTGAACCTCAATTATAAGACTTGTCTTATTCCATTTTACTTGAATCAGTTGTTTAGATTCCTGTGTTTCCCTCACCTTGCCAGGGAAAAGAGACTATGTCCTGTTCATCCCTCTACTGGTGGAGGCAGAATGCTTTAGACATACTAGGCACTCAATAAAGCACATCCATAATCTTCAATGATAGGCAGTCTATAAAACCAACTGAATGAACAAATCACACTCTACTGAACAAAAGGGGGTTCTCTGTACAAGTGCCTCCAATTTAAGAGGAAGGAAGAAACCAACTGTTAAACACCCGGTATGTACTCAATTGAAAGGAAATCAACACAGTCTCCCTTTGAATTGCAAGACCTACTGCTAAAGCTATTGTAAGGCAAGATTACTCTCAACAACGTCAGAAGGTTTGTTCAGTTATTTATCATTTCTCCTAGCTTACAACTCAACTAGTCTTAGGGATCCTCAGACCACGACACCAAAAACGGCATCCCTTTCCCTGAGCACCCCATTTCCTTGGCATTCCTGGTCACTTCATTTCCTCAGAACACTAAGACCAACCTATTCGGAATCTCAACTTGGGAAACAGACATCAAAGTGGGGGTGGATGCTCACACGGCAGAACAGGGAGTGCATCTGTAACGAGGATGGTGTCACTACCCATTTCTGTGCCGACACTTCGGGATGAAACATTTACTAGCAGGGATTCCTTGATCACAGAACATGAACGTGTTTTGAACCCTAATGATGAACAACTTTAGGATACAATTCCAAAAGCTCTGAAAGACTGAGGACATCATAAATTTCAGGAAAAACAAGAAGCTAGCTGTACATGTTCTCTAAATAGTAGGATATGGTGAAAACATTAGCTAAGTGTTTCCTCAAACTAAAAGCAGCCTACAGGAGATGTGGGTTGCCTTGTGAAGGACATCTGTTTATGTTGTGACTGTTTCTTCTTCTGGGTAAAGAAATGAAGCTATGACCTCAGCCAAACAACAACCGTGTTAACAGCATTTAGTGAACATATATTATGCACCAGATGCTGTTCTAAAGCATTTTAGAGTAATAAACTCGCTGCTCACAGCAACCTGGAAAATGGACACTATTTTATTAACTTCATCATAGCAGGTGAGGAAAGTGAGGTCTCTCCGGAAGCAGTGAAGCTGGACCGCAAACCCAGGCAGTTCTGCTCACTGACAATGCTCCCAACGCCTCAGCACGCCGCCTGGGGAGCCTGCATAATGCTGCTGTCAAGAGTCTGACTACAAAATACATCTGACAGTCAGGAATCTTAATAACTATGAAGAGACAAAAATTCAGTTTGCTTTTAAATTATTCTTGAGGCTCTAGATTTTTTATTGCCAATTTTCATGAGAAAACAATAACGTTTCTGAGACTTTTTCGTTAAGGAAAAAGTCTTGTGTGTGCTCAGAGTGCTAGGACGTTTCTCCCAACAACTGCAGAGACCGTGGAGACGGAAACCGAATCTAAAGCTTTCTTCTCCTGGCCTTGCTCACTTATAACTGCAAGAGACTACGGAAGAGAAAGACAAATAAGGAGGCCTGTGGGAGCCAACACAGAGAAATTCTATAAATAATTTGAGAATGAATGACTTTTGAAATAAATATTCAGGCTCACTATTGATGGCAGAGTGACTTAAAATCAAAGCTCTTCACTAACACCTCTAAAGCTACTTGAAGAAAACCTAACACATACACGTAGATCCAAGACGCTGATGGTTCCCAGATCTGAACCCAGGGGGATAAAAGTGCGGCAGACAGTATTTGGTATGCATGGTGTAGGACACATGTAAAATTGCGGTCATTTCCAAAATGAGCAGAGGAGGAGAGAACAATGGGAGAACTAACCTTTTCAAATATATAAAAATTAAAGGACCTTCAGGTAAAAAACGAAGTTAGACTAGTTCTTGATATTGCTTTAAACTATCTATATATAGGGATCAGGTTTTAGCATAAAACACAAAAGTATTTAATCTGTACAGCTGTTCAACAATGAAATGGGCTCCACTGTAAAGTAGCACGTTTCCAGTCACTGGCAATATCTGTCCAACAACAGGCTGGGGAATATATGTCAAGGAATTTGTTTTATTTATTTTTAAGAGAAGCAGTTATGGAAGCAATATGTTATGATGACAAAAATCTGAAGTTTGGAGCAGGAATGAAAAGAGCTCAAATATCAATCATGACACTCCTGGCAGGATTAGGAGAGAATGTATCTTAGAGCCCCAGCTACATCTACGTAGAGGGTGGTAAAAACCACGCGTCATGGATGACAGCCACTTACTAAGTGGTAGCTTTGCTCTTTGTCAAGGTGAACGGTTTAAAATCCTCCAAAGACCCTTTCAGTGTACGTTCTTTGAGTCTTTCAAAAAATCGCCTAGTAAGGAACAGTGGTTCTGCTGAGTCATTCTGAACCGTCCACAAAAACAGGGAGAAGACCAGATAGAGAGGAGAACAGTGTTAACAGCTGAATGCCTAAGCCCTCACTAGAGGACAGGGGCTATGCCAAAAACTTCGAAAATGGTATTTCATTTAATCCTCACAATAATTCGCTGAAGTGATACTATCTTCATTTCACAGAGAGGCCCCTGAAGCTCTGAAAGGTTAAGTAATGAGTCCAAAGTCTCACAGCTAGGAAGCGGCAGAGCCGGGATCTATACCGAGATACTGTCTGATTCCAACAATGAGAATTTTAACCCCTAGCTTATATGCTGCCTTGGGTAAAATCATAAAGAGCATTGTAACAAATAACTGAAAAAGAGATTTTAAGAAAATCTGTTTTGGTGAGGATTTGTATATAAGAATGGAGCAAGACAGATCTCAAAGAATTCTCACCCTGGATGATGAGGGAGATAGAAGAATCTACCACAAAGGAACAACCCAAGGGGAAAGAGATGAGGTGGCTGACCACCATGAGAAATTTGAAGCAGACGAGTTTAAGTTATAAAGAGAAGTTGAGCTACAGGGGATCCTGGGTGGTTCAGTTGGTTAAGTGTCTCAACTTCGGCTCAGGTCATGATCTCCCAGTTCATGAGTTCGAGCCCTGCCCCGGGCTCTGTGTTGACAGTTCAGAGCCTGGAGCCTGCTTTGGATTCTCTGTCTCCCTCCCTCTCTCTCTCCGCCTCTCCCCTGCTTGCTCTCTCTCTCCCTCAAAAATAAACACTAAAAACTAAAGAAAGCTAGAGGTACAGACAGAAATGTACATGTGGGAAATGGAGATAGCAGGATTTCAGAGGGAAGAAAAGCAAAGGCGAACATTCGTTAAGTATTAAAGTGTGTTGTGCTCTAGGTCCTGTTTTCCTGTTTCATCTCTTTGAACCCTCCCAATGGCCTTGGGAGGTGGGGCCTATCGTCACCTCCATTTTGTAGATGGGAAAATGAGGTAAAGTGTAGCCAAGAGTCACATGCTGCTGAGGCTAAAACTGGATAGGCACCTGCACGATCTGGCTGTGGAGCCACAATCATAACCTATTTACCTACATAGACTGTCTGCTCCTTCTAGGGGGAAGCCTCCGGAAAACCAGAAGAAAGAAATAACAGTTGCAGAAAACAGATAGGTCATCCCACAGTACACAGAAGACAAATATGATGCAGAGCAGACAGATGACAAAAAATGGAACTGATATCTAAAGAGGGGACTACAGGGGCACCTGGGTGGCTCAGCCAGTTAAGCATCCGACTTCAGCTCAGGTCATGATCTCGCCGTTCATGAGTTCGAGCCCCACATCAGGCTCTGAGCCTGGAGCCTGCTTCAGATTCTGTTTCCCTCTTTCTCCTTCCCTCCCCTCCTTGTACTCTGTCTCTCTCCCAAAAATAATAAACATTTAAAAAAAAAATAAAAAGGGGAGTACAGACAACAAAACGGAGGGCCTGTGACCTTGCAGGAAAGCCAGAGAGCTGGGAAGATGGCACAGGGCCATTGGTGCCAGGCACGGGGTGCCCACAAAGTGCTGTTGAGGGGGACAGCGGGGACTAAGGAGAAAGGGCCGTCCTTAACCTGAGGCCGGAAGTCATCGAGCAAGGAGCAGCACAGCTATCTCGAAGGCAGTTCTGCTCAAGCACATGAAAGGAGGCCCAATTTCTCTTTCTTATTTGCCAGTGAACGGTTTTCTGTTCCCGCTATTCTGGCGCATGATGATTAATGGAATAGGCTTTTACTGCCACAGTTTCCAACTACTCAACACACCCATTCAGATTGCTGGAGGGAAAGAAAAAAATCAGACTCTTCAAAATTGCTAGCTGTACAGAAATAAACATATAGAGGGGGTTATACCACTTCAGGTCTAACATTCATGCTTCTAATAGTTCCAGCCCTGTCATTTCCTTAATAATCTCCAATTTTCAAGTGGGTATATTTTGAATGCAAAAATTCTCTCCACCTCTATTCAGACATGCAAGTTTTGTGCTTCAGCCTGAGGATAATTTATCAGAACAAAAACAAAACAAAACAAAACAAAAAAATAAATAGACCGACAGACCTTCAAAACAAGTAAGCAGATCCAGATGATTTATATTATAAAGCCAAGAACACCAAAACAAGAAAAAAGACCCCTGGCTAGCTTGCACGTTTTATGCTTTGTACAGTTACGAAATTTAAGAAAAAATATCTAAAACTTTAATAAAAGCAGAGAGTTATCAATAAGGATATGACTCAAAAGAATTCTTGTTTAGAAGTGGGGGTAGAAGACTTCTGGGGAAAATACAGGTAATTCTTTAAGAAAACAGGGAACAAAATGTATAAAGGTTTGCTTTAGAAATACAGTATTACAGTTAGTCCTACTTCAAATAAATTCTGTATTACATCGAGTATCAGAACTTGTATACTATCGAACATATAAGCAGGCACTTCATTTTCATAATCCTACACAAATCTGGAAGGGTAAGTCTAGTTAAAATCAAGATCCACATATTAAACAGAGTTAAAAAGGGACACAGCAAAGGAATAGGTAGAGAGATGAGCAGTTCCCACTGTGAACAGTTCCCATTTCTGTGCACCCCACATTCCACCCATGCAGTCAGACTTCCAGAGTTCAGGGTGAAATCTGACCCCCAACTCCCTGGGTGGGACCTTTAATTGAGAGTCTTTGGAGGTGGTGTTGCCCATGGCCCTGCACACACAGCAACACCTCCACAGAAACCAAGTACAGAGCGTTTTCATCTCGATTTCCTTGCTCTTCTGATTTAATGTTAAACTTCACAGTGGGTAGCAGCAGCAGAGATGCTGTACAGAGTGCTCATTTTTACCAGGATGCTACTGTGAAAGCCTGCACACCAGGCTGCTCAACAAAACAGCAAGCTGATGAACACCATGGGCACAACAGCACAATGAATTCTGATTTCCTTTGCCCGGAGAGTAGAAAGTGCCACGTGAATGAAATGTGTCCTGCATCTATTTCTCTGAGCGACTGGGATATTACCACATCTCTGGTCACCCATCACCAAACCAGCAATGGCTTCCAACAGAACGCAAAACAGAACCTAATCTCCTGGAAGAGCTGAGGGCAAACAACATTAGCTACTTTTTTACTCATTATTTAATTTTGGAATATCAAGTTGATGGTGTATTTCGGAAACAGTACTGAAGCTGCATTGCAGACCCCATCTGGTCCAGCTTAAAGATCAACATAAAAAGCAGTCGCATGTTAAAAATGCAAATATAATCATGGTCTCTGGCTACTAAAGATCCATGGTCTAGAGATTTTAACTAATACAGGTGGCAAGGTGAGGGACACAAGGGAGGTACAAAGGGCTTGGCTTTCTCAGTCCTAAACAAGGACCTTGTTATTGTCCACTAACCTGTTTAAACAATCATGGCTTTAGTGAGTTCTACTACTAGAGACTGGCTTTTGTTCACACTTAAAGTGTTCTATCGATTCTAAAACCTGAGAATTTGATGTTGCCATGGTTGAAACTTATGTCTCCTTTTGTTTGGTGGTGGTGGGGAACAATTTCTTTTTGTGTTCAAATGAAGTGTTGTCTTCTACCAGGACGCCATGGTAAATACAGCAGCAAACCGTAAGTGATGGTGACTGGACGACAGCTGACTAGCGAACCTCTGACCCCTGGAGGGGCATGGGACAACCGCACCTGGGAACAGTAGACTCACAGAGCTCTACTCTCTAAGGCTCAGGACCTGAATAACTAAAATGCCCATTTTACGCAGAAAAGACTAGGCTGGATCTGCATGCCATGCTGACCCACAGGCCAAAATAATGGTCAATTTCACTTAACAAAAAGAACAAAAGTTGTTTGGTTGCATTTTTAGCATGACTATGCTTCAGCACCCAGGGGGACTGCCGTGAAACTCGAGATGTGTGCGCATCCAGGCTAGGGCACGAGACACAGCGCTGATTCCCAGCTCTGTCAAATGGGATTCACCTGCCTGCGTTCCATTGTCCTCTTCTGACAAAAGGGGACCTGAATAAAGAGTTATGGTGAAGCACCCACGCCTTGGTGTTCCAGGCTCTCCACTGGATCAGGTAACTTTATTCTTAAGCTCTGTTTGAGGAAGACATTAAAGAGGATTTTTAGCCCCATTCCCTCCCAAGTCAACAATTCTGTTTTCTTGGGTACCTAAAGCAACCTGAACTTCAATATCTGGCCTCTTCGCCAATTCAGAACATTGTTGACTTCTTGATGATTCCTTTTCCTAGAGCAAGAGGAAGAAGGCTTTTGGAAACAGGAGAAATTTCCTGACTCCATAAAATGGGGAACAGAATTTCTTAGATATGCCCAAGTCTGTGGGCCCATAGATGGGCCTCCTATAATATCATCTTAACTCCAAGGAATTAAGGAGAAGAGCTGGAAACAATCCAGCCACCCGCATGTGGATGGTGATTATAAGCACAGCACTGCTCTGCAGCCCCTCATGAAGACTGCTTCCTCCGTGCTCCCTATTTCAGGAAACCATCATCATCCTCCTACTTACCTGAGCCTAAAATTCACCTAAAAAAAAGACGTGAACTGTGAGTTTCATATTATCCTAAACTGTCTCTATCCTGCTAAATCACCAAGCCTGGTCAAGCCTATCCCCCAACTTCTCTTAAATCCATTGGCTTTGGCTCATCACCATTACCATCCAACCCAGGCCACTGCTGTTTCTCTCTTGGATTAGAAAGTGGCAAACGGGTCCTCCTGTCCTCAGTGGGATTTTCCACACAACAGCCAGGGCAATCACTCTGGAACACAAATCTGATCATGTTTGCCTGTTTAAGCTTCCTCCTGACACTGGGATGAAAATGTGAAGACCTGATTCTGAGCTTTTAGTCAGGGTTTTTATAGTCCAGACTGGTTTCTCAATGTACGGCTCTTGCACAATTCAGGATGTTTGTTTGAAAAGTCATTTGTTAGGCCCTATCCAGGCCTACTGAATCTGGGCATAGAGACCAAGAACTTTATTTTTTGAAATAATCACCTCGGGGGCACCTGGGTGGCTCAGGCAGTGAAGTGTCCAACTCTTGATTTCAGTTCATGTCATGATCTCATGGTTGTGAGATGGAGACCCTGCATCAGGCTCTGTGCCGACAGTGAAGAGCCTGTTTGGGATTCTCTCTCTCCATCTCTGCTGCCCCCACCCCCACCCCCCGGCTTACTTGCATGTTCTCTCTCTCTCTCTCAAAATAATACATAAACTTCAAAATAAAATAATCACTGTGGAAAAATTTTGCACAAAATTTGAAAAACATTGCTAGTGATTTAGGAAAATTAAAATCAACTTCAATTTCATCTATCCCACCTTGAGCAAGACCAGATAATTACTCCACGCCTCTATGTGCTCATCTTTCATACAGAAACAATAGTAACTGCTTAACATTTAAGATGACTTTAAAGACAAATATGAGTAAAAGGATTTTCTCAGATATAAAAATGTTGTGAGAGAGGTAGTTAAAAATAATAGATTTCTAGTTAACACATATACTGCATTTGATAGCAATCATAGACTTTTCTATTCTCAGTCTGGAGTAACTAGAATCTCCTATGTGTACATTATTTTT
This sequence comes from Hyaena hyaena, assembly GCF_003009895.1. Lineage (NCBI taxonomy): Eukaryota > Metazoa > Chordata > Mammalia > Carnivora > Hyaenidae > Hyaena > Hyaena hyaena. The sequence goes on along the minus strand of NW_024080740.1, from coordinate 1,712,059 downwards.
AAATTACTGGGGGCGTCTGGGTGGCTCAGTTGGTTAAGTGTCCAACTTCAGCTCAGGTCATGATCTCGCCGCTCATGGGTTAGAGCCCCGCATTGGGCTCTGTGCTGACAGCTCAAAGCCTGGAGCCTGCTTCGGATTCTGTGTCTCCCTCTCTCTCTCTCTCTGCCCCTCCCCCATTCACACTCTATCTCTCTCTCAAAAAATGAGTGTTTAAAAAATTTATAAAAAATAAACAAATAAGTAAAATTTCATTATATGTGACATATATACCGATGACTATAAAACATCATCAAAAAGTCATGGGAAATGACAGTAACACACACCCCTGTTAAGGGCCTTTTTGTTATCATAACTGGCAACGAAGGGGCAGGCGTCAGGAATGCTCAGTGTCCCGCAAGGCATGGCTGTACACCCCCCATTCAGAAGCATAGCCTCTTCCAGGAACAGAAGCTAACTCTTCATAGCCTCGGCCCTGGAGACAATGTAATAAAATGGCGAATCCCTCACATGTCTATGATCTTATGGAAGAAATTTAGCTCTAGAATAGTTTCTGTGTACTCTTTTGGGGTACTCCTTTGGGAACCAATGAAAGCCAGGAGCATTTTCCCCAGAAAATTACCTGTAAATGCAAACTTTTGCCTAGAGTCCATTTTTTCTTTTGCATATAATAGGGGATAATGATAATTACCTCTCAGGGTATTGGGATGCTATTATCAGAAATAGAATATTTAAAAGCACTTTGTAAATTATAAAGATTGTTACTTCTATCACTTCTATTTTCCAGAGTGAATCTTGGTACCAATTCTACAGAAGAATTTGGCAGAAAAGTTTAAGAGGCCTTTCACTCTGTCCCTCACATTTGCCTCCAATGTCCACTCAATAAAAAATTCGAAATGGATCTGAATAGACATGTCTCCAAAGACCATAACAAGTGGCCAATGAGCACATAAAAAGATGCTTGACATCATTAGTCATTAGGAAAATGCAAATCAAAATCACAAAGAGACTCTAAAATGAAAGACCTCAGTTTCTCATGTGGAAAATGGGGCCATTAACTAGATATGTCTGGCCCCTGAGTGTGCACTTTGGACAGCTACCCTAACCACAGTCTGAATTGGTTTGGGCTTTCTAGCTGAAAAACCCTACTGAGGGGTTTTGTTACGAGAAAGCAGCCTTGTAGGCAGCACACACCTGCCTATAGTTGTTCCTTCTGAGTCCTCGACAAATAAGCACAGAGCAACCTCTAGACTTGGACATTATAAGTGTCCAAGAAGTTGTTATCTCTGCACCTCTTTCTTGGCCTTATCTTTGCACAAGGCCTCTCAACAAAGCTTGCATGTTCAGCAAACATTTGCTGAATTGGGTGGTTTGTCCCAACCAAGCTAGTAGTAATCACAGCACAAGAAATACTTGCATAAAAGGGAATCGAGAGCAAAAATAAACTGTTGGGACCTCATCAAGATTAAAAGCTTCTGCACAGCTAAGGAAACAACCCAGAAAATTAATAGGCAACCAACGGAATGGGAAAAGATAGTTTCAAATGACATATCAGATAAAGGGTTAATATCCAGAATCTATAAGGAACTCACCAAACTCCACGCCCGAAAAACAAACAACCCAGTGAAGAAATGGGCAGAAGACATGAACAGACACTTCTCCAAAGAGGACATCCAGATGGCCAACAGACACATGAAACGATGCTCAGCATCCCTCCTCATCAGGGAAATACAAATCAAAACCACACTGAGATACCACCTCACGCCAGTCAGAGTGGCTAAAATGAGCAAATCAGAGAACTCTAGATGCTGGCGAGGATGTGGAGAAACGGGCACCCTCCTGCACTGTTGGTGGGAATGTAAACTGGTACAGCCCCTCTGGAAAACAGTGTGGAGGTTCCTCAGGAAACTAACAAGAGAACTCCCCTATGACCCAGCAATAGCACTGCTAGGAATTTACCCAAGGGATACAGAAATGCTGAGGCATAGGAGCACATGTACCCCAATGTTCATAGCAGCACTCTCCACAATAGCTAAAACATGGAAAGAGCCTAAGTGTCCATCAACAGATGAATGGATCAAGAAGATGTGGTTTATCTATACCATGGAATACTACATGGCAATGAGAAACAATGAAATCTGACCATGTGTAGCTACATGGATGGACCTTGAGGGTGTTATGCTGAGCGAAATAAGTCAGGCAGAGAAGGACAAATATCATATGTTTGCACGTATAGGAGGATTAGGAGGAACTTGACGGAGGACCAAGGGGGAGAAGAAGGGCGGAAATGGTGGGGGAAAGGGAGAGAGGCAAACCATAAGAGACTCTTGAATGCTGACAAAAACTGAGGACTGATGGATGTGGGGGGGAGGGGGGGATGGGCATGAAGGAGGGCACTTTGGGGATGAGCACTGAGTATTATGTAGAAACTAATTTGACAATAAACTATTTGTAAAAAAAAAAAAAAAAAGAAATACTTGCATAAATAGTTAAAGTTAATACCACTTATGAACAGGAGTTCCATCAGGCATAGAAGAATATTTCTCCAAACTGTCTTCTATAAAATTCCATATATTAAAATCTATTTTTCAACCAGCAACCATAAAACTAGAACTAAGAATACAGGCATATGGAAATATTTGTAATATTTTAAAATATACATACATACCCACATAAAAAACTGTATTCACACTTACACATATACACTGTCACTCATACAGTTCAGGGTAGATGACAGACCTGGAGATAAACAGCAGCAGTAAATATAATAGTGTCAATAATGGGGTAAAAAGACGGTGGTCCCCATCATTTCTAAAATCCCTTTTAGGGGCGCCTGGGTGGCTCAGTTGGTTAAGCATCCGAATTCTCAGGTCATGATCTCACAGTTCATGGGTTCGAGCCCTGTGTCAGGCTCTGTGCTGAATGCTTGCTCAGAGCCTGGAGCCTGTTTCGGATTCTGTGTCTCCTTCTCTCTCTGCCCCTCCCCTGCTCACGCTCTTACTCTGTCTCTCAAAAATAAATAAATGTAAAAACAAAAAAAAAAAATGAAAATCCCTCTTAGCCAGGAACAAGACTCTAGGAAAGAGGCTTTGTATCCCTGCTTCTTCCCGCAACGCTATCATTTACATGTAAAGTATAAACAAGGCGAGTTTAGCTCAGAGAGTACCAAACCGATTCACCACTTTATGAGTTTAAAACCAAAGCACCAAACACAATGTAGCAGCACAGCATTTGGGCAGTGCCATGACCAGCACCACATCAGTGAGAGGGCCACCCATCCAGAAAGTACACAGATGAACACGCGAACACGGGAAGTCCTCAGAGCCACATGGTGGCTTTTAACACACTCATACTTGCTTAGATGCAAGCAAGTGACTGCTCACCAGTCACAAACAGGTGAACATACACAAAGCAGAGGTAACTCATGAATGTGAGACCTGAGTTGGCTAGAACCAACCCGAATTCCCTCTAAGACGTACCGTGGGATTGAACAGTGTTTTCTCTACCTACCACGAAGGCTCCCTGAAAACACAAACACTTCTCAGCTGTCTCTATGGCTGCTCCTCTGCCTCACCAGGTGACAGGTAGCAGCATGCACGGTGGCAGCTCTTTCGTGTCTCAAGCGGCCAAGCATCTGCTTTCACAGCCGTGGCGCCAGCCAGGGAGCTGGTGCCTATTTCTGAGCCCTGCCCTAGAGCAGAAAGGCGGGTGCATGCTTGACAAAGCAAGAGCCCAAAATATATAGGAGATTAAGCTCTCTCATATCTTTAAGAAGTTCCTGCCTAGAAAAAAGAGCCCTAGAGCCTAGAAAAAAGGAAGCAAACAAAGCATTTGAAGTAGAGGTTTGAAGCTATAGCTGCATTCAGAAACGAGTTCAAAGGAAGCAAACAAAACATGTGAGTGGGTGCGTTGGGTGGGGGTGGAGGGGTGACCCTATGGTAGACATCAAAACTGGCATTTCACTGACATTCACATAAAGTCTATCACGATACATCCATTAATTCCTTTACCTGGACCTGCAGTGGAACACAAAGGCAAGTCCCTAACAGATAATTATCCACCATTACCATTTTAATCTAGTGTATGTTCAGCAAACACTTGTATTCTGGCTACAAAGTCAAAATCATCCCATGCAGGACTGTGGGATGTTTTCCCATTTGCCATTACGAAAAGGAGTCAAACGTAAGTGGATGCCATACAAGTTGCAGCTAGAAACAATCAGTAATCCTTGAGTCATCTAATCTTTGACTCTGGCTTCTCCGTATCTTGAAGAAGGCCTAGAGGCCGCTGGAGTGGCTTACAGCCGACTCAATTCAGCATAATTGATACCTGCTTAAAAGGGAAATGTGATCATCCTTACTATTGCTAACATCCCATTAAGGCTAAAAGTTAATTAGGCTGTGTTCCATAAAGTCAATTTGAGGCATTTGTCTCAATAGCATTATTGTAATTATTCCTCATCAAAATGAATACCACCTCCTACTGCGCGCCAATGTCTTGTGTAAACAACAGCAAAAATCCAACAACTCACATTCCATTCTCCTCCTGAGTTATGTAAGTAGGTTTGTGTTTACAGAGAACTGAAAATGAGGATTCGTGGACATTAACATTTAAGACAAAAATACAAGGTATGTTTAAAACATCTTGTTTTAAGGCCAGGAAAAGAAAAGCAAACAGAATGACAAATTTTATATATCATAACAATAGCACAAAAAGTCAAAAAGAGAAGTGCCTGTTAAAGTCCATGTATTACATATGCTGGTGCCTAGAAGTGGACACCACGAAATGCTAACTGCCTACACAACACAGCATACGGGTGTGTGTTCTTGCGCCCTCCATAGCCAGCTGACTCCACTTTCCAACCACTTCTCAGAAGGCTCTGGCAAAGCCTTGGGTATACCAAAGAAATAGGGGCATCAGGATACCCCCTGAGGACATTTCTAGTAAACAAAAGAAGATGATTTCCCCAGCAAATCTTCCCTCAAGACCCAGAATTTAAACAGAGAAAAGTAATGGCCTTACATGTTTCACTTAAAATGATATTTTACAAAACATAAAATTTAATTGTTAGAGAAACAAAACAAATGCGTGAAGTCCAAAAGAAAGAGTGGTTTCTCATATGGCCTGCAGACCATACAGATATTGACCTCTAGTGACTAAATGCTAATATTGGAATTAAAACCATTAACGACGTTTGCTTCAGGGAGGAAACTAAACTGTAATCATATTTTGTTACTACTCTTCCATTGGCATCATCAGTGGCTCAATGATGTGATCATAATGGGGGTGGGGATTTTACGAGCAAGGTGTGAGGAAGTAGGCCAAGGAAGGTGCGCCCCAGAAATGTCAACAACTCCCAGAGTTTAACCTTGGATAAGGGCAGCAGTGAACAGTGATTCTCAAACTTTGCACCTCAAACATGAAATGCATCTGTGAAGCTTTCAATGCCCCAATGCCCAGGTTCTCCTTGCCCACCTCCCCAGTCAAATCTAATCTCTAGAGGTGGAAGACCCACATAACAATAGTTTTTAAAGCTCCCCAGGCAATTTCAACATGGAGTCAGGTCACAGACCCCTTGCTTTGTCTATAAAAGGCCTCAAGCGAAGTACTTCTACAGTTAGATGCTGATGATGACTTGTCCATTTGTTAAGGGAAAACAAAACATTGGTAAATAGCAGTGGAACGATTATAAGCCAAGAATTCAAGTTCCAATTTTGCCCCTACTGACTTATGTAGCTTTTCAGCAAATCACTTGATTTCCTGGGGCCTCAATGAATATTCCTTTACAACATGAAAGGGTTCTACCCAGTCTGTATAAATCCATCTAATCCTATTGTTTCTACAGACTAATAAACAAATACTTCCAAACAGGATGGTCTGGCCAGGTTAGCAGTTTTGAGGTAAAGCAGGATCCCGGTTTTACTTTACTCTTTAAGAGCTAGACTCACCAATAAAAACTGAGTGAATTCTGCATATGTCAGGTGTCTTTTCTTATCTTTTCCAAAATGTAGTTGTACAAATTCTGAATCCCAGTTAAATGGGATATGCTGATGAATTGTGGTCTGTCCAAAAACTTGTTTAACATCCTCTGAAAAGAGAAAAGAAAGACTGATTAAAACAAATGATGTTTGTCCTTATATAAACTGTTATTAAAAGGATATTGTTCCCTTCTTCTAGTAAAAAGCAACTCAACTTTAAAACCACACAGGTTATAAACCATGGCAAAAATAAAAGTTGGAATCTTCAGGCAGTCAAGAAATCAAAATTAATAATCCTACAAATAAAGAGAAAAAAATCAAGACACACACACACACACACACGGTTAAAAGGCAGTAGGAAACCAAACCCAAGTAATAAGCTACATCTAATATCATCATCTCACATGTTTTCAACAAATATTGTCTAGACAGAGTAGATATAATTCAATCTTTAGTCACAGGAAACACATATATACACAGAAACACATACAGCACTATCCAAGTCTTAAACGTAGTCCTTTATCAAGTTATTAAAAAGTTCTTGAGGATTTACATCAGGGAAATACAAATCAAAACCACACTGAGATACCACCTCACGCCAGTCAGAGTGGCTAAAATGAGCAAATCAGAGAACTCTAGATCTCTGGCGAGGATGTGGAGAAACGGGCACCCTCCTTCACTGTTGGTGGGAATGTAAACTGGTACAGCCCCTCTGGAAAACAGTGTGGAGGTTCCTTAGGAAACTAACAATAGAACTCCCCTAGAACCCAGCAATAGCACTGCTAGGAATTTACCCAAGGGATACAGAAATGCTGAGGCATAGGAGCACGTGTACCCCAATGTTCATAGCAGCACTCTCCACAATAGCTAAAACATGGAAAGAGCCTAAGTGTCCATCAACAGATGAATGGATCAAGAAGATGTGGTTTATCTACACCATGGAATACTACATGGCAATGAGAAAGAATGAAATCTGGCCATGTGTAGCCACATGGATGGACCTTGAGGGTGTTATGCTGAGCGAAATAAGTCAGGCAGAGAAGGACAAATATCATATGTTTGCACGTATAGGAGGATTAGGAAGAACTTGACGGAGGAACAAGGGGGAGAAGAAGGGCGGAAATGGTGGGGGAGAGGGAGAGAGGCAAACCATGAGAGACTCTTGAATGCTGACAAAAACTGAGGACTGATGGATGTGGTGGGGAGGGGGGGATGGGCATGGAGGAGGACACTTGTGGGGATGAGCACTGAGTATTATGTGGAAACTAATTTGACAATAAACTATTTGTAAAAAAAAAAAAAAAAAGTTCTTGAGGATTTAATAATGCCAGTTTTCCCAATCTATAAGCATGGAGTGCCTTTCCATTTGTTTGCATAATCTTCAATTTCTTTCATAACTGTTTTCTAGCTTTCAGAGTACAGGTCTTTCACCTTCTTGGTTTAGTTTTTGGTATAATTGTAAATGGGATTATTTTCTTAATTTCTCTTTCTGCTACTTCTTTACTAATGCACAGAAATCCATCAGATTTCTGTATATTAATTTTGTATCCTGTGATTTACTGAATTCATTTATCAGTCTAAGAGTTTGTGGGTAGAGTCTTTAGGGTTTTCTACATATAATAGCAGTTTGGTAATATTTTGCCTAGGTCTTTATGCTCATCAGAGATACTGGCCTCTGGTTTTCTTGCTTTGTAGTGTCTTGTCTGCTTTTGGTATCAGCATAACGCTAGCCTCATAGAATGAATTTAGAAACTTTCCTTCCTCTTTTATTTTTGGAATGGTTTGAGAAGAACAGGTATAAAGTCTTCTTTAAATGTTTGGTATTACTCACCTGTAAAGCCATCTGGTCCTGGACCTTTGTTTGCAGGGAGTTTTTTAATTATTGATTCAATTTCATTACTAGTAATTGGTCTGCGCAAATTTTCTATTTCCTTCCAGTGCAGTTTGGAAGGACATTGTTAAAATGTCTACACTACCCAAAGCAATTTACAGATTTAATGCAATCCCTATTAAAGTAGCAATAGCATGTTTCACAGAACTGGAATAAATAATTCTAAAATTTGTATGGAACCACAAAAGTCCCCGAATAGCCAAACCAATCTTGAAAAAGGAAAACAAAGCTAGAGGTATCACAGTTCCAGATTTCAAGATATATTATAAAGTTGTAGTAATCAAAACAGTACAATACTGGCACAAAAAAACAGACACATAAGTCAATGGAAGAGAACAGAAAATCAAGAAGTAAGCCCACACTTATAGGGTCAATTAATCTATGACAAAGGAGGCAAAAAGAATACACAATGGGGAAAACAGAGTCTCTTTAACAAATGGTGCTGGGAAAACTGGACAGATACATGCAAAAGAATAGAACTGGACTCTCTTCTTACACCACAGACACAAATAAAACAAAAATGGGTTAAAGACCTAAATGTGTCTCACGTTTATAAAACTATAAAACTCTTAGAAGAAAACATAGGCAGTAATATCTTTGACATAGGCCATAGCAACTTTTTTTTTAATGTTTTTTTTTTTTTTAATTTATTTCTGAGAGAGAGAGAGAGAGACAGAGACAGTGTGAGGAGGGGAGGGTCAGAGAGAGAGGGAGATACAGAATCCGAAACAGGCTCCAGGCTCTGAGCTGGGCGGCAGCACAGAGCCCCACGTGGGGCTCGAATCCACGAACTGTGAGACCATGACCTGAGCCAAAGCCAGACACTCAACCAACTGAGCCACCCAGGCGCCCTTTTTTTTTAATTTTTTTTTAATGTTTTTTTTTTTAAATTTATTTCTGAGATACAGAGAGAGAGAGACAGTGTGAGCAGGAGAGGGTCAGAGAGAGAGGGAGTACATTTTTCTAGATATGTACCCTCAGGCAAGAGAACCAAAAGAAAAAATAAACTAATGGGACTACATAAAATACCAAGCTTTTGTGCAGTGAAGGAAACCATCAAAAAAACAACAAAGCAACCTACTGAATGGCAGAAAATATTTGCAAATGATATATCTGATAAGGAGTTAATACCTAAAATATATTAAAAAGTTTTACAACTTGACACCAAAAAAACAATCTGATTAAGAAATGGTCAGAGGAGGGGTCCCTGGTGGTTCAGTCGGCTGAGCATCCAACTCTTCATTCTGGCTCAGGTCATGATCTCATTCATGGTCATGAGATACATCAATCCCCTCATCAGGCTCTACGCTGGGCCTGCAGCCTGCTTAAGATTCTTTCTCTCTTCCTATCTCCCTCTGCTTGGCCTCTGTGCTCTCGCACTAAAAAAATTTAAAAAAAAAAAAAAAAAAGAAATGGGCAGAGGACCCAAACAGATATTTTTTCAAAGAAGACATACAGATGGCCGACAGTCAAAAGATACATGAAAATATGCACAATATCACTAATCATAGGGAAAGGTAAATGCAACTCAAAACCACAACGAGCTATTTAAATACCTGTCAGAATAATTAAAATCAAAAAGACAAGAAATAACAAGTGCTGGCAAGGTTAAGAAGAAAAAGAAATGCTCACGCACTGTTGGTGAGAATGCAAATTGGTGTGGCCACTGTGGAGAATAGTACAGAGGTTCCTCAAAAAATTAAAAATGGAAACACTGTATGTTTCGTTAATTCCATTATTGGGTATTTATCCAGAGAATACAAAAACATTAACTTGAAAAGATATATGCAGCCCTATGTCTACTGCAGCATTACTTACAATAGCCAAGATACAGAAGCAATCCGTGTCCATCCACAGATGAATGAAGAAAATGTAGTATGTATGTATGTATGTATGTGTGTATGTGTATAAATAATGGAATATTACTCAGCCATAAAAATGAATGAAATCTTGCCATTTGCAATAACACGGATGGACTTAGAGGGTATGATGTAAGTGACATAAGTCAGAAAGAGAAAGACAAATACCATATGATTTCACTCATGTGTAATTTTTTTTTTAATTTTTTAATGTTTATTATTGAGAGACAGAGCATGAGTAGGGGAAGAGCAGAGAGAGGGGGAGACACAGAATCTGAAGCAGGCTCCAGGCTCTGAGCTGTCAGCACAGAGCCCGACGCAGGGCTCGAACTCACAAACTGCAAGATCATGACCTGAGCAGAAGTCGGACACTTAACCGACTGAGCCACCCAGGCGCCACCACTCATATGTGGAATTTAAGAAACAAAACAAATGAGCAACAGCAAAAGGATTAAAAAAAATAGACTCTTAAATACAAAGAACAAACTGGTGGTCATCAAAGGGAAGATATATGAGAGGATGAGTGAAATAGATAAAATAGATTAAGAGGTACAGACTTCCAGTTATGAAATAAATAAGTCCTAGGGATGAAAAGTACAGCACAGGGAATATAGCCAATAAGATGGTAACAATGCTGTGTGGTGACAGATGGTGACTACATTTATCACAGTAGGGGTGCCTGGGTGGCTCAGTCAGTTAAGTGTCCAACCTCAGCTCAGGTCATGATCTCACAGTTCATGGGTTCAAGCTCTGCATCGGGCTCTGCACTGATAGCTCAGAGCCTGGAGCCGGCTTTGGATTCTGTGTCGCCCTCTCCCTCCCCGTGCTTGGCTCGCGTGCTCTCTCTCTCAAAAATTAAATAAACTTAAAAAAAAATTAAATATCATAGCACTGAGTAATGTATAGAATGGTTGAATCATTATGCGCTCCATTACCAATTCTCAGATGTTCTCACACACTGGCTATGGTAAGAATGCCAGTCCTCAGGTAGCAAGCTAAGAGCCTAGAAGTAGCACCAACCTATGAGCATCGCACCAGCTATGTGGGAAGTAGAATGACGGCAGACGACACAGTGCCGTATCCAAGACTAATCCACGAGACATAACTACATAGCAGATCCCAACAGTATTCCGCATTAAGTGCTAACCTGCTACTTGTGGTAAGGAAAGAGAAGCTTAAGGAGAGAGGCACTTACACAAGAAAAAGAGGTTTCTTGGAAAAGACAGAACGTGATCTGGGTCCTGAAGGCTGACAAGGATTTACTGAGAGAATCTGTGAAGGAATCTGTGCAACAGCATGAAGAAGGGTTCATTTCCTCTAAAGTGAATTAAAGCTCCAATCAAAGTGCTCTGGACCAAAACCACCCGGGGTCACTGAGACATGACAGATCTGCTCTGGGCAGTGGCAGACACTAGGCTCACTCGCCAGCATAAATGTGGATGCCACATTTATGGTGAAGGAAAGGTTGCTGTGGGAAGAAGAGGTGTTCCTGGGATACTGTGGAGAAAAAGACCCGGGGTTTTTGTTTATTGGTTGTTTTTTTACTATTTGGTACAATTTCTACAAAACTCTCCTCACTAAAACTCCCCTCACTTACCTACTACCATAGGTTTACATACTCTGATATTATGAGACTGCCAAGTAGCTCTAACTGGACAACCCAGATGACTATGCGAGGGGAAAGGAGGATTCTTACTAAAGAGGAAAACGACCAATATTTCTACTCATTTTCATCATTAATCAACTCTTTTAAAGAATCAAAATATTAAATTTTACCACTCTGGAAAATTCACACATTTTCTCCAAAAACACTGGATAGGTTCCTAAATCCGAGAGTGCTTCACTCTGCTCTGATAAGTCATTCTGGGCATCTGCCTTTTGAAACGCTTGGGCTCTACATTTTCCTGTAACTTCATGAAGTTAACCTGTAACCCCAGCAGTCACAAAGGAGTCCTGGAATTTCCCCCCTTCATTTTGGAAGACACCTCAGTTTCATGTTCTTGTTTCCTTTTAGAAAGCACAAACAGCTTTCTCATTTAACAGTTGACTGTTTTAAGATTTCTCCCTGCCTTGTAAGGTGAGGACGGAAAGAGTACTCCTATTTTATAGCTGGAAAATGAGAAACTAAAAACCAAAGGCCATCCTGTCACTTTACCTTTACCATCCCCTGGCCTTTCCAGACCTAACTTGTATTCCTGGATGGGAAAGAGGAAACCCCAAATATCCTAGGCTTTTTGGTTATTTGTTTGGCTCAGTGAACTGAATATGTAACTAGACCTCATAACTCACCAGCTGACGGCTTTTGAATAACCATCACATGGCAGATTTATCATAACTTAAAAAGAATGACAAGGTATCTCCTAGTCTAAAACACAAGGCCTTAAAATCTCACCCCCAGGTTGAGGTCAGACAGGCAAAGCAGCAAAACTGAATTAGCGCTGGAATAGCAATGAAGCAGCAGATTATATGTTTTGGGTATTTAAAGTCATACTTTTCTTAGCTCAGGCACTACTCCTCCTGAAAGTAAAAACAAATTAGAATGCTTATCTCTTAAAGTATAATCATTGTTATTTCAGTCTGTGCCAAACAAACTATGTTTGGAAGGCATACAGTTCCCACAATATCACCAAATAACAGCAATATTATTTAAAGCAAGGCCTCACCAAATAAGCGCAAAGATCCTTTGAGTTTATTTGTGGGCCATTGCTCTCCCCACAAATGTTTCCAGGCTAAAAGTCTACTGTACTTTTTTAAAGATTACGAAAAGACAATTAGAAAATGACAACGGTTTCTTTCCCAAATAGAACTTCAAAAAGTCAACTAATTTCTTCTAAGATAATAAATTTCCCAGGCTATAGAATATGGTTATAGTAGAAAAAGTTGTGATTTTTAAAAGCTGGGTCATATGTATAGAATGTCCTAAGGAATCCACTAAAAAAACTATTAGAATGATTAAAACTATTAAAACTATAGAATAAATGAGCCCAACAAGGTTAAAGGATACCATAACAATGTACAAATATCAATTGCATTTCTAGACACCAAAGTTAATCAACCCAACACTGAAATTAACAAAACAATTTCATTTTCAATAGCCTCAAAAGGAATAAAATGCTTAAGTATAAATTTAACAAAAGACATTCAAAACCTACACTCTCAAAACTATAAAACACTGTTGACAAAAATTAAAGACCTAAATAAATGGAAAGATAGTCCATATTCATAGACTGGAAAAATTAATATTGTTAAGATGACAATATTCCCCCAAAGTAATCAACAGATTCAATGGAATCCCATCAAAATTCTAACTGGCTTCTTTGCAGAAGTTGGCAAGCTGATCCTAAAATCCATATGGAAATTCAAGGGAACCAGAATAGCCAAAATAATCTTGAAAAAGAATAAAGTTGCGTTTTAAATTTATTACATAGCTATAGTAATCAAGACTGTGTAGTACTGGCATAAAGACAGATACAGACCAATGAAATAGAACTGACAGTCAAGAAATAAAGACATTTTTGGTCAACTGCATTTCAACAAGAATGACAAGACAACTCAAAATGGAAAGATTAGTCTTTTCAACAAGTGGTTGTGGGACAAATGGATATCCAAACATGCAAAAGAAAGAAGTTAGAACCCTACCTCACACCATATACAAAAACTAACTCAAAATAGAGGAAAGACTTAAGTGGAAAAGCTAAAGCTTTTAAACTTTTTAAATGCTCTTATTGGAAAAAAATTTCTGCAGCTTTGGATTAAGAATGTTTTTTTAGATTATGCAACACATGAAAATAATATATAAACTGAATTTTGTCAAGATTTAAAACTTTCATCCCCCAAAGGATACCATTAACAAAGTGAAAAGACAGTCTACAAAATGGGAGAAAAAAATTGCAACTCATGTACCCGATAAAGGATTCTGGAAGATATAAAGAACTCTTACAACTCAATAATAAAAAGACATATCATCCAATTTTAAAAATGGGCAAAGGATTTGAGTAGACATTTTTCCACAGAAGACATATAAATGGCCAATAAACACATGATAAGATGCTCAACATCATTAACCATCAAGGAAATGCAAACCCAAACCACACTGAGAGAACCACTTTATCCCCACTAATAATAAGCATTGGTGAGAATATGAAGAAATCAAAACCCTCATAAACTGCTGGTGGGGATATAAAACCATGTAGTCACTTAGCAAAATATTTTGGCAGTTCTTCAAAAAGTTAAACATAGTTACCGAATCCTGAAACAATTCCACCACTAGGTATACATTCTATAGAAATTAAAACATATATTCACATAAAAACTTGTACACAACTGTTCATAGGAGCACCATTCATAATGTCCCCAAAGTGAAAACAATCCAAATGTCCATTACTAAAGGATGGATAAACAAAATGTGGCATCTCCATAATAGTGTACTATTTATCAATAAAAAGGAATATAGCACTGTTACATGCTACATCATGGATGAACGTCGAAAACATATTAAGAAGGCTATCTGTAAAGGCCACATTTTGCAGGATTCTATTTGTGTGAAATGTCCAGAATAAGTTTATGCTTCTTAGTAGATTAGTGGTTGCCTAGGACTAGAGACACAGGAGAAAAAGGGGGGGGTGTGTGTGTGTGTGTGAGGACTGCTAAGATATGGAGAGATAAAAATATCCTTTGGGTGATGAAAATGTTCTAAAATTATGGCAAAAGTTGCACAAATCTGTGAATATACCAAAACCCACTAAATTATACACTTTCAGTAGGTGCATTATATCTCAATAAAGTGTTTTGTTGTTTAATTTTTTTAAACCTGGGACTGTCAGATCTGCCTCTTACTGTGAGTGACATTAAGCAAATTACTTACTCTGACTCAATTCTCTCTGTAAAATGGGAATAGAATTTCTATCTTGGAGCACTGTTCTGGAGTTAAGTGCCTCTATCACAATGTTCTAACCACAGTAGGTGACCATCAAAATGGTAAAACTCCAAAATTTCAAGTCTTAGTTATAATGAAAATTGTTATCTGGGAATAAAATATTTACATATGATACCCAAAAAAAAAAAAAAATCAGGCACAGTGTGATTTGGAAATATCATAGTTTATACATTTCTCAAAAAACAATAATTTTCCTCAAATACTTAACATCCATCCTTTTCCTAGTTCATACATTAAACTTTTGAATGAAAAGTGATAAAAAATTTAGTAATTTTCTATTATGTTTTTGAAAGTGTGAAATTAAGAAAGATTAAGAACCTCCACTCTTTACTTTGAAGATCTTTCAGACACTAGAACTATTTAATTGGCAAATTACTTGCACATGCCATTAAGTGGTTAGACTGAATTTGTTTTTACAGATTCTATGGGCTCTTACTTGGTAACCACCACCACACTATAATCTGAAATCATCAAGGTCTTCACTTATGCAAATTTTAACTTTCTATGTTCTTGTTTCCACACAGAATAACTAAATTAATGCACTTTAATTTCCAAAAGATTCACTTTTTGAAGCTGCAAATCAAGGAAAACGAGTTTTTCATTCAAATAAAAAAGGTTCATCAAGCTACATTATTTTAAACACTGCAGGATAATATCTCTCCCGTGGATCCTAAAAATGTCATTAATACAATAAACACAAAAAGGATGTTTCTATTAAACTGGAAAGAAACCCCTCTTCGAGGCAGAGAGAGAGTTGGCGAACAACCCGCACTTTCTCTCTGAACAGCTTCACTGGGGTGCTTTTCTCTAACACGTGCCTAATCCTCAAAGAAAGTTGTGGTTTCACTCTAAGGGAAATAATATCCCACCCTGCTGATGTGGTTAACAACAGTGTATATGGCCATCGTATTTTAAGAAGGGAGCAAAAGACAAATTGTTGAATTCGTAAGTTAAATAACATAATGGAGAAGATGGAGACCTATCTCTACTGCCACGTGCTCCAATATCAAGACTGCCATTTCAAACCCTTTTGACAAGTGCCTTTTTATATTAATCACAGTTAAGGGTCTGAAGAGGAAAGAAGTATTCTGGCTACAATTCATAGTCGCTCAAGAAAGTTCTAGGGGGAAAACGGGTGCCATTAAAATAGAGTAAGTACAGAGTAAGTACTTCACACATGCGGCCCTTCTCATTAAAACTGAGTTCTCTGTAAGCCCCTGTAAACTTGCTATTATTATTATTCTGAACGTGTAGGTACAGTGGTGATAAGCACCTTTCAAAAAAAATAAGCACACACTGCGCGCGCGCACACACATGCACGTGCGCACACACATACAGCAAGCTGGGCTGAATATTATACTGAAGTCATACTTTTGTGGTGCTGGTGTATGTAAAAATGAAGGCTAATTTCCAACTCTTCCAATTCTGTACTTAGAGAGGAGGCATGGGACTACCCTGATGAAGTCATGGGCATCCTAGAATCTTCTGCCCCACAGAGTCAGAAGACAAAGTTGTCTTCAGAAGACAAACCAGTCACTTACCCCCCTCTCTGGGCTTGTTTCTATATCCATGAAAGAATGCCAGAAACTACACCAGCCATTGTTCAACTGCAGTTGGAAAATGACATACCCTTGGAAAACTTCTTTAAGACAAATACCCAAGCCCCACGCCCTAAGATTTTAATTCAGCAGACTTGAGGTGGAGCCAGGGAGCCCACGGCGATAATGCACACCTCCAGACTATTACAACAAAAACCTTTGTCTTATTGGCAAAAATCCTTCCTATTCTAAAATCTGATGGATCTATAAATCCTCAAGATTACTACACTGTTTAACTCATTACTGTAAATGTTGGGGCACAAAATCAAAAAAAGTTTAAAGGCTGACAGATACCTAGCATTCGTATTAATCTTCTATCATATGTGTTATCAAAAATCAACAGTGAGTGGTCAACTGAGAAGTTATTTTCAATTGAATAGAATAAACCATTAGTAGTCTTTCAAAATATCAAAAGTAGGTCCATTAAAATGATGTTTGAAGGCACAGAGCAGACTGGTCACTTTCCAGATGTACAAGCTTGCTTTTAATCACCTGTTGTATTAATTATTGTTGACTTTCCTCAGCACAACCAAAAAATTCCAACATTTTTGAAATTTTTAAGGCAGTGCATAAATTCCTAACTCATTCTCTAAAATGCAGGTATACCTACATTGTTTTAAAAAGCCAAGCTAGTTTCCTTACACGGATATTATCAAAAATAGTGTTCTTGCAAAAGCATGAACATATATCTAACCCTACTGAAATGCTTCAAGAGCAGATGTACTACAAATGCACACCCACAGTGATCCTATATTAGTATAAAACTGTTTTATTTCAATTAAAATGTCTAACTATCCACCCCCAACACATACCTAAACTGTAATTTTCTCTGAGAACTTCCAATATGTTCTTGATTTTGTTTCCTTTATCAACCTATCAGAGCAAAAACTGCCTTGCAACTGTTGGAAGAAATCAGTCATTAGCAGCAAGATTACAGCAAATTTTCCAATTTAGAAAAACTGTATTTTTATCTCTCCCTCATACCGAAAGAATAATGGTGTAATTTTACTATTTTTAAGTGAGCAGTACAGTTTAAAATAGTCAAATTTTCCCAGTGCTCCAACTTTTAGGATTTACTGTTAGCTTTCTGTTCTCTACACCTTCTCCTCTATTCACACATTCTCCTGTCCCCCCACCTGACCCGCATGTGCACACACGCGCATGCACACAACAGGGGCAGAAGCCCCCCGTCAGCCTATCCACACGGACAGCCTTCTAAAGAACGGCTGACCTTCAGGCAGTTGTTAACTAAGGAGTGGCTTCACAGGGTTATTGTGATTTACTCTCCAATAGACATTCTTCCACCTTCTCAACAGGCTTTCCCCCCCCACCCCCAATTTTTAAAATGGAGTGATGAAGTAGCAACAAGTACAATATTGTAGCCATTTGAGCATGGACGATTCTCAAATTATCCCACCACCTGAAAGTGCTCCCTGATACTACGATCATTCAAAATTGAACCCATTATGGTCAATCGTGCAAATCCGTATTTAGCTTTTTGTAAATAGTGGATTTTTGACCCAATGAACTGGAACAGCTTCTGAGCAGTGTCTGGGATCTCAGACAAGACACTCCGTACTCAGGCATGCAACAATTCCTATCAACGTGGAGGTTATTTCCTTTCAAGATGCACACTGTTCTTATTCAATATTCTTATTCTCTATTGGAATGTGTAGAGGAAAGTGGACTTGAATTTCACAGTAATATAAAAACTAAAACCTACTGTACAGCAGTAAGCCTCTTTCACCAAAATAACACACGATTTTTCTGAAACACCCAAATCAGAATCAATATTAACAAAGAACTTCCCCCAAATAATGCTCCCTCCAACTCTTAATGATTTTTCTTTCCACTCACTTAGTTTTTGAATATTTCATTTCCCAAGTGTCTTTACAAAGACAACAATAAATGATCTTCCCAGTGAGCTTAAAAAAATGATAGCTGAATTCTGTCCTCTTCTAGTCTAATACTTCCATTTCTCTAGCTTTTGATATTTATTATTAAATTTGGGTGCGTGCCTTCAAAAACTTATTTCCATAATTTTAACTCTCCTCCTTTTCTACAGCTTGACTCAAAATGAGGGAAGCAGACTGTTTCCGCATATGTCATCACGTCACCCAGCCTGCCTATCCCCAGAGCGTGCTAACTCCACTGTCACCACAGCAGGTGTTATGGGACAAAATCTAAACATGAGCCCAGAAAGGTCCCTCCAGACACCACCATCCACGTCAAAGAATGAACTAGAGAAGGGCATGAGAGATCATGTCATTAGCTCTGCAGATGGTGGGTAGGTCTCACACACAAAAGAAAGGTCCTGTTCAAATGAGTTTGACAAAGTTAGATGCGTTTATTGTTCTGCAAGGCTTCTCAGAGCCTTGATAAACCAAAAATTTTAGGCTTTATGACTGTCTAGTAGGAGAATCTCTTTTTCACACAACACTTACTAACATAAACAGGAAACACCACTACTTTAAGGTACCCGAACTCACAATCTCTTTCAATAGCAAAGATTAAAGGACCAGAGGCCACTGCAGTTTCCAATAAAACTGAAAGACTGGGCTGTTTTCTTTTGGGCTCCAGGTCAACTGACAGAGCCGGAGCAGCAGGCGAGTCAAAGCTTCCCAAGCGTGGCCCAAGGCACAGACTATTTTACAACTGAAGTTTTTAACAGCTGGAGAGGTCTTAAATAAGATGTATGTCTACTTGTTCAACTGTCCTTCTACAAAAAGCCATTCTTATCTTTTGGCAGATCGCTGACCTCTTTGAGATCTGCTAAAAGCAAATGCGCATTTGGGCAAAACATTATTGACAACTCTGGCTGTTCACGGACTCCATGACACTTACCCAGATCCCCATATTTGAGAAGTCCTGTCTTTCGAAAATTCCTGTCTTTAAAGTTCAATTAAAAACTGCACAACTCCCCCCGCAAAAAAAAAATTATAGACCCACACACACAACACTACCAGACAGATAATGAAAATTGCAGACACACACACACACACACACACCACTACCATACAGATAATGAAAGTGGTTGCTTATGCTCATATACAAAGAATGATAACTTTAAAATTGCAGATAAAACAGTTCATGAAATTTTGTTCACTGTAATGAAAAAGTTTAAGTTAAAGAAACAGAAAAACATGCAATACATGTATGCATTCATACAATGTTTTTGTATAAACAAAAACATGCAATTATACAAGTAAAACTTTTAGATCTCAACCTAAGGAAGGGCCGTGGTATAGAATATACTTTGGATTCTCAGGGGGTCCAATTGTGATGTTCACCAGACTAAAGTAAGATTCAGGTCCTCCACTACTATTGAGCTGAGCTATTACTGTTGCCTCCTGCAGATCCAACAAAGAATACCAAAGGACAGGAATAGTTAAATTAACATCATTAAGAGTCCAATCACTGGTGGGTGCACTAAATATGTCAGATTAATGATTAACAGTTTCACTAGCGACCCTCCCCCCAACACACACAAATACTCTTTCTGAAAATTCATACTAAGGAATAGGCTGCTTTCCCAGCATCCTCAAATAAGAAACTTGGGAAAATGAAAATGTCTGGGAAATCATCATTCACAATGTGTCTACATCACACCTTCAAACCCTGACCTTCACCTCCTATACTCACATAAAAGGAGCGGTCATCCCCACCTGCTTCACAGAGGTACTAGAAAGCCCACAGAATGATCACAGGCATGTCTGCCTCTGGCTGTGCCCCACTCCAATTAATGCAAGAAAACCCACCCTTTCCAAGCATCATTTGGATCTGATCCTTGTCCTCTGAAGACCCTGTGGGACTCCCAACTGCCTCTCCTATTAAATAAAAACTCCTGCCCAGGGGCCTGTGGTGGGCGCTCCATCAAATGGCACCCATAGCTCTTAAGTTGCATATTTCAATCAAAGGCTTCCTCTAACATCCTACACCTGTACGAAGACCACTTCCTTAACCCCCCCCACCACCACCACCACTCCAGGACTCCCCCCTGTACTTCGAATCTGTTCTTGTCAAAAGATAAAGCTTCCTGAGTTGAAATTATATCAAATGCACGTCAACAAATTACCTGGACATCTGTATCACCCGGGCAATTTCCTACATATACTGAGAACTCTAATCCAGGTACATTCTTCCTTATCATTACTTTCCACTACAGTCATAGAAACAAACTCCTTACTAATGCACTTGCTTATTGTTCTTTACTTCATGAAAAATTATTAAATCCTCCTCATGTCTGATATAGAATGAAACCACTATCGATGAGTTGGCATCTACCTTCACTAGGAAGGCGCCCACCTCACAGAGCATGACCACCAGCAGAGGTAGGCAGCAGGACATGGTAAACAACAAACACACTTGGCTGTCACCTGGCTACTACCCTGGCAACTCCATGACTGTGGACAAGTTAGTTAACTCCCCAAGGAAGGGCGCCTGGGTGGCTCAGTAGGTTAAGCTTGTGACTTTGGCTCAAGTCATGATCTCATGGTTTGTGGGTTCGTACCCCGTGTGGGGCTCTGTGCTGACAACTCAGAGCCTGGAGCTTGTTTTTGTCTCCCTCACTCTCTGCCCTCCCTTGGCTGCTTGCTCGCTCACTCTCTCGCTCTCGTGCACTCTTTCTCTCTCTCTCTCTCTCTCAGAAATAAAAATAAACATTAAATTTTTTTTAGAAACTCTCCAAGGTCATTTCCTCATCAGAAAAATGAGAACTATATAGTATAAAGCTCCTATGTTGTGAAGATTAAGTAACAAATTACATAGAAAGCACTCAGACCAGAGGCAACCATGAAATAAATGATCAATAAACTTAAAGATAAAAATGACAGGTACTTTCCTTCTCTAAAGAGATTATGTAAAACTGTATGTCTCTGGACCAGAACAAGCTAAGTAGCTACTTTGGGTCCTTCTTCCTTTTCTTTGACCCCCTTTTCCTGCACAGCCAAGTCACATATGATTGGTTGTCAGGAATGACCCTGGTGGGTTCAGAGATACAAGTCCAGTCCAGGACTCCATTATCCCCCGCCTAGACTGTCACAGCACCTCCCATGTGAATATCACCTCCAGACACCCACAGCTTCAAGTTCCTGGCCTCCACAGCCCACATGGCACCTGGGGGTTCACAGACACTGCTCTAAGGGTGACTCAAACAGCCTCTACCCCTCCTACCCACTTCGATTGCTTTACATTACAGACCATATATTTTTTGTTTATCCTCTCCCTAAACTGTAAGCTGAAGATTTTTCAATCTTTTTATTTCTATATATCCACTCTTATAGTCAGATTCAAGAGATATCCCTCTTAACTAATTCTTTTCTCTCATCCACTTAAATGGCTTCAGGCAGTATTTGCCAATAACTACGAAATTTCTATCTCCCAAATTCCACACTCCTGTAAGTAAGTGCCTACTTGACATTCTCATTTACATATCCAATAGGCATCATACTAACACATCTGAAATTTAGCTCTTGTTCTCTTCCCATCCCAAGCCTCCATCTTGATTGATAACTCCAGCCTTCCAATTGGCCAAAGACTTTGGAATCATTCTTGCCTCCTCTCTCTCTTTCACAGCCCACATCCAATCCATCAGAGAACTCTGTTGATTTTCTCTTCAAAATATCCCTCACCTCACTCAGGTCCAAGCCACCATGATCATTCACCTGGATCACTACAGTAGCTTTCTAACTGATCCCTCTCTTTCTACTCTGTCCCTTCCAAGCTCTATTCTCAAAGGAGCAGCCAGAGTAATCCCGTTAAAACATAAACCTGATTGTATCATTCCTCTGCTAAAAAAAAAATCTTAGGATGGTTTCCCAGTTCACTTACCATCAAGGCCCAAGCCCTAAACATGATCTAAAGAATCTTACTTCATTGGATCTGTTACTTCTCTGCATTCCTTTCCTCTGAGGCTCTTTCTGACTCACACAGGTCGTCTTTGTGGTTCCTCAAATGTGCCAACTACAGTCTAGCCTTTGACCCTGGACAACAGCCGTTCTTTTTGCCCAGGACAGTCTCTCCCCTTCCTCCATCCCTATATAATTCCCATACTTCTTTCAGATTTGTGCTCAAAAGTCACTTCCTCAACAAAGACAACCAAACCATACTGTGTACAGAGGAGAACCTTCTTTGTTTCATAAATCACTGTAATCACCCAAATTTCATCAGAACATACCCATTCTATTCAGTGTCTTAATCCCTAGTATTAACATCATCAACTTGTATACGTTCCTGTTAGTACTCTGGTGGACGGGTCAGAAAACTTAAGTTCCATTAGCCCACCAACTATTTTGGCAAATAAAATCTTATTGGAAGACAGCCATACTCATTCATTTATACGCTGTCCATGGGAACAGCAGAGTTGACTAGTTGTGACAGAGACCCTAAGGTCCACAAAGACCTAAAATATTTACTCTCTTGTCCTTTACAGAAATAGTCTACTATCCCTAATCTAGCATAAAAGTAATGCTTTAAAAAAAAAGGGGGGGGGGATCATGCTGATACTCAAAAAACATATATTTTAAAGAGATAAGGTCTTAAATATTATAAATTGAAGCTTTTACAAATATCTCTTCATGCAATAGTGTATAGATGTATAATTAACATAATGTGACTTTATTCATGATTTCTTTACTTTGGTTAAATGACTAGACCATCAACAAATATCATTTCCTCTTTCCTCTTCCTAGCCTGCTTGCTTTCCCCATGATTTCCTCTCTTTTGTACACCCTTTTCTCCCACTACATTAATCAAAATTTGACAATATCAGTGATGTTCAAATTCTGAGTATTCTGAAGTTCCTTTCCACTGATTATATTCAATGTGCTGGTAACATAATATACATCTATTAATATTCATGTATTTTTAAAAAAAAAACTATGCTTACTCTTCAGGTCAGAGGTAAAATATAGGTCCTGTTCCTGCTACCTTCCTTCTGAGAGGTTAGCACAGATTCCTACTGGCAACAGACCTACCTACAAAATGGCAGACCTCCACTAGCATCTTTAGATGATGAATCACACAGATATGTACTTTTCTCTTTCAAAATTTATAGTCTTCACCAACTTACATTTTCCAAATACAGTGGAACAGGCTGACTAACATTTATGACTGAATAAGCCTTTATTTAAATACTTCAAAGAAACCTTAAGGCAGTTGAAAATTTATACACATATAGACACACATAAACATACTACAAATATTCAATGCAACAGCATTCAAAATTTCAGCAGAATTTTTGTGAAAACTACTTTTTCTAAAATTGTTTTGATAATCCAAAAGGCCAAGAATAGCCACGATAATCTTAAAAGCTGGAGGATTCATCTGAAATCAAGACTTATTATAAATCTGTAGTAATTAAGAAAGTATAGCGATGATGCAGAAAGACAATTACAGAAGAACACACTTCAAACAGATGAGTGATTTATCATCACTGTATCACCATAGGGCAATAAAAGAGTGATCCTTTCAGTAAATGGTGCTGGGAAATTAGATATCCTTGGGGCGCTGGGGAGTGACCCCCACTACATGCAAAAGGAAACAAACAAAAAACCCAAACACGTTCTAAAAAGTAAAAATCAAAATTTGAAAGGATAACAAAAAAACTTCTGGAAGATAACATAGGAGGTATTATCTTCGTGACCTTGTGGTAAGCAAAGATTTCTTAAACAGGACACAGAAAGCACTATCTATATAGGAAAATGACGATCATTTGCGCTACATTAAAATTAAGAACTTCTGTTCCTCGGGGCTCTATTAAGTGAGTGGAAGTGCAAGTCAGAGAATGAAGTTATCTGTGAGATACACGCTGCACTAGACAAATAGTACACCACTAAAGAGGATGTGCTAATGGCCAGTAAAACTTTTTAAAACATCACAGAACCCAGTTGTAATCCAGGAAATGCAAATGAAAGCCACATAGTGAGATATCACTAAAATAAAAATGACTGGTAATAGTAAGTGTTAGCCAAGACATAGAATAAAGAGAACTCTTACACACTGACAGTGTGAATGTAATCTAGTACAAACACTCTGCAAAACTGTTTGGCAGTATCTATGGAAGCCAGGTATACACATTTTCTATGACCCAGAAATTTTACTCCTAGGAATGCCCCCCCACGTCCACATCCCAAGGATGTATACAAGAATGTTCAAAGTACATTATTTGCAGCTGCCAAAAACTGGAAGTGTGCAAATGTCTACCAATGGCAAAGTAGACAGTCATGCAGAGGAATACTATGCAGCAATGAAAAAGAACAAAGTAAAAATACACACATCACAAACATGACTGAATCACAAATACAATTTGAGCAAAAGAAGTCAGAATAAAAGTACATTCTTTATCGTTCCATTTTTATTAAGTTTAAAAACAAGCAAACCCAACTGATGGTGACAGATGTCAGCTGTGACCACTGGGCCTGGGGGGCAATAATTGGGAAAGGCCCCATGGAGCGCAGGCACTATTCTCTCTCTCATCTGGATGACGACAGATACATTATGCAAAAGCTCATCAAGACGTACACTTACAATGTATGCATTCTTCTGTAAGGGCGCTATGCTTATATAAAGTATACTTTAAAGATTAAAAGTAAAAAATCACCATCACATATAAAATAGGCTAAAAACACAAAAAATATATAGAACAAAATATATTTTCTTTACACGTACAGAACTGCAAACTGTTAACTAGAATCTTCCTATACTAACATCCTGTTACCCATGTTACACACTTGTTGACACCTCAGAATGCACTTAAAAATATCAGGTACCAAAGTGAGAAAATAGGGTAAGAACCAAATACTGGAGATACACTTTCCCTCAAATGAAACAGGTGAACATAATGACCTAGATATCAAAGGAACAAAATTGGCCTAATCAAGATCTTTTCTTTGTAGCAGACACAGAGTAATCTAGACATGAAAACATGCTAAACATAAATGAGGCCTCAGAGAAAATGGGGCAAGCTTTTGCTGAAATGTGACACTTGATTATCTACGGCTCATGCCACCTCATTGTTTGTTTGGTGTGTACCAGAATCAGCATTAGTGGGAGCATGAACGCTGCTGGCTTATTGACAAACACTGGTGCCTCCTGAGTTTAGTCACGGAAGCCTGCCTTCAAATAAGCCCTCAAGTGGAAACCCACTATGTGTACAGACAGAGTGTAACTGCTCTCCTCTGGATGAAACGCAAGGCCGGGAGACACGAGGAACAGACACGGCTCTCCTGCCTGGCCTGCCCCCCAGGGGAAGGCTCCAGATGAGCCTCTGTGTCCTGTGAAACAGTGCTTCCCTCATGGCCACACCGGACTGAGCCAATCTGGGAGGTAAAAAAAAAAAGAGTCCTTCCTCTCTCACCTCTTCAGGCTTACCCCTCCCAAAGACATACCCAGGCAAGCTCTGAAACACAAAAGGAGCATTCTTGGTTGATGGGTTTACAAGGAGCTAAGGATGCAACCAGAGATAGGAGTGTCACTGCATAGACCTCAAACAGTGTCACACAGAGACACAGCCCAGTCACAGATCTGGATTCTCTTAATTCTGTGGGTTTATGAGACCAAGGCTGAATAAGTCCTCTTTTCTGTCCACCTGTTTTTAAAAAAATTTCTTCAACCCCATATGAGTTTCCTGGAAAACACACTTATTGCTGGCTTCTTCTAAAGATACCTGCTGTTGGAGTGACTAGGTGGCTCATTTGGGTAGGCATCTTACTTCAACGCAGTCATGACCTCGCAGTCCACGAGTTCAAGCCCCATGTCGGGCTCTGTGCTGACAGCTCAGAGCCTGGACCCTGAATTGGAGTCTGTCTCCCCCTCTCTCTCTACTCCTCCCCCGTTCACACTGTCTCTCTCTCAAAAATGAAATGAAAACATAAAAAAAATATTAAAGAAAAACAATAAAGATACCTGCTGTTGAAACACTCCTTAGGCTCCCACACCCCCTATATTGTTTGTTTACTGGGGTAAAACCCTATTATACGCAGCACACACCTCTCGTGGATGACACTGCTCTACCTTCTGAAAAAATGTTTTCATTTTTTTTTTTTTTTGCAAGTTGATGGTCATTTGGGTATCTACTTTGTAGTATGCATATCCCTTAGTTTAATCCCAAATAGGGATGAATTGCTCAGAAAGCCCCAGGCTACATTGTACGACTCCCCCCCATACTGGGCGAGGACCCCATCAGCTTATCATAAATGGATAGAGGACACACCCTGTGTGTATTCTGTAAGACAGGCAGGCTCTAGAACAAATGACCTGTGGAGGGCAGGGGCACTGGGAGAGAAGCTGCACATTCTTCCATAAGTTACGTGCAACTGATGACACAGTCAGAACTGTAGCCCCTCGAAGGCACCACTTCTTATGTCAATCTCTTATGCCTTCAGAGATGGGACAGTGTTCAGCACAGAACAGATGGTAAGAAAGTTACCGGCTAACTGGCCAGTGGTTACACTGCAAGTTAAAAGTACAGGGTATCCCTCCCCCAACTGCCCCCCCCCCCAAAAAAAAACAAGAAAGAAAACGAAAATCCTCCTTTGCTCTCTTCAAGTTTTTTCTTTAGTAATATTTTTATAGAGGCCTTTGTTCTCCAGAGAGCACTTTTGCATGCAGTATAGATTTTCATCCTCACACAGTCCTGATAAAGGAAATTATTATTACCCTGATCTTATGGATGCGGAAAATATGGCTCAGGAAGTTGAAATGATTTACTCATCAACAAGCCGCTAGGAGGAAGCAGAAACATAACTCTCATGCTAGTCTCTTGTTACACCTCACAGATGACCCTCTCTCCTGCATCCTGCTTCTTCACCTCTTCTTCTCTTCTGCTCACACTAACACACACCCCTCCTTGCACTGGGGACAGCCTCTCTTTCCTCCGCCAGGCCAGTGGTGTGGCTAGTGCCTCCAATAGCCCTTACTGTTTCATGTTCATGATGTAAGGAAAACATCTAGAGTCCATTTCTCAGGGCCGCCGTCTCCACCCCATCTCTCTCACACTTCTCCCTCCAGACGTACTACAGAAAGGAGGAAGACGAGGGCGAACACCGGTGCTCAACTCACTCAAAGGTACAGGTGTTCCTCTGTTCATCCCCAGGAAAAGCTATTGTAATATTTTCATCCAACTGGCTTCCAGCGGGTAATCAATGCCACCATGAACTAGCTGCTCATTATTTAGTTGAAAGTTTCAGTGGGGACATTTTTTATTGGGGTTCCACTGAAAAGCTGTGGTTACAGTTATACTAAGAGGAATCAGGTGATGGAAAAGAAAAAAACTAAAACTATTCCAGAGATTTTTAAATATGAAATAATTCTCACGAAGTGTTCACGGAAAGCATCTGAGCTTCTAGATTGTATGAAACAAAACCATGTTTCGCCTTTGCCCTAGATGATCCAGCCGTCAGTAACTGTCATGTCAAAGGAACATGGAGGATCAGGTGCAGAAGGGGAAGGCTTCTAGAATAAGTGTATTATGCTGTCTTATCTATGCTTTACGTAGTTATTATCTTCACTTCAGATAAGGAAAATGAAGACCTGAGAGGACTGACATGCTCAGAGATGAAAGAGGCAGAGCTGGAAGTAGGTAAGCCTCTCCAATTCCACAACCACTCCAGAATGGATAGTACTCTACTATACCAGCCGTATTTTCCTCCTATCTGCACGTTTCCCACAGTTCATCAAGTAAGACAAGCCCAAGAAGTCTAAACCGATTAGAAACTATGAATAGAGACATTTGAAATGGGCATGTGAGCCATCTCCCCTGAACAAACAATCCACAAGCCCAAACGGGCTCTTCCCCAGCTGCAGGGCCATCTACAGCAGGTTCGCAGGCACGAATATCGCACACTGGCTACTACACAGTCCAAGGAAAATGTGGTACTCTCTGTCAACTCTATCTTCAGTGTAAAAAGTTTATTCTTACATTTTTTTAAAACTTCAGTAAGCAGTTTATTTTTCATAAAGAACCTATCACTGCCCCGCCACCTCCTTTCTCCTAATACTTAAAAGACTTCTGGGTTTTCTGCAGCTTTGCAGCTACTCCTGGTGAGGCTGGTTCTCCCCTTTTCAAAATAAAGAAGGTGGCGGCACAGCTGGCACCACCAACCCAGCCAAGGGGGGTCGCTCACCGCTTGGAAGAACACGGCTCTGCACACACCGCCTTCAGCTGCCGTCCTGTGCAGGGCTCTGCACTCACGCTACTCTGTGGGGACGAGGTCAGCACTCTGAGGACCTTGTGCATGGTGCCTTCTGTTCATGGGCAGTTTATTACCGCCTTCAGCCTGTTGGCGGGAAGCACCACGGGAAGGGAAGCAAGAGAAGTCCTGCTGAGTTTGCATGGTCTACGGCCCAGTGAAAAAGTCATGTGCACTCTCCCTTGCCTGAACACTACACCAGAGTATCAATACTGAGCCAGAAACCCTGTTTTGTTTTGTTTTGTTTTGTTTTGTCCATAAAGAAAGAGACCTGAACTGGACCCCCAAATCACGAAGATATCTTTGCTCAAAGGAATGTGCTGAACTTCTCAAAAGCCTTTTTGTACGCTTCATTCAAAAGGGGAAAAAAATGCTCACTCAAGTGTGCACTTACTTCGGTGCACACACACTCACACCCCTTACCAAATGTAACTTCTCCTTTGCCAGCTTTGTCAAATAGCTGAAAAGCCACCATGAACAAAGCATCCGGGGCACACAGGACAGATTCAAATGCTACGAATTCTTGAAAGGATATTAATCTGCAACATAAAACAAGCACAAAGCATAAAATCAGTAGCTTGCAGAAAATAAAAGCATACACAAATACACACTGAGGAAAAATATTAAATGTCACTGTCAAAAAATTAAACTCAAACCTAAACATTTATAAACACTTAGCATTTCTTTTCACATACAGTGGACTGAAATAACAATGTACAGAATCTAAAGAACATGACAGGTTTGAATTATAATTTCAAATGTAACCGTACTAGCCAACATAGCATTTTTGTTTCAGGCATATCATTGGACTCTAGAATTAAAGCTTAGATATTTTAGATTAAGCTGTGATTGTGTAGCAGCAAAATAAAACAGCTTTGTCATTCATTAATACCTTTATACACCATGTAAAATTGGTTCACAAAGACTCATTCATTGTTGATACCTACTGACCACATGTGGATTCAACTAGGGATAGTATGGGTAGGGGTGGTGGAATACAAACGGACGTGAAACGTGACGTCAAGCAACTTCTAGTCTGATAAGGCACATAACACTAGTCTAGATCTACAAACAGTATAAAGACCAATCTAAGACAGGGACTAATATAATGATAACAGAATTGTGGTAGGAAAGAAAATAAAATCTTTGTAGCAGAAATGGAATATAAGCTGGGTCTCGAAACATGAGTGAAACTAGGTACGTAGGAATGGGCACAGAAGGGCGGGCACTCCAGTGGGGAGATGCTTGCAGAAAGGCAGGTGCAAGGAAGCTAGGGCGTGTACAAGCAGAATGGCGAGGAACTGATTTTGTCAGGGCAGTAGAGCACGTGAAAGAAAACATGGTGAAAGGAGATTAGAAGTGTCAGACCAGAGATGGGCATGAAAACAAAAGAAGGGCCTGGTTTCTCTTCTCAGGAAGCAAGCAGTGACTGAAACTGTTTAAGCAAGGTCATGACATGATCAAGTCTGGTTGTTCGGAACAACATGACAAAAAGTAAACGCACCAACAAAAGCTTTTCCAGAAATGTTCTTTGCCACTACTTTGTACTTTAACTGTCCCAAATATTCCAATGATACACTGAAATAGTCCAAGTGTCTGGAGGATACAGAGGGAGGAAAAAAACAGGAGCATTGCCCTATGTTTCTCAAAACACTTCATTACTTCGAAACATCTCATAGAGAGAATGCATTTTTGTACAAAGTGAATGTTACAAAGTTCATGGTTTCCCAGAATGTCACCTGCTCGTAATGTCACAAAGAAAGGAAAAGCATATGGTGTGTTCAGTATACTATCTCTGTTATTCACCATCCAAAACACAACCTTCTGAATGCATGGGAACATTCAGGAATAGCATGTGTTTCAAAAGAATGCATGCCCAAAACGTCTTCTCTACCATTCAGTCTGTCTCACTGAGAATCGATGTGCAAGCAAGGTCAGGAGTAGGTAGGCATGGGAGAGGAACCAGAGTTGAGTCAAACATTCTTAAGGGGCCTCAAAGAGCTTACAATCTGTTAGGAGAGGGCAAGGTAGTCATGTGCATATATACCCACCAGAATGCACAAGTTGAGGATCAAAACTAAAGAAGAAATAAAGTATTAAGGGGCACAAAAGAGCAATTTATTCCAGCTACAAAAACTGTGGAACACTGTATGTAAATGTGGCACTTAAAGAAGAAATTTTAAACATTTGTTTATTTATTTTTGAGAGAGACAGACAGAACATGGAAGGGGGGTGGGTAGAGAGAGAGGGAGAGAAAGAATCCCAAGCAGGCTCCACACTGTCCACAGGGAGGCTGATGTGGGGCTCAAACCCACGAACTCTGAGATCAAGACCTGAGCCAAGATCAAGAGTTGGACGGATGCTTAATGGGCTGAGCCATTCAGGCACTCCAAAAGAAGAAATTTTGAAGCTGAGAAGATCTTAGAGA
This sequence comes from Hyaena hyaena, assembly GCF_003009895.1. Taxonomy (NCBI): domain Eukaryota; kingdom Metazoa; phylum Chordata; class Mammalia; order Carnivora; family Hyaenidae; genus Hyaena; species Hyaena hyaena. Next base: position 1,681,184 of record NW_024080740.1, on the reverse strand, counting down.
TCATCTACTTCAACCTCCTTATGTTACTTTTGAGGAAACCAGAAGTTAATGACTGTGTGACAGTGAAGCACTTGTGGCATTTGGGCCTAAAAGCCAGGTGTCCCGGTTTCCATCTTACTGAGACAGGATTCCATCTGGCAGGGGAAGGTGGAGAGAAGAGTGAAGGGCAGAGACACGTGGTTCTCTGAGGAAAGAGCGGAGCGGAGCAGAGCACAGAGGTCAGGACAAAGTGTGCTGCGGTTAAAGCAAGGACACCTGTGTTGCCGACCTTGCATGTAACAGGTTGTGAGGAGTGAAGAGTGGCTTGAGCTGTAACGCTGGCCACGTATGCAGGACCTTAAAGGGCATCTCACAAAATCTTGACTTTGTTAACAAACCGTGAGAAGTCACTGAAGGTTTGGGAGTTAATAACTATCAACTTCATATCACAGAAAAGGAATTGGTGTGGAAGATGAATTTAACAGAGGAGAAAGATAAGATGTGGAGAGACAGCCTCAGGGCTGGGGGCCACAGGGGTCTAAGCCAGAGCTACCAATTCCAGGACTGAACAGGCAGGAAAGACTAGAGAAACGCAGTTGAGGCAGAAGTGACAAAACATGGTGGCGACTGGATGTCGGAGGCTGAGGGCCAGGAAAGAGGTCTAGCTACTTCCAAGACCTCCAACCTGGATAACTGAGCAGGATGATGACACACCACCAAATATAAAGAGGAGAAAGAAGTGAAAAGAGAGAAGGGCCTGTGAGCCTGTAAGACCAAATCTGACCGTGTTACATCTGAGGTACCAGTGGGACACTGAAGATGGTGTCCAGCAGGAAACCAAAAGCACCGGTGTGAAACTCAGGAGAGGAGCTGACAGGAGTTGAACTGTATCCCCCCCCTACCAAAATTCATGTTGAAGTCCTAACCCCCAGGACCTCAGAATATGACCTTTGCTTGGAAGTAGGGATGCTGTAAAGGTAAATATTGAAGATGTGCTCATACTGGAACAGGGTGGGCACCTAGTCCAGTATGACTGGAGTCCTCATAAAAAAAAGGGAGGTTTGGACACAGACATGCACACAGGAAGAACACCATGTGAAGATAAAGGGGCACTGAGCAGATGCTTCTATAAACCAAGGAATGCCACAGATTTCCAGCAGACCACCAGAAGCTAGGGGACAGGCATGGAACAGATGCTCCCTCATAGCCCTGAGAAGAAACCAGACTTGCTGACACCCTGGATCCCAGCCTCTAGAACTGCAGGACAATAAACGTATTGTGTTTAAAGCCATCTAGTTTGTGGTAGTTTGTTACAGCAGCCCTAGCAAACTAACACAAAGGCCAAGATTGGAAACACAGATCCGGGAGGTTTTAAACAAAGGCTACTTAAGGCTGTGAAGGAAACTGTCTGGAAGCATCTCCGTCCAGAGGCATGCTCAGCATCCTCCACGACACTGCCATAGCGGACAGGGGAAAGTGTTTCTGCTTGTCTGCTTTTTCTAACCACCACTCCTACCCCAGGGCTCCTCTGAGCAGGTAGCAACAACCACACAGCCACACTGCTCCCCAGTTTAACTTGCTGGCAGTCTGTCAAGGCAGAAAACAATCATATTTGCTCAATTATCCCTGAATAGACATTAGGTTAATTAAAAGCGAATTGTACAGTGTGTTATCCAGAAAAGAGGCACTTTTTTTTTTTAATTTAATGGTCTGAAGAAAGAAAGGCTTAAATACAATAAAAAGAGCATCTTCCCTCTCTCAAAATGGCTTGAGAAACCTGAACATTATCTATGTGGGTGAACAAATCCTCATCTGGCAGCGTCGATGTGGTTTCATAACCATATCTGGCCAATGAATACTCTGGTATTTTAGGCATGTTACAGATACCAAAAAGGTATGTAATTTGGTAATCCTGTTAGATACAAGTATTATACATCTATGTAGGAGGTATACAGATGAACCATGAAATCATAATGTCTTACTGTTCAGCAAGATCATTTTGGATTTTCAAGGTAATCTGACGAGAAGGCTATCAGAATAATTACATAGTACTATATTCATTTACAGAACGCTATCTAAACACACACACACACACACACACACACACACACACACACACACACTTCCTATAAACAGTACTTCGGTCTTGCTTTACAGATTTAATGGGTATTAACATAAATTACAACAAAGAATACAAGCTTAATCAAGTTCAGACCTGGTTGGTGAGCTCACTTGGTTCCTTTTCCACCCAAAACTTCTCTGAAATGCTAGATGCCCTCTAAAATAAATCACGCAACTCTGATGACAGTAGTTCCATGACTACTGTCCGAGGAACAGTGTCTGACACCAATGCTCACCTGCAGCAACTAATAGTGGGCCATGGGTCAGCGAAGCAAAGTAAACCCAGAAGTCACATTTTTCACAGGCCTACAACCACTCAGATGAGGGAAGAATAGGTTTCTAACTATTCCATTTCCTGGTTCCAGAGACTTTTTTAAAGTCATTTTTGTGTTTCAAACCACTAGGGCCATTATTCTCTTTACTCTAAAGCCATTTTTAACAGCAGCAACTTTACAACTCCTTGAAAGTCCATGTAAAGTAACCCAAACACCACCTACAATACCCAAATACTGAGCCGAAGAGACAAGGGACTGAGTGTAGACTGGATCAGTACACTGTGCTTAGGACTGTGTAAGATGACATAACTATACACACCGAAAGATACTAGAAGGACACGTACCAAGATGATGCCCGAGTGTCCTTAGAGTAGCATAACTTTAGGTCTCCTCCTCTCAGCTTTGGAAGGGATAGCTCTCAGACTGGAGACACTTAAAACAGAGCAGACTGAAAACCATGATATACTGGGGGGAAAGTGGCAAGTAACAGAAGCAGAGATAAATTACTTAGCATTTCAGAGGAAGGAAAGATTATTATCACATTGAGAGGAAAGAGATTGAGAATGTCAGTAAAATCACATGACATCAGAGGGAAGATATGACCAAGTGGACATGTACCATCTGTCCTGCAGGAGATGTACACGTGCTGGAGCAGAGATGGGAGGTGGGGGGGATGGACAGGCTGGCAACCGCAATGAGGCTTCAGTGCCTCCTCTATGTGCTGAGCAGAGGCCAATGCTGGGAAAACACAGGGGAAAGGTGCACCCTCTGCCCCCTAAGAAGTGATAGCCCAGGGGGTAGATGGTGAGGTTGGAGAGGAAGAGCCACAAGAATTACAAGTTTAGGGGCGCCTGGGTGGCTCAGTCGGTTAAGCATCCTACTTCGGCTCAGGTCATGATCTCATGGTTCATGGGTTTGAGCCCCATGTCGGGCTCTGTGCTAACAGCTAGCTCAGAGCCTGGAGCCTGCTTCTGATTCTGTGTCTCCCTCTCTCTCTGACCCTCCCCTGCTCACGCTCTCTCTCTCAGAAATAAAATTAAAACATTAAAAAAAAAAAAAAAAGAATTACAAGTTTACTGGGTAAGGGCAGGTGCAGCGGTGCTCACATCCTGATGATAGACAAAGTCTGAAATTCTTAGTGATATGATGACTCTGTGCTTCAAACCACTTAATCTGGCAATGCTAAATGAGCTGAAGGAGAAGAGTGTAGAGTTGGTGAGACGTGTTGGTTGAACCCAGGGAAGAACCATGAAGACCTGAGGGGAAGGAAGGGCTCCTTATGACTAGCGATGCGAGTGTATGGTGCTCCGCCCTCGAGAGCGGGCAATCTGATAGCACAGCAACAGTCTTAAAAACACTCACACTCTTTGATCCCACAATCCCACTTCTAGGAACGCACCCTAAAAAATACCAAATGAAGGTGTACAAACTTTTATGTACAGGGATGTTCAAGCAGCATTGTTGATATTAGTGCAAAAAGTGAAAACCACCTCAATATGCAAAAATATGTGACTGATTACATAAAGGAATATCCATATATAGAATACTATCCAACCACTATAATTGTTACATAAACAAATTCACATTAGGTAAAAAATCAGTAATACAAATGTATGTTAAAAAAATCCCATTTTGTTAAAAATGGACAAAAATAATACTTTATACACATACATAAAAGTGTGAAGGATGCATGCCAAAGTGTTAAACGCGGTTCTCTCTAGAGAGAAATATTAGAAATTTAAGGTTTTTATCTTTTTGTTTGCCTATATTTTCTACTCTTTTCAGTAGTAAAATTACTTTTGTAATAAAAGGAAAACTAAAATTTATATGAAACCAAACCTCAAGGATTTAATAAACTTAGGTAGGTGGCAGAAGACCTAAATTAAGTTTGGGGAGGGTACTGAAAAAAGAAACAAATGATGGAAGGAGTCACACTAACTGGCTATCCAAGGTGGATAACCTCCAGTTTCTCTCTTCCTCCTGCTGTTGCTTATTCTCAGCAGTGGCTTATCCCCTATGTGGTCCCTTTCATCTCCTGCCTGGCTCCCACCTCCAGGCCAACTCTGTGGCTAGCAGAGTTTAAGCAACTGCACATAAGGATCTGATCTGTTCAGCTTTCAGGAAGTTTGGATGTAGACAATGCACCATATCAAAATCCAATTACCACTTTTACTTAAGGTTCCTAACCACAAGAGTGCTTCGCAAAAATAACTTCTCCTTATAACCCTCTTCCGTGTGTTACAACAGAAGTCAAACAATTGTCCAGGATTAATGGCAGAGATAAAAGTAAAATTGAACTCCAAACACTGGGTCCCAACCACCAGACCACCCAGGTTCAAGTATCTGTGAATGTCGAGGCGGATAAAAAAAACAAACACAGAACTCAGTTTCCTAAGATCTCCTGTTTAGCAAAAGAGCTTTGGCCTCCATGATTTTAACATCTTTAATAGCTTTGGGGGTTTTCCAGCTCCTTTATCTCCCTCCCAAATGCCTTGCAAAATATATACTGTTCAGGCCACCAGGCAAACAAATATGCTCCTTGCACCTACTGTATGCCAGGCAAGGCCCTAGGCACTAAGGCTACCATGAAAATGAAGATGAACAGAATCCACATCTCAGGGATCTCCACTGTAGTGGAGAAGGCAGGCAGTGAGCACAAACAAGTAAAAATAAGAGGATTCATAATCGGCTAACATCTGTGTAGAGGATAAAAGAGAGAAATGCTTTAAAGCAGTGCTTCTCAGCCCCAGAGAGCCTAGTTAATTGGTCTTAGGAGGGACCTGAGCAGTCATTTTTGTTTTAACCTTCCCAAGTGTAGCCAAGCTTAAAATGATGTGGATGGGAGAGGGGCTGTCTGCCTATGTGGCCAGCAAATGCCTCTTGGGAGGTGCATTAAGTCTCAATGATGAGGAGGAAGCACTGGGAAGATGTGGAACAAGAGCATTTGGGACAGAAGAACCTCAGTGATGGGCTGGCCCTAAGACAGGCCAACCTTGGCAAGATCCATGCAGGGGGCGGGGAGCCACCAGAGGGCTGGAGACGGGAGGACCGAAGCTGGAGGGAGATGGGGATGAGGGAGCATGCAGAGCACACAAGGCTATGTGGATTCCACTGCAAGCATGCATGGGGGACAGCCACTGTTGGAAGGCTTTAAGCTCAGGAGTGATGGGATCACATGGAAAGAACACTCAGGACACTGCGGAGCATGGACTGCAGGGAGAAGAAGCGAGCCCAGTCCCCATTGGCTGCAGCAGGCTAGGCTGAGGGCTTAGCAGGAGAGAAAACGGAACGGAGAGGGTTCAAATCCAGGCTTTGCCCAAGAAGTCACGGCGCACAGCTTGTAAAACCCAGGGGCAAATTGGGCGCCCCCCGGAAACCCAGTGGCCTGTGGTTGTACAGCCAATGGCAGCCAGACGCACAGACTCTGAGGCCCTGCAGTTACAGAGGATATGAAAACTACTAGTTGGGCAGATGATGGAGGAGCTCATAAAGAAAGATTTTATTTAACATGCCAGTTGATCGTCAGTGAGAAAACAAACTAAGCCTCATAACCCCAATTATGCAAATTCATCACAAGTGTTCTCAACACACTTTAAAGACACGATGAATAATTACCCAATTTTATATCCTAAAATCATTAGGAGTAAGGTGGAAAAAAGCCCAAGTTCTAGTTTTTCCTTTGCCTAAGTGGCTGAACGATCCTGCTGGTCAAGATGGAGCAGATCTCCTCTCCTGATCTATGGAGGAGGATCTATCCAATGCCTTTCAGTCTACTATCCCATTTTCTTCCATGTTTGGTTCCAGGGGGCCGTCCAGTGCCCATCCCAGCTCCGGCTCTGGCCTTGGCATTGCCGGGAGTAGATCTGTCCAGAGACCAGCTGGGCTCCTCAGCTCTACATGTTATTTAAATTCATTGGCTCCAAGGAAATCTGGCAAACTGAATACTGTTCAAACAAGCATGCTACTGCCTGGCTTTGAAAACCTATTAAAGACTTTATTAGCAACTTTACTATACTGTTATCATGAATTTAGCCTATAAATACACCTCTGCATAGATCACTGCCTCTATATTGCCAAAAGTAGATAAATATTACAGACCCTTGTAATTGTGAGCTTGACTCAGTAAGTGATAAGCCCATACTTCCAGATCTATCTGTCTGTCCACACCTTGCAATTCACTCCAAATAGCACGGGGGCTCCCCAAGGCTGACCGTGACAACTACTGTGATTTATAGAGGGCATTCTTATACCTCCAACATCTCCTTCCTTATCAGAGGGATCAAACATATTTAACAGGTATGACTCACCCCCATTCTACTTTTTGTTAATAGTTCACTGAACTACACACTCAAAAATGTCTCCCACCTAAACACGTTCTATACCCCATTCCTTCTTCTCCTCCCTGTTAAGTAACACTGTTCATTGTCCAATGACCTCAGGAGAATCTGTCACGTCCTGTCACCTCTCCAACCTTTCAAACTTTGAGTCATAAAGAGGTTATAATCATAGCCAATCCCCACAAGAGTAATGCTGGATCAAGGAGAGAACGCCCCCAGAGACAAATCATGTTCTCCATCTTTGTAAGACTCTAGACAAATATCCTGTTCATTCTTAAACACTAACAGGCATTGGAGGAAAAAAAAAAAAAAAACTAAAAAGCTATCTTATATGACGTTGTTCCCATTGTGTCTAATGACCAATATTGGAAGAATTTAATAATGTGCAGCATAAATATCACATACCTTAATTACATCACTGGGTATACAGCATTTTAAGATCTAACTAAAGACTCAGATTTCTTTTAAGAGGATAAGTGTATTAAGTTAAAAAAAAAAAAAGTCATAATGAAGTCATTTTAAATTGGAGGTTGCCTAAAAGGAGGAAAGAAATTAAAAGGGAAAAAATAAAGACCACTGGTTAAAAAAAGAAGGTGGGGGAAAGTAGTTCTAAACCATAATGGAACATTCACTTAGGTAAGCAAAATAGACTGAAAAAAATGTTTATGTTTCCTAGATCTTCCTTTGTTATTTTAAGGCCGGATGAGAAAGCTTCAACTTTATTAACTTGGTAAATGAAGAAGAACAATGGGGATATAAACTTTAGATAAGAAATCAGGACCTGAAATGCCAGCAGGCACAAAAATTTGTTAACCAGCCTTTTTTAAGTGACCGCTGCATGCTGGCTATCACTCTGCATAAGGTAGCAGGTTAGCTGTTAGGTTGCCGCTGGATAACCAGGTAGTTAGTTTAATGCTTCCAGTAGAGCACACGCTGCCGAACCCTGTACTTATCTGACTTGAGTCTTCAGTTTCATTGTTCCCTTGGTTCAGAGCTGAAAAACACAAAAGGTACCTTCCACTCAAGAGATTTTGTGAGTGCTTAAAAAGCTCGGAAGACAGGCTGAAGAACAGAATTTTCTCATGCATACTTTTAGCAGATGCCCGTGTTAAGCATGGGTGTTTCTCTGCTCAAATAGCATTTGAAACTACCAAAAATCGACTGAGTTAATTGGAACACAATGCTTCTCCCAATGTGTTTTTCTGCATCTCTGAAGCCAGGTAATGATGATTAAAGAGATATTCGAAAATAAGCACCTAAGCACAGACACACAGAAAGCAACAAGAGCAAATGTGCTACTTTCTTGCATCTGCCAATGACAAATCCAGTTTGTCTATTAAAATTAAAAATTAAAAATAAGCAGTAACCAAACTAAAAAAAATACATGAAATTAAGCTTTACTATTCCTTTTCAAGGAACATTATCAATTACTCAGAAGTACTTTAACTTTTTTTTCCCTTCAATTGTCAGTCTTATTGACAATTGACTTAATGGATACACACAAAAACCTTTTTCGATGTGATCATAACATAAGCATTTGGCAAAGCAAAATTTAAGTGACTGAAATAGCCTTTATCAAATTTTAAGAAATAAAATTATTCATGCTGTGGGCAAGAAGAAATAAAGTACCCAAGCTTGAGCCCAAATATCATACAAAAAAGCCAACATTAATATCTGCTGTGCCAGCTGAATTCAAATTAACCCAATTTTACATGTTAATTAAACCAGCTATTTTCTTCTTATTGTATTTTTGCTTCTTAAATAGTAGAGTCTACAAGTGATTCCCAACAGACTTGTTCCAACAACAATGACGTATTCATTTACTTCTATTATGACCGTACAATACAGTAACTGAGCGGTAATTTTTCACAGTCAATTACATGTGTGGCTCTTTATGCTTAAAGATGCTGAAATAATGTGTACTATAGAGCCATATGCCTGCATCTCTAGTCTGCCTGAGGCAGTTGCCTGGGTAACACATTTTCTCTTCGGTTTAGCATAACCCTTCATTGAATATCATTAGGTGTCATTAAATAGCAAACATTAACATGAACTTCAATACACTACTTAGATAGAGTCATTTTTCCCATGTAAACAAGTGCTCCATCATTTATAAGAAGCTTAAAATAGGTTATGATTTTCTGTATTTAAGATGATGAAAAAGAAAAAAAAATGCCCACGTGTTGATTCCAAATTGAATTTGCAGAAATTTCTAACATAGGAGAATTCAGACCAAGTTTCAGGGGTAACACTTCTTATAATATTCAATGTAAGCAAGGAAGAATTGGGGTTTTTTACTCAAAGTTTACTTTAAATTTACTCAAAGTTGTAAAATAATTCCAGCACTTGCATCTCAGACCATAAAAGACTTTTATTCTTTTCTGACAAGGTGGGGAGAAGACACTTGAGTTCAATAACACATTAATTTAGAGGATAAGGTGCTTAAAAATCAATGTACGTAGCACTAAGTAGAAAGTATGGGAGACTTAATGCATTATCTAAAATATTTTAAATATTAAAAAGTTAATAATGTGTTCCATAGTTTAGATACAGCAATATGCAGTTTATACAGACTTTTTCAGAGCCAACAGCCGCATTAAGAGTAGCCACGGTCCCCAATAATCTTCATCAGCCCTCCATCCCACGCCACCCCACACAAACATCCATGTCTAAGAAACACAATGTGTGGAACACCTGGGTGACTCAGTCGATTAAGTGTCCAACTTCAGCTCAGTTCATAATCTGAGTTCATGATCTCACAGTTCATGAGTTCAAGCCCTACATTGGACACTGGGCTCTCTGCTGTCAACACAGCCCACTACAGATCCTCTGTGCCACCCTCCTCCTGCCCCCCCCCCATCCACAGGTGCTTTCTCTCTCTCTCAAAAATAAATAAACATTAAGAAAGAAAAGCAATGTGCCTTCTTTAGAAACAGTCTCACACTTAGAGCTTCCCCACCCACCTTTCCCAACCACATTACCATTCTGAAACAGTGGACTTTTGATTTTTCTGAGACACATGGTAATTCGATACAATCTAAACTTTCAGCCCACAAGCAATTACAATTTGTCTTCTATCACCTGCATTACAAAGGGCTTCCAAATTTTCAATGTTAATTTTAAAGGACATGAACAAAATGAAACAAGTCATCAAATGGCATGGCTATCTCCGATATACTTTCTCACCTTTCCCAGGATAGGAGGAAGGCAGGCTTCAAAGGCCTGGAAAGGAGATGGGGGATGGGGTTCAAGACGACCAGAGTGATGATCAATAGTGTTCAAGGCTCAGGAGTCAGCTGCAAAGCTGCCCGGTCAACCTAAGAGTAACTAAAAAGAAAGTTCTGCCAAGAACAAATGAGTCCTTGGTTATCTGGGATTGAGATCCCAGATACAACTATGATGATAAATTGAGATCATTTTTCTCCCTCCCACATTGTTTTTCTAATCCACAACAAGAAAGAAGAAATGGCCACATAAAATGCAATGACTTAGCCTCAGGTACCAAGCTTCTTCCTCCACTGTTCCATGAATATTCATGTAGCTGCTTGAATAAAATCTTAATCACCATATTCAGTCCATGGGTTGAGATATGGTTGGCAAAAAAAAAAGTGTATATATACACACACACACACACGTGTGTGTGTGTGTATGTATTTGATATTAAATGTATATTGCATTTTGGTTTTAATACTCTGCACTAAAATGAGGTAAATCATGAGAAACAAATTGACAGCACCAATCTTTAAGCCAAACATTTTCAAGGATGTAAGTGGGATTCAGTCATATTACTGAAGCCTCTATGACAATTTATGTTCTTAATGATTATCTAAGACACTCTAGGATTTCTAATAAAATTTTAAAATTAAAACTAAATTACATAAACTGCCATTACTGCAAAAAGTAGCCTAATAACTTAAGAAATACTATTAATGAGAATTGAAACAAATTGATTTCTGCTTACAATAGCTTAAGTGGTGTTTCTGGATTTTACCCCAAATCCATAATAAACAAAATGCTATTTCCATCCTTAGCCCTAATAAAGATTAGTTACAATTCTACTACGTGAACATAATTTGCTTGGCTAAGAACTGGTAAAGATCTGGAAAAGAAAAAAACAAATTTTTTGTATTTAATTGTATTTTGCCACACAAATAAACACGAACAAATATAATGGATTCACCTATTAACACAAGCCACCCACAAATGTAGATTCTCATTAAGAGAACCAAAAGCATTTACTGTAACTGTTTGAGTCTGGTCTACATAGGTTTATATTTTATTTTATTTTCTGGAAGAACCTATATAAATGTTGAAAACAGGTAAGAAAGGAAAAATTTTCTGCCCAACAGGCTTCCCTATCCTATTCCACAATATCTTTGTATTCATTAGCAAGTCCTATTTCTAAAGGTCTCCTCACAATACCAGGCTTTTTTAAAAGCAGGCAATTACAACACAGAATAGTGATTGTAAAGAGTAATCAAAATTAGAAACTGTTGGGAGTACTTTATATTTTTGCAAAAGCAAATTAAGCTACGAGACTTTTGAGACGCTTTTGCTTTTTCTGGGTATAATTATTGCTAATTGTGGAAAAGCAGCATCAGTGCTTTAACGCCTTTTCCTTCAGTAAGTTGGTGACTGCTTTACTTCCTGACTTCAAAAAAAAAAAAAAAAAAAAACCTGTAGAAGAAAGCAAGCACTGATCAGGACTTCATAAAAGGCATAGAAAGTCAGTTTCAATATGAATTACACATTCAGCCAATACTTGGATACTTTCAAAAAGGGTTTTCCCCCATGGAAATGCAACAACCTCAGTGAATTTAAAAATTATATTCTACATCAATAACCAGAAGGACAATGAGAATTAAAATGCATCAAGAGGGGAGACAGGACTATATTTCTTTAACTCCACTGCAGAAGGCCTGAACTCACCAGACCATAAACACAGAGAAGGGCAGGGGACAGAGCCAAATCGACCAGGGGGAACAGAGGGCAGTGAACACCGCGGTCTTCACAAGGTGCTGAAGGGCAGGCTAGGAGTCTAAAAAGGATCACGAACCTAATCCTAGGAGTGGTTTTCTCGATACAAAGAATTACTCAGAGTAATTTTACAAAAACTAGAATGACCCTAGACTGCGGTGGCACCAGCCTATTTAGAGAAGATAAAAGTGAAGACAGGAGAAGAAAAAAGATTTGCTAAAAATTTCAGCACCTGTTACAGAGACAGCCTGCATCAAATGTTAGGGTTCCTGGGAGAAAACGGATAACCAGGGATTTTAACATGCTGAATTTCCATACGGAACCAAAAAGAAAGCCTGAGAATCTCATCCCCTCATCATCTTGATACTAATATGCCAAGCACTCATGGCACTGTATGTGTCCAATCTATTCAAAGTCATTCAAAAAATATTCGTGGTGTGCTACTATGTGCCGACCACACTGTCCCACCATCTGCAGGTTCAGTGGTGAACAAAAGAGACAAATATCTCTGCCTTCGTGGAGCTTACAGGCAAGTGTGTGCGAGAAGGTGGAAAGGAAGATAATAAAACAGTGAATAAAATCCTTGTGATTCAAGATAACTATTATGAGGGACACTATAGTAAAAAGGAAAAGGCATGGGAGGGGTACGACTTAAAATAGTGTGTGCAGGGAAAACTTCCCTAAGGAGGTGTTATCAGAGCTAAAGGAAGTGAGTGAGCTTTCTGAGGGAAGAGGAAGTGCAAAGGCCCTGAGGTGAGACTGAGTATGGTGTGCTCAAGGTGCAGCAAGATCAATAAAGGGACTGGAACAAAGTAGGAGGAAGAAGAGGAGCAGATGAAGTAGGGGGGGAAGGGAAGGAAAGTGGCCACTGTTAGACCTCATTGCACAGCAAGGACTCGGGTTTCTGCTCTGAGTGAAACGGGGAGGTAAACAGGTTGTGAGCCAGAAAGTGCCATGATCCAACTTAGGTATGAACAGGATCACCCTGGTTGCTGTGCTGAACAGACTGAAAGAAAGCAAAAATAGAAGCAGGGAGACCTGGTAAGAGGCTGTGACAATTATCTGCGTGAGAGATGATCTTGCCTCAGACTATGACACTAGCAGCACAGGAGGAAAGAAATGGTCACATCCTGGATATCCTGAAACCTTCTGCCATAATGCTACAAATGGAATTTTTTAAAAAACCTAAATCATATAAAATTCAGGGGGTCACATTATTGGGAGCTCGATTAGTCACTAGCAATGAATCTAAAGAACCAGCCAAATGAGGGCCACATGCCAATCCCCAGGTGCATGGAATCACTATGGAGTGAGTTAATGAAGAGTTTTAGTATTTTCTCTCTTTTTTTGCATGTTCATGTAATACAGTTTTATTTTTGAACATCTACATTTAGATGAGATTTAAGAGAAAATAAAAATGAAGCCGAGCTTCAGTGGTGTGTACATCTGCTTCCTTGCTGTAGCTTTCACGCATCATCACCAGCAGCTGGTGCTTCCCTCTTTCCTGGTGCAGGTTACACGGGTTCTGTGTTAGAAACCAACCGGATGCATCTTCTACTAAGTACCTCCCCTCAAGGGATGCCCTGGTCAGGGAGCCTCAAACTGTCAGTCCTCCAGAGAGGACCATCGCAGTTATGAACTTGGGAGTTGGACACTTCCTCATAATTTGTCCCCTGTGCCTTTAGGAAACAAGACAAAGCCATTAAACTTATCTTGGAGTTTGCCTTTGGACCTTCTCTCATTTTCTGGGCTTGCCCCAGACTTCTGCTAGGTCTGTGTCTTTCTTGGTCAACTTTCTGGCATCTTCCTTTTTCGAACTGTCTATATAAGTATCGTGAAACCTGAGGAGCAGCTGCTACTGCTGCCACTGTGCTAAGAAACTGGACAGAAGGAGTTTTACCATATTTGGAGAGTAAAGCCAAGTAGAATGTCACAAAAGATTAAATGTGAAATGTGAGAGGAAAAGGAGGAAGCAAAGATGACTCCAGAGTTTGGGACCTGAGCAACTGTGACACGGAATGTCCTGAGATAGCAAATAAGAAAGGAAGAATGCTTTTGGAGAAAAGAACCAGGACTCCGGTTTTGAACACTTGAGGTTGCCGGAGTCCTGTTAGATATGCAAATGGAGATGTCAAGGAAGCAGGTGGATAACAGGACTGTGGAGTTGACTGGAAGGAGAGGGCTACAGACACAAAAGCAGAAGTTATGGAGTATTTTTTTTTAATGTTTTATTTATTTCTAGGAGAGAGAGAGAGAGACAGCGTGAGCAGGGGAGGGTCAGAGAGAGAGGGAGTCACAGACTGAAACAGGCTCCAGGCTCTGAGCTGGCAGTCAGCACAGAGCCCGACGACGCGGGGCTCGAACCCACGAACCGCGAGATCATGACCCAAGCGAAAGTCGGACGCTCAACCGACTAAGCCACCCAGGCGCCCCAGAAGTTATGGAGTATTTAGAACCATGAGGTAAGAGGAGATGAGATCACCAAGAAGTAGTAAGACTAGAAGTCCCAAGTATTGAGCTCTGAATGTGGGAGATGTGGAAGAATCTGAAAACAGGACTCAGAAAGAACAATCAGGGAGGCAGGAGAACAGGATCAGTGTCCTGAAAGCAAAGAGAGTATTTCCAGAAGGTCTCGTGAGAGAGAACATATGTTAACGTGAAGACGAATGTTATCACTGGATTTTGTTATGCAGATCAGTGATAGCACAGATAGACCTGTGCCTGGTTCCGGGCACAGAGCTCCTGAATCCCTTGGAATTGCCTGGGTGACAGCAGTTCTTATAAGATGACTCTGGGTGGGCTCCTGAATAGGAGCTGGTCACTAAAAAGAGCAAGCCATGATTGCAGCTTGGAATTTTCAGCTCATCCCCCATTCTCCAGACAGGGCAGAGGGGCCGGAAATGGATGAAGCCTCCTTAAAAATCCCAAAAGGGTTCAGGGAGCTTCCAGATGGATGACGTGTGGCAGCTCTGGGGGAGGGCACGGATCTCCGTACCCACATTCCCGCACCATGCCTGTGCATCTTCTCCATCTAGGTGTTCATCTGTCCTGTATCATATGCCTTTTTCTTTAATTTAAAAAAAAAATTTAAGTGTATTTATTTTGAGAGAGACAGAGACAGAGAGAGTAAGCAGGGGGGGGCAGAGAGAGAGGGAAAGGGAGAAAGTAAGAGAATCCCTAACAGGCTCTATACCATAAGCATAGAGCCTGACATGGGGCTCAAACTGAAAAACCATGAGATATGGCCTGGGCCGAAATCAAGCCAGGCACTTAACTGACTGAGCCACCCAGGTACCCCCATTATCATATCCTTTTATAAAAACCCAGTGAAGAGTAAGCAAATTGTTTTCCTGATTTCTGTGAGCCACTGCAGCCAATTAACCAAACTTAAAGTGGGGGTCATGAAACCTCCGATTTATGGGTGATCAGTTAGAGACACAGGTAACAACTTGGACTTGCAACTGGCGTCCGAAGTGAAAGTAGAGGGAGGCAGTCTTCTGGGACTCAACCCTCAACCCATAGGATCTGACGCTATCTCCAGGTAGATACTGTCATAACGGAGTTAAACTGAAAGCCTCCCAGCTGGTGCCACAGAATTGCTTGGTGTGCAAGAAGACCCACACACTGCTGACCGGCAGAGTTGAGAGTGAAGTATTCTGTGTGAATAGTAAAGGAGAAACACACAGGAGGAAGAGTGAGTGTCTCCTTCTCAGGATCTTAATAAGAGCAGACTCCGAAGAACAGCAGAGGAAAATCCGAGAGGGGCGCATTGAAGCATGAATAGGCAGAGGTGAACTGTAAGAGCCAGAAGAGAACGCTCTTGATGAGCTCTCTAGAAAGAACAGAAGCGAGCCAGAAGCTAGTGGAGGAAGAAGTAAAATCATGGGAAGACTTTCTTCATATGGGAGAAATACTGGAAGGTAGGCGTGTTGCCAGGAAAGATGCCAGTGATGGGGGAGGAGGCGTGGCAGGGAGGGGAAGGAATGCTGGAACCTATCTGTAAGAAGGGTGAGGAAAGAAAGCCGACTTCCCTATCATAGATGCTATTTCATGGGGCGACCACACAGAAGTGTGCACAGATCAAGGAGTAATCCCATCTAATCAGATGAGAAAACCACTTCAGAAAGTTGAGGTCACTTGCCTAAGCTAAGGTTCCAGAGCTTTTAAGAAACTTAGTAAGATGTAAATATGTTTTTTTTTTTTCAACCACTATTCCTGTTCTTTTCACTATACAATGCCTTTCCCATTTGAATAGTCCTTTCTGTCTGAGGGAAGTGGTTACCAGAAAAATGAGGAACACTGAGCTCTATAACACTGAAGCCCTTTTCCCGTATGAGTGGACAAGGGAAGCAAACAGCCTCGGAAGCGTTTGCTGCAGGAAAGTGTGAAGTAAGGAAGTAAAAGTGTGAGGATGGGAGGAAGTAAAAGGAAACCCTGACTGCAATTACGGCTCATCTAGTTCATTACAGTAGGTCCAGTTTTCTTTGACAAGAGCCCTCCCAAATGGACTGGGAAAATATCCTTATGACCCAAATAATGTAAGTCTCCTAAAAATCAATGGCCCAAAAACTTTAACAGGTATTAGAATAAACTAGGGAAATGATTAAAAATGTATATTCTTATACCATGTAGTCATAAAAGGGAATGAGGGAGATTTCTTTATATTTAGAGTGATCTTTAGGATACATGGCTAAGTGACAAAAGCAAGCATGTGTATTCCTAGGGACTAATAGTACACATACGTTGTGATGGCTAATTTTATGTGTCAACTTGATTGGGATGAGGGGTTAAACATTATTAAACATGTCCAGATTAAACATTATTTCTGGGTGTGTCTATCAGGGTGTTTTTGGATGAGATTAGCATTTACGTGGGTGAACTGAGTAAAGTCCTCCCCCATGTAGATGGGTATCATTCCATCTGTCGAGGGTCTAAACAGAACAAAAGGTGGAGGAAGAAAGAATCTGTTCTCTCTGCCTACCTGCCTAACTGAGCTGGGACATCAGTCTTCTCTTGCTCTCAAACTGGGACCCACGTCATTGGCTTCCCTGGTTCTCGGGCCTGTGCATCCAGACTGAACTACACCACTGACCTTCTTGGGTCTCCAGCTTGTCTCCTCAACTTCATAATCACATGAGCCAATTCCTTAAAAGAATCTTTCCCTCCCTGCTTCCTTCTCCACCCCAACATATATATCTGTTGGCTGTGTTTTTCCAGAGAACTCCGACCCACTCACACGCACATATGCATATCCTGTACATAGTCTCTCATAAGAATATACATATAGTACAGAGGGAGTTTACCTAGCTGCCTCTTGGGTATGAATGGCGACAGAAACATGAACACCAATTTACTTCTACTTGGAGGAGAAACACCCTCTGTGGAAGAGGACCCCAAGAACTAAATGAAAGACGAGTGACGTCTAAGGGGAGAGAGGAGATAGCACGAATGAGGCAGATATCTTAAGTCAGATTTCTGAGTATACCTTGCTTTTTTGTCAATATAGCTTTGACTTGGAAACATATGTTTTACATATTCAAGAATTAAATTAAGTCTAAAAGAAAAAAAGGAATCCCTAAAAATTGAAAACAAACTGAAACGAATGAACCTAACCATATATCAAGTTGGTGGCAAACCCACACAGAGAAATGAATTGTTTCAAATAACTTTAGAACACAGCCTTTCCACTGTAAGTATTTAGTGGGACACATTCTATGCACAAATGGAGTTGAAAAGAAATCTTAGAGTTCATTCAATTGTTAGCAGCAACACTGGTGTTATTAATGGTTTTGAATGTAACCTACATATTGCCAATAGGAAATTACATGAACGTTGCTGGTAGCCAAGATTTTTTCAACGAAAGAGTAGAGAGATGATAGAAAAATTGAAGAACTAAAAATACGTTGAATTTAATCTTGTCCATTGTTTAACTCTGAGTTAGAAATGCCAGTGTGAACTGAAAACTTTTCCTCCATTAGCCACTGGAAAGGCTTCAAAGCAATGGCAACCCAAAAGAAGCACATGCAATATCTAGAGGGTGGCCTTTAAATACAACTGCCTATTAAAGAGAATAAAGACTCCAGGGAAGAGTGGACGATTCCAGGTCTGGAGCAGGAAATCCATAAAACAACATCCTGCTTTCCCAGAAAGCAAGTAAGCTATCAAATACAAATGGGTCCTATCAAAAAGGGCCAAGGAAAAAATATAAATGGGCCCCCACTGACCAAAATGAGATAAATATGACTCTCTCCTGAAGTCCAGACCCAAACACCTAGCCTAGCTCTCCACGTGCATGTGTAACGAGCACACCAATACGGACACATCCTACAGAAGTCTTGGTTTTGCTTCCAAACCTATTCCTGTTGGAAAATTCCCTCAGTTGCTTGGCTTGCCCTTTCCCATCTCAGAGCCAATCTAGCAAGAACCCCCAAAATTCAACCATTTCTTACCATCTCCATAACTGGCACTCTAACTAAGCCCACCATCTTTTGCCTTCTTCCACTCTTGCCCATTTCACTCTATTCCCTATAAGTCAGCTAGGGAGATCCTTTCAAAATTTAATTCACCTCATGTTAATCCCAGACTCAAACTCCCCAATGACCTCTACTACACGTGGAATAAAATTGTACAA
Source organism: Hyaena hyaena (assembly GCF_003009895.1). NCBI lineage: Eukaryota > Metazoa > Chordata > Mammalia > Carnivora > Hyaenidae > Hyaena > Hyaena hyaena. Next base: position 1,662,864 of record NW_024080740.1, on the reverse strand, counting down.
GATCTATACAATCTGGCCCCTGGATACCTTTTTGGCTTCTTTCACTTTCCTGCTCTTTGACAGTCTCAAGTCTCCTTACTGCTTCTCAAACACATCAAGCACTTTCCTATCTCATCTGCATCTGTTATTCCCTCTACCTAGAAGCTGAACGCCTAGATTCTCACACAGCTCACTCTCATTGATGTCTCTACCCAAATGTCATTTTGCAGAGGTCTGCCCTGACCACCTTATCCACCCAGGCACCCTTGAGCACTCACTCACCACCTCTTTCCCATGCTTCCATACAAACAGCTACCTGCCTCTATACCATAGATCTATTGGTTTACACTGTCCATTTGCTGTATCAGAGCACACTGCTTACTATTTGGTTTAGAACTATGCCTGGCACACAGCTAATGTCAATAAATATATGGGTTAAATGAATTACTAAATACGAAACTAACCTAGATTTTTTAAGCACTGAGGTTCCCTCAGACCTGTAACACAAGGCCACTTTACTGTACCATACATCCTTTATTACAGAGACTAAGTTACTCTATAATTTCTATGCAAGTTCAACAGAGTGTCTTCCTCTTCTAGACTGAAAATCCCAAAGCCTTTTTTTTTTTTTATCAGATTGTGATGGAAGCCTGACACTCAGAAACCTTCACTGAAGTCAGAGAAGCTCACTGTACTTACTAGGAAGTGATGCACTGACAATTATGCCACAATCAACGGGAAAGTTAACAGGCAGTAAATCTCCTCACGATTCACTTCAGGAATCCCTCACAGCTTCATGCAAGACTCTTTTTTTTTTTTTTTTTAATATTTTTATTTATTTCTAGGAGAGAGAGAGAGACGGCGTGAGCAGGGGAGGGTCAGAGAGAGAGGGAGTCACAGACTGAAACAGGCTCCAGGCTCTGAGCTGGCAGTCAGCACAGAGCCCGACGCGGGGCTCGAACCCACGAACCGCGAGATCATGACCTAAGCGAAAGTCGGACGCTTAACCGACTAAGCCACCCAGGCGCCCCAACAAGACTCTTAATTTCAGCAACTGCCACTTCTTGTGCCTATAACACTGCCACTGGTAGAGAAACAGATTTGCAAGCAGCCAGGGAACAGAGCTTACCCTTGATTTCCTTTCCTTTAAGCTTTTAGATGTGAGTTTTAAACCCTGTGAGTGCAGACTAAAGCAAGAATAGACAACCAAGCAAAGAAAGTGGGAGGGAACACGTTTTGCTCTCTCATTTTCTGAGCACCTCCACATGCTGGGAAGAATAGGAGAAAGGGTTGGTATTTTCAGTTGGCCTGTTAAAGGAAGATAAGAATTCTGAGAATATAGTATGCAATGAGACCTCAAGGTTGAGTCTAAGAATAGTGAGAGAGGGAGAGTGATCCAAAAACTGTCCTGGGTTAGAAAAAATGGATATAAAGAACGTGAGGGATGGTTTTCATAGGTCTGTGGGTGTGGATGATAGTTGATGTAGTGTTCATGAAGCTTTTAAGTCTACCTTATATTGGCCAAATAATGAGTCTTGGAGGCTAAGAATCATGCAAAGGGTATCAGAACTTCTAAGCAAGGACATAGGCAGAGTTCTCATGAAAAGCTCCATTTTCAGTATTCACCTCTATGTGTAGAAAGTTCGACAGAGCAGATTAGGCACAAGCCAAAAAGAACGAGGTCCAAATTCTAGTTCTAGCAACTCACTAGCTATGTGGCTTTGTGCAATTATTTAAACTCTGATTCTGTACCTCCCTTTATAAGTGGGGAGTGAAAGTACCTGTTTTAAAGACTTGTTACGAAGATGAAATAAGAAAACAGACGGAAAGTGTTAGCACCAGACCTGGAACCATAAAATACTCTCCTCTCCCCCTCAAACTGCCAGTACCTCAACCCGCAACCTCCCTCTCATCTATTTCCCAGAGCAGAACCAAGCAAACCAGAAGAAAACCTCCTCCAAGTCCTACCATCAGATCTACACATCTCTGCCCCATATTCTGCCTGCCATTCCATTGTTCTAGCTCAGCGTTTCTTAGACTTTGGGGTCTTAGGACCCCTTTACATTCTTATGAAGTTCTGAGGATTCCAAAGAGCTTTTATTTATGTGGCTCATATGCATCATATTTACTGTACTGGAAATTTAAGAAGGTAAATTTTTAAAGTATTTATTAATTCATTTACAAGTGAATAAACCTACTATGTAGGCAATATAAATAACACATCTGTATGAAAAATAATTATATTTTCTAAAACAGATATGTAGTAAGAAGAATTTTATGCCTTTGCAAATCTCTTAAATGTCTGACTTAATGGAAGACAGCTGCATTCAATCTACTATAATACGTTGTTTTGTTAGAGGGATACGAAGGATTTCACCCTTATGCAGATTCATAGTTAGAAAAGGAAGGAGCACTCCAGCAGCCTTTTCAGGTAACTGTGGCTATTCTACAGAACACTGCTAAATCCTAACAAGTGATAGTTCCTTACAGATTAGTTACAATGTGGAATCCGAAACAGTATCCCACTGTTACATTAAAATCCACAGGTCCGTCTGTGGTGCACTGTGAATATCCTATACCGGACAACTGGAAAATACTTTACCCTACATTCCGCCGATCTTCCAAATGTTGGCATATTTCATTACGCTACATTAAAAACTCACATTCAGTAATATCCCCACTAATTACATCAGAAAAGTCGAAGCACTGGGAAGCTGTCACATGAAAATTTTCTCTCAAATAAAAACAGTGTTCTATGAAAAAAAATGCCTAGCTCAGCTACCAATTCAAATCAACGGCTCAAACGCTTTTTCTCAGACGACCAACCACATGACAATAACAGCAACAATTCTTTATGCCTATTTCCCATTTAGTCACCCAGAATTTTCAAATTATGTATACTCAAGGGTGAGATTTAATAAAAATCAGTGACTTCTACTGCTTCTCCAAGGACATTCTGAAGTGGAATTGACCTCCTCATCACTACCTTCACTGTGAATGTGTGGTGGCAGAGTGACTACTCCCTCCTCTTATTTGGCTTGGTGGCACTCCTTACCTGGTGTTAAGGCTCCACAAGCTTTACTCACCACTTTAAGAAAAAGGCAGATGTGACTCTTAGTGTTATCATGTAAACAATTCTGACCTCATGGATTCCTTGAAAAGGTTTTCAGAGGCTCTCGGGGAGGGATCATACTTTGAGAATAGCTGCTCTGGATGAACTCACCCAGTTGTCACAAGACCCCACCTCCTTCTGAGACGATGCACTAGAATTTCTTCCTTTTCTCTCGTACATGTCAGATCTCCACTCTCTACAGTCATTCCCCTCGGCTTACATCATGCTGTCATCTGTCCACAACTCCCTGTCCCTTCCAGGGATGGCCCCTACTTCTCACCTTCCCTTGACACCAACACTCTCCAAAAGAGGGGCTGCATTTGGTATGTAGGAGAAGGGGGAAGAGGAGGAGGGCCGTCCCTACATATGAATGAGAAGTGAAATCAACACCCAGTCATTAATCAACCTTTTCCCGAATTAAAAATAAAAATAAACCCAAGCACCTGAAATTCCTAAAGGTTCCTTGATATACCAGCGACATAATACAAACCTTTTTAAGAATTCTTTTTAATTTGCTCCTTGCAGACAGTGTCTAGCCACCACATTGCACGCACCCCCCTATGATTTCAGACATCAAATATTAACACAAAGTGAGAAATGCAAAAAGAAAGGGGGTTAATCAGACACCTTGAGAGAAAGAAAAAATAACACTGATTCAATGAGAGCTGCTAATGAGGCTTTTTGTTTTGGTAGATTAATTTGGGAGTCTGATGACTAAGAAGAAAATTTAAGCTTCTCAGGTGACTGCTGTTGATTATTATCAAGTTTTCTTAATGAAAGAGATGCCTTTGCTTAATTCTATAGTTTATGAATTTCAGGTGTTTATCTGAAATCTGTGTCCACCTCAGTATGTAGAAAAAGCTCCTCATTAGCAAATTGAAAGACCTCCTCTTATTGATTCCGGATTATATTTGACAGATGATGAGCATTTCAGACTGTGAACTGCTGATATTTAAATACATTACCCTAATACTCTTTAAGCATTGCCAATTGTAAACCTCATTAACTCCCAGCGTGTGGCCAAGGCCTGGATTTCATCGAAACAACCTCACAAAGTGAAAACAGGTATATAAAAATGATTTTATCATCAACAACATTATTATATCCTCCTTCACCTTGTGAAGTATTTAAAGGCTATACTTTTTCCCCCCTCAGATTAAGATCGAACATGGGAAAGGCAGAGAACAGACTTGATTTATATAGCCACACGTTTTTAAACCCTCCATTTCCTTTTTATGGTTTCTTCTTTAACACCCATATTCCTCATGCCTCAAAATGAGAATTGGTCCAGGACTCATTCCCTGTATTCTGAAGAGAAAGGAATTTTTGCTGATTATATTGCTATCATTTTGATGCAATAAACCCAAAAGGTCAGAAGGACCATAGGGCCCCACTTTCATGGTCTATATTCATAATGAAAATCAAGATCAAGCAAGCTTTTGCCCTTCTGCTCCACGGGAGGTTTCTGTCCTCCCTGAGCTCGCCTTAGGACACCTGCGTTACCGTTTGACAGGTGTACCGCCCCAGTCAAACTCCCCACCTGGCACTGTCCCCAGAGCAGGGGCTGACATGGTGGTAAAATGGACATATCAGCTCATTAAGAAGCCAGGATTTCTGGGGCACCTAGGTAGCTCAGTTGATTAAGCTCCGACTCTTGATTTTGGCTCAGGTAATGATCTCCTGGTTTGTGGGTTGAGCCCCGTGTCAGGCTCCGTGCTGGTAGCATGGGGCCTGCTTGGGATTCTCTCTTTGCCTCTCTCTTTCTCAAATACAAATAAATAAACATTAAAAAAAATCAGAGTTTCTGATTTCCTTTCTTTTTTAATTTACATCCAAGTAAGTTAGCATATAGTACAATAATGATTTCAGGAAAAGATTCCAGTGATATTCCTTTTTTCAAAAGAAGAGCGAACTTCTGTTCTTGCATGGAGTGCAAAGAGGCTCCATGCCTGAGATGGAAAACATGTATGTGTTAAATTCACACATAGGATATCAGCAAACCGATGGGTGCCACAGCCAGCCAAGGCCCACCCACATAGACAGGGGTCAGTTTACACCAGCAGTGAGCATCCTGAGACCAAGAGACCAGGCACCCAACACCTCCGGCTTATTCTGGCCCCACTTAGTCTCCCCAGGTAAGAAGGTCACGTCCCAAGAAAAACAGCTTTTGAGTCCCAGCTCTCTCTAGTGAGGTATCGGTTAATAATAAACAACAAACAGAAAACACGTTTGCAAAGCTCAAAGGGACACACATAAAATTTATTTTTACTTGCTCTTGGTAGACAGCTATGTGAATAATGTATAAAACTTACCCTTGGATGATATATAAAGAAACCTTCATTCCCATTTTTACAAAAACATAATGATGACAAATCTAAAATGCACATCAAAAACCGTACAAACAAATCCAACATCAAGCACAGAGTTCATTCTATTTAGCTAAGGTAAGGGGATTTGGACCGTAGAAGTTCTTAGAGACCCTCCTTCCTTCTCCTCCTCCTCTTCCTCCTTGCCTTCCTCCTCTCCTTTTTTTTTCTAATGCTGCAACAAACCCTCCTTACCCATGAGATCAGCACATAAGGGGGTTCCAGGACTGGGCATTCAAAGTTTCTTCTCGTATCTCTCAAGGAACTTGACAAATTGATTAAACCCATTATTAAATCTATTGAAACAGTGGAATTTGGAAATCTAAACATAACAGGCAATTAAAAGAGAGGTGGGAACAGGTGAAATCAGAGAACATGAGTGGGTTGTAACATAAGCACATTGTGCCAATCCCCAGACTCAAATCATCCTTTGATGGCTCTTCACTGCTCTCAAAATAAAGGCCTCCAATCCTTAATATGAAGTACAAGTTCCCACATAGTCTGGCCACTGCCCACTTCTCCCTCCACTATGTCCTGCACTTTCCGTGTTCCTGGTATGCCAGCCTCTGCATTACGGAATAGGAGCAAGCAGCACACAGAACAGAAATCTGTTCTCCCCAATGAAAACGTTGAATCAGAACCATGAGTCCTCCAGAGAATCTGAATCCCTTTCCAGTAAATTCAAGCAGTGCACAGGTGTTTAGCTTCCATGCCTAGAGTTCAGCCCAAACTTATACATAAGTGAAGCCTCCAGGGAGGGATTGTGCTCTCACAGAGATGGTTTGCAGTAAAGATCTCCACCTAGAAAATGTCAGGATCTAGCCAAAAGTTACTACTAGGGGGGAAAAAAAAAAAAAAACTGTTCAGTATCAGGCTGGTTGGTTTCCATCCCCTGCATGTTCTTTGCAAGGACAGGCTTTCTGAACCACAGAGAAGATAGCTCTGTGACGGTGTTAGTCTCCCGGGGCTGCTGTAACAAACTACCATAAACCAGGCTGCTTCACACAACAGAAATTCATTCCACCACAGTTCTGGAGAACAGAAGTCCAGAAGCAAGGTGTCAGCAGGGCAGCACGCCCTCCAAAGAGAAACTCTTCCAGGGAGAATCCTTCCTTGCCTCTTCCGGCTTCCGGTAGCCCCGGTGTCTGTGTCACATCTCTCTCTACTTCTTAATAAGGATACTTACAGCATTTAAGGCTTGGATAAGCCAGGGCGAGCTCTTCAAAATCCCTAATTTAATCATATATGCAAAGACATTTTTTCCTAATAAGGTCACATTTCCAATTCTAGGGATTATGACTTGACATCACCAGGCGGACACTATTCAGCTACTACAGTGAGTAACCTAGAATTTGAACTAGAACTTCCATTCCTCAATACTCCTGGGCTCTCATAATTTAAGGGAGTAAATACTTTTTAGTAGATTTACTTATGTCTGGTGAACAAATTGCTGTGAAACAGAGGCCAGGTACTGAACCAGACACTGCAGATATTAAAATATGCAGGACCTGGCTTATCCACTCCAGAAACCACAGCTGGTGGACCATTATCTACCTAAAAATGACTATTTCAATTCACCATGACATCTAGATCAGCACAGCTGCCCTTATTTTGAAATCTTTAAGTTACCAATCTACGAATCATTTTTCAAATTTTACAAAGATTATGCACTAAAATCCCCTGGCCAGCCAAGTGATGTCATTACACCCAAAAAGAAGCTGGCCAGACAAATGGAGCCCATGCCAGGGCCTTCCCTTTGCTTGCTGTATGTGTGTGTTGTGCTTCCATTGGGCCAACACGTGGCCTCACCGTGTAATTTTTTCAAGAACAGTAGTTGATTTGGGAAGATGATTTGTGACTTGTGAACTTGACAAATGCTATGCTTCCAAAGGAAGGGGAAATGAAGGCATTCACAGTTTTACATTGAGAACAGATGTATCGTTATACCTATTTGTGAAGTAAATACTGAGGAGCTGCATGTCAGGGTCAGGGTTAGGGAAAATGGCACATGAACATCTGAGCAGTCTTGGGTCTTAGGCAGGTCTCAGCTCAAACATCGGCTATGTGCTACCAACTCAGGAGGCATAAACAGTTTGGACAAGTTCTTCAATGTGCTCAGTGCTTTTGGAAAGAATTACCACACTACATATGGTGAGATTTAAAATATTTCTATCCTTGGGTCCAGGAAGAGCTCTAAGTTCTTTCAAGGGAATTAATTTTTTTTTTTTTTTTTTTTTTACAAATAGTTTATTGTTAAATTAGTTTCCACATAACACCCAGTGCTCATCCCCACAAGTGTCCTCCTCCATGCCCAGGGAATTAATTAAACAAAAGGAAAACTAGACACTGAAATAACTCTGTAAGAGCATGATTTTATACAGTATGGTACGTAATCTCATAGAAAATGATGACACTATTTAACACTGTTAATGTGAACAGCATATGGAAATAAGGAAATTGATATAGTCTAAAAGATTATAAAATAACTGCAATTAATATTCATTTAGATTATTAAAAATATTGATGCAGGTTAACAAATCTGGAAGATACTAAAAAAACCTCTAAATAATCATGTTGGGATGAAAAAATTATGGGTGGTTATTTTCCCTTTTGAAACTCAGGTTTCTGCAACTGGGAAAAAAAAAGTCACAGGGCAACGGATTGAGGCCACCTAAGATTTTCTCTGTCACAGTGAAACACTGAGATTTAAGATAATATAAAATCTGAAAGAAACTGTCAAGTTAAAGAGGATGACGAGATTATGAGAGAAGAAGCTGTTTGAAATACTGCAAAGGCCAAGGTCTTTGGGGCCAGACAAGCTTGGGCACCTTCTGGGGGCAAACTGCTTGATCACTAAAAGCCTCAGCTGTCTCATCTGCCAAACCAGGAAAATAAAGCCAGCATTTGAGATCTGTGATAAGATTTTGAAAAAAAAAAATTATATATATATATGTACAACATATATTACACATTGTTGTATATAACTGAATCAAAGGCTATTATTTTTGGTGAGTACATGCAAAAGTAAATAGGAAAAGCATGTATGTTAATGGGGATGGAGATGGGAAAAAAAAAACACTAGAAGGTATCATAGAAGTTAATACCCATAAATATACTAATTTAATTAGGAACCAAAATGTTCACTGAAAGAGTTAAAAATATAAGAAAAACAATCCTGTAATGTTAAATTTAAATAGGAAATGTCATTATGAACTTAAGTATATTGCTCTGTTCTTTTTACTAAGAAGCCAGAGAAGTGGTAACAACCTCGTAACAAGAAGCCAGTGCCCAGCGCTCGGTTTCTAAGCACCATTCCCAATCTAAAGAAATCAAGACTTCTTGAAGGGAACGGTGATTTCCAGGTTAGAGGCAGAAACACCCACCCAGAACCTAGAACGGCTGATTTGCCTAAAGCAAGGAGCACTCAAAGGCAAGGGCACAGGAGCGAGGCTGAAGGGGTTTGCCAACCCTGAGATAATCTAAGAGAATAACAGTAATAGATTATGATATACTGAATTTAAAATGAAAACTTCCATGAATTTACACTGATGAAAAGAGAGAAAGAAAACTAGGTAGGGGAACTTTTCTTTAACAAAGGAAAAATATAGGAGAAATGACAGAATTAGAAAAATCACCACTTTGCACACTGCAATGTGATAGCAGATTCAGGAAAGGATCACAATGGATGCTAACACTAGCGGATGAAACATTTGTGAGAAACAGGATCTGTACATGTTCTCAAAGTACCTCTCCACTAATTACAAAAAAAAGTATCACAGATATACAATCTGGGGGTCGCCACCCTAACCAAGTGATCAAACTTAGCATCACTGATGCTGCGACAACATGTCTCGAAGGAGGTACAGCAGGTAGGAGAGGATCTCTTATAACCCACCCTTTAATGTGAGTCCAGGCCTAAAGAAGCAATCAGACAAGTCCAGAATGTGGGACCTTCAATAAAATAACCAGCCCAGGTTTTAAAAGCCAATATCATGAAAAAAAAAAAATTAGAAGGCTGTTCTAGATTAGAAGAGATATAACAACTAAATGTAGTACAAGAGCCTTACCTGGTTCCTAAATTTACAAAGAAAAAAAAAAACCACAATGAGTGTTCGAGGTGGGAGGCAGGTGGAAAGATCCAGTACACTGGAATACAGAGTGGAATTTCTAAGACACTTCACATCATTATTAATTTTCTTAATGGTATGGCAGTTAGGTAGTCTCCTACTTATTCTTGTTCTCCTACATTCTTATTCTTAAAAGACAGATGCTAAACTATCATGATGTCTGCAATTTATAATCGAATGGTTCAACCAAAAGAGAAAATTATGTGTGTACATATATTTGTACGTAGAAAGTGTGCGTGTGTAAAAAAGAGAGGACAAAGGTGGCACATGTGTTAACAACTGGTCAATGTACATGAAGAATATATATCAGGTGTTTATTATATTCTTCCTTCAATGTTTCTGTAATTTAAAACATGTTTACATTATCAAGTAAGAAAAAAATTAATCTTAAACCTTGAATCACATTCTTGTTGCATCTGAGCTTGGTCACACTTCCTATGAATCATGGGTACAGAGGGTATAGAAATAACCAAAATTTTCCGGAAAAATATGTCTGCTAGAAGAAACCTATGTTCTCTCTAGCTTTTGCCTCAATGGACTTGTGTGAAATATACTTCAGCCTCTCCATGAACCCCCCAGAGCAGCCCTGGGAAGGGGAGAAGGCTGCTCATATATTACACACATTTTCCCACCAAGCAAAGAACTCTATGTTGGGGTGGAGGTAAAAATAGAAGTAACCCAAATTAACCCTACTGGAATAAAGAGAAAGGGCATAATCTAGCAATCCTCCAAGATATCATTGTAAGTATAACTGCCAATATCCTTCCTTGTCCCTCCTATCTGCAAGACCCCATTTTAGAGGAGTTTACCCAACTTATTGTTGGGACAACAAGTGCATAAATTAAAAAGGGAAGTGCTGGGGGGCATGGGGGTCTCAGTCAGTTAAGGGTCCAATTCCTGATTTCAGCTCAGCTGATAATCTCACAGATTGTGAGTTTGAGTCTCACCTCAGGCTCTGTGCTGATAGTACGGAACCTGCTTGAGATTCTCTCTCTCTCTCTCTCTCTCTCTCTCTCTCTCTGCCCCTTCCCTGGATGCTCTCTCTCTCTCTCTCTCTCTCAAAATAAATAAATAGGAGTGCCTGGGTGGCTCAGCCGGCTAAGTGTCCGATTTCAGCTCAGGTCATGATCTTGCAGTCTGTGAGTTCGGGCCCTGTGTCAGGCCCTGTGCTGACAGCTCAGAGCCTGGAGCCTGCTTCTGAGTCTGTGTCTCCCACTCTCTCTGCCCCTCCTCCACTCATGCTCTGTCTCTCTCACTCTCAAAAGTGAATAAGTGTTAAAAAAATTTTAAATAAAAATGAACTTTAAAAAATAAAATAAAAATAAAAATATAGATAAATAAATAGGGAAGTGCTGGTAAAACTGAAAGCATTTATAGTATGTCAGTAAATTTTACTTTGGTACTATCTCAACCCATGTGGGAAAATCAGACAGGTGACCAACAAAGGCAGCCCATAGCTAGAAAATCCTGCTCCAGAATGGCAGGTAAGTACAATCCATCACAGGATGTGCTGACAGGTAGCAAGGTTAGAAGGCTGGGTCTACCACAGTTTATCTAGAGAAGACTAGTTCTTGGAGAGTATACGTGGCTATTAGAGGATGTTGTTATTTGTATTAGGAAGAGTTGGGAGCCCAAAACTCTGCACCTAGTGGTAAATGCCAACTGCAATCTTCAACAAGCTTAGGAAAAGCTCACTTTTAAAATGTGACACACTGGTTGGGGGGGGAATCCAAAGACATTATGCAAAGAATCATTTAATTTTATATGGTCTGTCTCTTTCCAGCTTGGGTAGAATGCCTTTCTTGGAGATATGGGAGTCATCCTATTATTCTGTCTGTTAGATTCACACGACTTAATCAGATGGAAGATTTCAAAAGTCATTTGAGCAGAGGGAAGATCATAGAAAAGTCAGGTTCATAGAGTTATATTTTACATTTACTCACAATTTTTACAGTTCCTTTGAAAAATACCAGTATAAGTACAAACACTCTGGTTTATCTCCCACTACTCATCAGCTACAGTAAGTCTCTGGAACTATACGGGTGCCTGGGTGGCTCTGTCAGTTAAGCATCCAACTTAAGCTCAGGTCATGATCTCTGTGGTTCCTGGGTTCAAACCCTGCATCAGGCTCTGTGCTGACAGCTCAGAGCCTGGAGCCTGCGTCGGATTCTGTGTCTCCCTCTCTCTCTGCCCCTTCCCTGCTCGTGCTCTGTCTCTCAAAAATAGACAAACATTAAAAAAAAATCTCTGGAACTATAAGCCATCTTTACTGAAAAAAAAAAAAAAAAAAAAAATACACACACAGAATCCTCAATTGCGATAAGGACTTTAAAGGAAATGTTAAAGGTATTTCTAAAATAATGATTTAATTCTAATAGGTAGAGAAAATGCTTGTAAGAGATGGGAAGGTATTCAGTGACTTCTTAATCTTTAAGACAACGGAAAGTTATTTTGAACAAAATAAAAAAATAAATGAGATAATTAAAAACAAACATACCCATCTTTAGTCTGATCCACTACACCACTTAAAAGTTCCACAGTCTTTGGATTAGGCTGGCTTTCTCCAAAAATGTTCAAATATCGAGTGACGAAGTCATTGGGAGACATGAAAAACTCACCATTTTTTTCAATGCTTGCATACTGTATAGGAAAAAAGAAAAGATATTTTACCCTCAATAGCATATAATCATGAGATCAATATTTCAAAAGCTGAAAACATTTAAAGGATAAAACGTCAGCTATGATAATCTACTCTTCTCAAGGACATTTATTTTGCAACACCTCATAGAAAAAAACAAAAACGTGCAGTCTGCCAAGATTTAGGTTTATACCAGAGGTTCTCAACTGAGGGCACCTTAGCCTGACTGTCCAGCTTACAAACACCAGTGTTCCCTGATAGCCAAGTATGATCTACGAGGACCAGCCTTCTCTATGTTACCTGCCTTTGGAGAGAGGGGAAGGGGATGGGGAAGGGTGTTCTCTAGTTTGTCACTTCTTCTGTTGTTATTATTTTTCTTCCCAGGGGAACATCTGGCAGTGTCCGGAGACACATTTTGACTGTCATAATCGGGTGTAGGGATGCTCCCAGCATCTAGTTGTAGGGGTCAGGGAGGCTGCTGAACATCTACAAGGCATAGGATGACCCCATACACCAGAGTGATCCAGCCCCAAATGTCATCAGTGCTGAGAATGAGAATGAAAATTTCTAGTTTACAGAAATTTGGAAAGACAAATTACATCTTGTTTTTGGCAAGGACATAGAGCTTTAAAAAAAATACACACTCAATTAATTATAAAATCATGAACGGAAACAACCTAATTCTTTTGCCCCCATTCCTGTTTCAAGGGCATCAATAATGCAAGAAAGGAGGATGAACAGGCTAAACTAGAAAGCGAACTATGAACTGCATGGTGTCCTGTGGGATTTAGAAAAGGATATACGAAAGGGTGCTCTAGAGTGAAAGTGGTCAATGAGAATTAGGTGGCAAAGATGCTGGTTCACAGTGTTCCTCTTGCCTTTGGCAACACATTCCAATTCCTCTAAGCGGGAAGCTGCTCATTCCTGTTCCGTGGAGTCCCTGGGGCCATAGGAGGTGCTGAGAAACAACACGGGATCACACAGTACCCTTATGGAACAGGAGAGAGGACCTCTTGATCCTGGGGACAGGAGAGTGATTTGGGGGTGGGGAGGTAAGGACTCTGAGCTACATGAAGAACAAGGCTAGACAGGTGACAGGAACCACAAGGAGGCCAGTGATGTGGGGGGCACGGTGGCGTGACGTGCCAATGACAGCATCTCCACTCCCTCTGCAGGTCCAGCGTGAAGTCCCATTAAAACTGTTTTGGGGCACCTGGGTGGCTCGGTTGGTTAAGCGACCAACTCTTGATTTAGGCTTAGGTCACGATCTCACCATTCATGGGATTAAGCCCCACGTCGGGCTCTGTGCTGACAATGAGAAGCCTGCTTGGGAGTCTCTCTCTCTCACTCCCGGCCCCTCAAAATAAATATAAAGACTGTTTTTAAAAGTTCTTTGTTATTTCTACATTTTAATTCCAATGCAGAAAAACTCTTGTTTAGATACTTAGTTAACAGGCTTTGGAGTCCCTCGGTCCTGGGCTGAGCCTGCACTGAGCTCTGCTTCTGCCTCTTAACCACCTGTATGACCGCAGGCAAGTAAAGCTTTCTGGGTCTCTAGCTCCTCACCTATAAAATGGGGATAACAACATTACCTGCTTTATATAGTTAATGCTAGAAATAAATGAAGGATCATGTAATATACTTAGCACAATGTGTTACACACAATAAGCACTTTATAAATGTTCTGTATAATCCGTTTTAACATTTTTTAGCATGGTACAAAAGAAAAGCTCAAAAATAGTCCAAGAATCCTACTATTCTTCATTTAGCATTGAAATGGCTTTTTGGAAATATATAAGAATTAGATTTTCCTGAGTCAAAAGACAAGAAATATAAAGGAAGTGTTGCTGCTAATTACAGCAATCCTATGATTAAGAATTATACCCATGTTTGCTGATAGTGGTGAATCATTAATTTATTTAAAATTATTTCTAGTTTGGGGTATTTTTAAATAAAGCTAAGGTAACCGGCTTCGTATATAACAATTCTCCAAATTCCTAGCAATCTTCAAAGGTTAGACTCCTGGAAGAGAAATTGTTGAGTCAAAGGAGAGGAACTGGAAGGCTCTTGATACTTATTATCACACTGCTGTCCAGAAAAGATTGTACCAATTTATACTCCCACCAGCAGTGCGGGACCATGCCCTTTCTCCCCTCCTTTGTGTACCAGATTTGTCACAAATATTTTTCCACTTTGGTATTTTTATATAATCGAGTCTGCAGATTTTTTCCACTATTGCAATTTCTTCTATTACTTCTAAGTCTAGAACCTAGGCCTTCCTCATCTCAAGACTAATATTCACCCACATTTTCTCTCAGCTTTTTTCAACTAGGTTTATCTTTTAAGTTTTAATACACTGGCACTTGATTTTTTATGTGGTTTGAGGTCAAGATCCTCTAACTTTTCTTTTCCCCACTTAATCTCTCAGTTGTCCCAGGAGCACAAATGAAATCATTCTCATGCTATGTTCACCACATACTCATTATCGTACGGTCACCAGGGAACAGCGTGGCAAGTAAGTCCATCTTCAACACCAGTTCTGATGGGTTGGCAATGAATGGCTTCCTAGAGGAAAGAGAGGCTCCCCCCAAGGCCACCCTTGAATTCCATGGAGGAATGCCAGAAGGGTTGACATTTCTTGTCATCTAGCACCAGGAATCTTTGCCAACTGACCTGTTTACCCTTGCAAGATTACATGCATCTTCACTGCTACAACTAGAGAGAAAGTTCTATCAGGACAGGATTTTCTCCTGTCCTTCTCACTGCAGCAATCCTCAAGGTCCCAGACTGGTGGCAGGCAGAGAATGAAACATGTTCAATAAGTATCTGTCGAATGAAGGAACATACCACTTCCGTCTTGGGAGTTTTCTGGGCCTGATCACTCTGATTTTCCCCCAAATGACCTTTAGAATCATTGTCAAGCTGCTGACCCCTAAAAAAAAATTCCACTGAATGTGCAAAATAAAATTACAATGCCATACCTCTAATTCATACACAGGACAATTCAAAAGAAATAACAAGTGCTGGCAAAAATGTGGAGCAAATGCAATTCTCATTCACTGGTGTTATGAGACTAAGCTGTTAAACCACTTTAGAATGCTGCTTGGCAGAAACAGCAATTTTGATCATAAGTATGTCTAACAGAAACATGGGTACATATACATACGTGTGCATATACAAATATATATATGTATATCCATAGAGAGAGAGAGAGAGAATAAAAACGCACTTTAGCATTTCAATGTCCACAGCAGAATTATTTCGGATAGCAAAAACATGGAAAATAACTCAAATGTCAACCAACGGTAGGATGTATCAATGAACTACTGTAGGACATTCACACAACGGAATATAACGTAGCAATGAGAATAAACTAACAGCAACCACACACAACAATGTGGATGAATCTTAACTATAGCAAAAGTAAAAGAAATGAGACACAAGGAAACATGTTGTATGATTCCATTTACATAAAGTTGAAAGCCAGACAACCGGTTACCCTTGGGAGGGATGGGTACTGACTGGAAGGGGCATCAAATGGCTTCTGGGCACTGGTTCCACAGGGTGCTCACTTCGTGAACGTTAGCGGAGCAGTACTTCTGATTTGTGCACTTGATTCACACCTCAATAGTTTATATTTTAAAAAAACCACTGAGATATTTTCTGCCCCATTTTTTAGAGGTGATAAAGAAATAATTTTATAAATGTAAGAACATGTTCATCTGAACACAGCAAACAGTTTCCTTCAGTCTGTAAAACCAGCTCATCACCAAGGCTGAGGTGGTCTGCCTTGTGATTATAATAAAAATACCAAAGGTTGTTCCTCTGACTGAGAGACCGATCATAATAAGAATGTATTGACAAAGGTGCTCCAGTACATTGACAAAGGCCCCTGCAGCAGGGAACAGAGGAGCCCCTGTCAGGGGAGTGGACCACACAGCTACCACAGATTCTTCTCTGGGAACAGATTTTACAAATAGCCTGAAGCCTCTCCTCCTTAAATT
The DNA here is from genome assembly GCF_003009895.1 of Hyaena hyaena. Classification (NCBI taxonomy): domain Eukaryota; kingdom Metazoa; phylum Chordata; class Mammalia; order Carnivora; family Hyaenidae; genus Hyaena; species Hyaena hyaena. The sequence goes on along the minus strand of NW_024080740.1, from coordinate 1,646,638 downwards.
TTTTTGTAAGTTTTAATATGATTAAACATATGCAAGTTATATGCAAAAATGCAGGTTCAAGAGTATTCATTACTGCTGTAGCAGAGCAGAGAAGACAGTGAAGCCTCCAATAATAGGAAGTCGCTAGCTGAGCGATAGTAAAACGGTGTATGTGGAAGAGCACACAACAGTAAAAATGCTATAGAAATCCGTTCAATTATAGGAAAAGGGTTTCCTAATGCATCAAGGGGAAAACTAGATAAATCAGTACTTTTTCTCCTGTTAAGGAAAAAAAGATTTACATACATACACAGAGACAGAAACACAAAGAGAGAGAGATAGGTATATAAAATACATATTTATATACAGATATAGGTTGTATCTATAGGGTGGAATTACAAGTTACTCCTCTTTACATACTTCTGCTTTTTCAACTTTTGTCAATAAATATGAACTCTTTTTTCACTTCAAAAGTTTTCAGAAAGGAAGTTTTTCCAATTTTGTTAACAAAAATTTTAAATACGTATGTTTCATTGACAAAGAATAGTTATAAAAATCCGAGTGCAGCCCACTATGTATCGTTACTACAAACTGCAAAGGCCTCTTCCTCTTGTCCAGTCCCTTTACCCAATTTTCCCACCTCTCACATCTTACACTATAGGCACTCAGCCTCGTCCACCTCCGTACTTGTAAACAATACATATCACCCTCTTTGGTCTCCCTCAGCTAACGGTTTCCTTCTCAATTTCCCCATTCTTATTACTGGCACCTCCCTGACCCAGACTATAGAGCCAGTGGTCGTATTTCTCCCCTGCTCCCTCTCACCCATCGCACAAGACCATTTTCATCAAGCAGTCTTCAAAAGTGTCTTCAGCTTGCCCACTCTCCATTTCCCCCACTGCCACAACCCCAGTCAAATCTGTAGGGTCTCACACCACGACTACGCCCAGGATGCCAAATTCCCGAGCCTGCCGTACCAACCAAATCTCAAACTCATCCTGCCAGCGTCACTGGATTACTCGGAAACCTTCAGTGCTTTCCTATTGTTTAGCAGACATGCCAAACTCCCAATTATCTTTCTAATTTTGTCACCCACACCCTGTAATGCTAGGCAGACTCCCCCCCCCCCCCCCCCCCCCCCCCCCCCCCCCCCCCCCCCCCCCGCACAGAGCTGAATTTAAATAAACGTTTGAAACAGGAGCAAGAATTCTTGAACCTGGAGAGGCTGTCAGCTCCCAAACCCATTTCCGGGACTTCCGTCAGATGTGGTCCTCCTCCCCCTCCCCGAAACTCCCCAGCTGCCCTCCTCCCTGCCTCTCCAGCTCCACTCATCCTAGGGCTCCCCAAGTTCCCTCTCCAAGGAGCCTTCTCTGAGCGCTCCCCACCACAGGGACCACTCTCTCCTTGTGTTTCCTGTGGCATTTGCTTTAACCACATACCCGTAGCCCACCTACATCCTCTGTTACCTGCTGCATGCCTGTAAATCTGGCCTCCTTGAAGGAGGAGGTATAAAAGCTGATCTCCTTGAAGACATGGTCCTGGCTCATATCTATTTTGCACATCCTACTCACCGCAAAGTTTCTGGGTGTTTTATTTAAACCGGAAGGACTCAATACATGTGCCCAAATTAACATGAAGCAGCACCACAAGTGTTAGGCAGGCAAAAAAATGCATGGCAACATTTAGGTTAGAAACAAAACTGACCACACATAGACTTCAACTTCCACACCCAAACAAAATGTTGCCAGCCACTTATCGCCAGAACAGGCTGCATAATAAACTCAAATGCCTCAGCTAGGAGCGCTGCACAGCAAGTGCCGTCCTACCCACCATCCCAGTGCGCTGCCCAGGAGCCTGTGCTCCAGCCCACCCACCCCTACACACACGGCACTTTCGAAGACCTTCGTTTCACACCTGCTGTTTCCTCTGCCCAGAATAGTCTTCCTCTACCCCACAACCCTCCTCTACCTCCTCCATCTGATAAGTACCTACTCACTGTCTAGCCCGGTCTGTAACTTCAATGACCCCTGCAAGCAAGATGTAATTAGTCCCACATCAGCTTCCTACTAATTAATGCCATATAATGCTTATCAACCATGTTATGGCTTTTTTTTTTTTTTACACTTACACACAGTGAGATAGTAAATGGCAGGAGCCATGAAGTATACATCTTTATATCCCCAACGCTTAACACTGTACTTAACATACAGTAAGCAACTGCCCCCAAAAAAGAAAGAAGAAAGTGGAATTGACTTGAACTGTTCCTAAGGATAAAATAAAATAAGCCAGATGTGGGCCCAGTGCAGTCCTCCAGGACCCCGCTTTCCTCATCTCGCCCAGTTTGTCTGGCTCTCTCAGACCTCCGCAGTTGCCGACTCCCTGCTCACAGCATATCTGGTCCAAAGGTCTACTTCCCCCAAGCTCCAGAAGCATCCTCTAACCAGTGTAATAGACAGAAGGCTAGGGTATTTGTTAGGAAGAAAAGTCAGGAGAAAGTTGGAGAGTCAGCAAAGCAGTCAGGTTACAGAGTGCTTACTGCTGATCCATACTTCACTGGAAAGAGCAGCCACAGTGGAGACGTGCCTGGCACAGCTCCCGCAAGCCTCATCCCTATTCTCCTCCCACCACAACACCGTCTGCGCCAGATGGTAAACAAGAGATCCCCCGCACGAGGAGCCAGGGTGGATTTGTGTTGGTTCTACACTGCCCAGGCCCTATGAGATCACCCAAACCTCTGCCAGATCCACAATCCCTTCCAGAAACTGCTGATCACTGTTTTCTTCACAGCCAGCCCCCTCCCCCCTTCCTGGCCCCATCGACCCCTTGGACTCAAAGCTACACTCTCACTCAAAAGCCACTTTGTCTCAGCCACCCCAAGAGAAGCGAGCACTTCCCAGCTGGTCCCAAAGATTCCACCCCAGCCTTCAGACCCACGTCCTCAGAAACCTCACAGGTGACTCTCCAGAATTCTACATGCAGTTCCTGCCCTCCCTGGGTCTCCCTGACCGATATTTGCCTCCACTACAGACCTGCCTGCTGTTGACATGGAGCAGCTGGAAAAGACACGTTGTTCCAAAGCCGGATCTTAACCTAACCTAGCCACCAAGCATGTGGCCTCAAAAGGTGGATGCAGCTTTTACCTGGAGCCTTTCTACCCAATCGTGCCAAAAGACCAGTAGGTATCCACGATGCGCCACCTATTAAGACACTCTGAGTTGTTCCCATTTCCTGTCAGAAGGATGCCCACAACTATTGCTAAACAGAAGTGACAGAGTTCAAAGAATTAGATTATGACTTTGCCAGCTCAAGTTAATGAGCTTTATCCATTTTTCTAGGCTCTCTGGCAACCCACTCGTGTGCTCTTCTGCAAGAGGTCTTCCCAACTACCTCATAAGAGTTTTATAAAATAGACGTTAAACTTACATACTAACAATGTTTATGGTTCTCATACACACCTCATCCAATTATGGTGGGCCCCAAACACAGAGCAATAAGTAAACCAGGTGAGGATCAAAGCATTTCTGTGTCCTGCCCTTTCATTCTCTAGAATCTTTTTCTACTTAGAATCTCTATACAGTGTTGTCCTCTTGGGCTAAAACCAAATTTATAAAGAATTCTACTTTCCTACACATAATCCAAACCTCCTCACAAGTCTATCCCTTTTCCTCCCCACAACACTACTCATATTGTTAACCATTTCCATTGGAAGCCTCTGTCTCTCATGCTGAATCATTTAATTTAAAGCATTTACCAAATCAGTATGTAATACAAATCAGGTTCTGGGCACTTTCATCCAAGTTTTTTCACTGAATCTTTACAAATTTTTGTAACTTATTATGAAAATGCTCACACATGTACAATGTAGAAAAAACAGGGTAAAAAACCCAATGATCCATCTACCAATTTCAAGAACTGTCATTATACCAACCATAGTTCACCAAAACTAGACTATTTAAAAGCAAATCCTGGACATCATAATCTCATCTGTAAATACTCAGTGTGTATCTCTAAGAGCAGCAGACTCTTTATAGCCCTCATAATCAGAATACGATCATCCAGCCTAAAAATCAATCAGTAACAATTCCTTAATATCAGATAATCCTGTCAGTGTTCAAATTCTCTGATTTCTCAGTATTTTTTAATAGTAACACACTTTGATGAGGAAAGTGATGCTCACAGAATTGGTAACTTTCTGAACCATATTATCTGGGACACAGCAGAACATCAAGTTTTTCATTTGAAGCCCTGGTCCTCTGTCTGGACAGCCCAGCTGCTTTTCCATCATGTTTAGAAAAAGCTCACATATATGCTTTATAAATGATCTTTATAAAAGTGGCCTTTTCCGAGTCCTTTAATTCCAGGTGAGTAACATTACATGTGGTTCACCATTTGGGACCAGAGGTAGACTTCTAATTAGAGTATCATTCATTCACTGCCCAATGTCTCAGAGTAGGGGAGATGTAAGACACTAAGGGAATATGTGGTATCTGTTGTGATCTAATACGTACTATTACTCCTACTGAGGCCTCCTCACCTGGCACTACAGTTGCAATTAACTGATGATAATGACAATGAAGGTAACAACAGCGATGGGCTTCTACAAAGAGAGGCAAGGGTAGTTGTTTCCGGATGGATGAAGGATCATGGGAATTTTACAAAGAGCTTTAAACATCTTAGGAGAAAAAGCATGACTGTCAAACAGCACAGGTGAATCCAGGAAAGGTAAATGAGTCGTGAGACTAAATCCCCAGCAACTCCTTTCCAGTATCTGACACAAAAAAAGGAATTAAAATGTAAACCATACTACCATCACAAACAAGCACCTACTAGTTTCTGATACATTTCAAAAAATACATAAAATTGTAACAGATCTCTTCCATAAGTCTTATGTAAAGTTACCTTTTGGGATTTTTTAAAAAATATAACAATGAAATAAAGAACTGGTTGAAAATAATCTTAAAAATTTGAGAACACAAACTAAATAAGAAACAAAATAGATTCCTTTATACTGACCTTCAAAAATATTGTCCTAAGCTCAGTTGGATCTGCTCTCTTGGTTAAAACCACCTATAAATAAACATAAAAATGTTTATATTATTAGAACAAAGCTGAGAAATCAAGCTAGCAGACTGAAAGAAAATAAACTCCAGGTTAGAAATGAGCAGATTTCATTTTTGTAGTTAAAGCACCAAATTTCCCCAATGCATAAACTACTCCCTGGGTTTTAAATTGGACTCCTTATGTGGCTTCTAGAATGATAACAGGCTATGCAAGAAACCAGTAAAGCTCTTAATATGTGGTCTTTAATGAATATAATTTTTTTCAAAAAATAAATAGAAAAAGGAAAAATTGAAACAGACTTGTAACCACTTGGCATTTTTAAACTACACACCAGAGTGACCCATACCCTTTCATGGGGGAATATTAAATATTAAGATACAATTTGCTTGTTAACTATGCAAGAGAACATAGTTCTTAAAGAAGTTAGTAAACAAGGCAAATCATATTAACAAACAAGGGAGTTACTTCCCACAGTTGCGCCAAGAACAGGCATGAACGCCTAACTATCTGGGCATGCCACGCAAGCTCTCCTCCTTTCCCCGACTTTTAATTTAAGAAGTCAGAAGTCCCCAAAGGTATGGCTATTATTCTCCACATTGTAGAAATACAAGGGGCTACGGTTACCTTTCAAGAACAAAATTTGACAGATTAGCTCAGAATAGGTGTTGTGCTTAACTCCCCAGCCCACAAAGTCCAAAAACATCAGTGGGGAAAAAGCAAGACAAACTTGAACATGGCTACCCCAGGCCAACACAAAAGAGTCCTTATGTGGAACCAAACAGTGGGCTTATTCAGTGTCCCATCACCCAATCCTGCTGGCAAAAACCTTCATGAGACTGAATTCTCACCAAGCACAGCGTCACCCCATGATACAGCCAAGGAGGGGTTCCTGGAACCACCTTAATACCTAATGCCGGAGCCATGGCTCTATCCACAGGGAGATTTATGCAAATTGTTCTAAATCCCTTCTGTGTGTTTGCAAAGGCTCTTCTGAGATCTCTGGACAATGTGTTCTCTGTCTCTAAATATGTAACTGCCTGAGCTTCTTGGCCTGCCACTGTCAGGAATAATTTTATTAACTAATCACTGGAATGGGAGAAGTAGTGTTTCTGAAATGAGCTGATTGGTCACCTTGTTTCCCAAAGCAAGACTGATAACTCCTTTAATTTCAGCTGAGTACTTGCAAACACCATGCTACTTTTATCCATAAGATTTTGGTAATGTTTAAAAATCTGAATTAGTGTTTTTTGGTGTTCAATTAAGGAGGAAAAAACAGAATGCTAACCAACCTAAGATTAATGATAGTGCCAACCTAAAGGTTTCAGGAGAAGATTCCTTCCTTGCAGGTTTATGTTCTGAGAAAGGTAGAACAGGCCAAATACCACTGGAGAAAATGAGACAGTATAAAAATGCCTCCATCTTCTTAGCTCGAAGAGAAATTCGCTTTGAGTTCCACATCTCAAGACAGTCCATAAGTAACATTTTTTTTAGAAGGCATATGGTGACCCTAGGTACTTAGCTGAGTTTCCTTTTAAAAGCAAAGGTAAGTTTCCACAAAGTGAACTATTCTTGCTCCATCTGAATACCACATCCTTTAAAATCTAATTAATTCACTACACCATGCACTTCATAAAGCCTTCCGTAGGCAATGCTTTTTCAGAGTGAACTTCCCTTGCCCTAAATTCCCATAGCATTCTTCCATTACTGACCCCCACACATTCTGTATTCCCCACCAGACTACACCTCTCTGAGAGAAAGAAACAAAGCTTTCACTCTATAACTCTACTAAGATCTAAGGCACAGGAGAACACCATGCATACAGGAAGAAAATGACCAAGATTAGAGCACAGATAAATGAAACAGAGGCCAAAAAGACAATAGGAAACATCAATGTCACTAATAGCTGGTTCTTTGAAAAGATAAACTGACAAGCCTTTAACTAGACTCACCAAGTAAAAGGATGACTCAAATAAAATCAGAAACAAAAGGAGACATCAACAACTGACACCACAGAAATACAAAAGATCTTAAAAAACTAGTATGGACAATTATACTAATAAATGGGACAACCTAGAAGAAATGAATAAATTCCTAGAAACATATTTTTACATATTACATAAACATATTAAAACCTACCAAGACTAAATCATGATAAAATAGAAAAATCTGAAGAGATCTATGAGTAAGGAGATTGAACCAGTAATTTAAAACCTCCGAATAAAGAAAAGTCTAGGACCAGCTAGCTTCACTAGTGAATTCTACCAACCATTAAAAGAAAAGCTAATACCAATCTTTTTCCAACTCTCACAAAATATAGAAGAGGAAGAAACTCCTTCAACCTCATGGGTCCAGCATTCCCCCAATACCAAAATCAGACAACTATGCCACTAGAAAAAAAATTATAGGCTAATATCCCTGATGAACATATATGCAAATATCCTCAACAAATATTAGCAAACCAAATTCAACAGTCTATTAAAAAGATCATACACCATGATCAGGCAGAATTACTTCAGCAATATAAGGAAAATTCAACATCTGCATTCAGCTGAAGGATATACCACATTAATGAAATGAAGAATAAAAATCCTATTTTCATCTCAATAGACAGAAAAAAACACCTGACAAAATTCAAAATCTATTTATAATAAAAATCTCTCAATAAAGTAGATATAGAAGGAATGTATCTCAACATAATAAAAGATATACATGACAAGCCCACAGCTAACATACTCAACAATGAAAAGCTGAAAGCCCTTCCTCTAAAATCATGAACAAAAAAGAGGATGTCCACTCTTGCCACTTCTATTCAACATAGTATTGAAAATCCTAGCCAGAGCAATTAGCAAAGGAAAGGAAATTAAAGGCATTCAAGTTGGAAATGAAGAACAAAACTGTCACTATTTGCAGATGACTTCTTAGATACAGAAGACTCTAAAGACTCCATCAAAAAACTGTTAGCACTAATAAACAAATTCAGTAAAGTTGCAAGATACAAAAACCAATACACAAATATCTGTTGCATTTCTACACACTAATAACAAATTATTATAAAAATAAAGAAAACACTTTACAATTGCATCAAAAGAATAAAATACCTATGAACAAATTTAACTAGGGTAATGAATCTATATATTCATATAGAAACTAATAAATGAAAAGATACTCTGGACTCATAGATTGGAAGAATCAATTGTTAAAATGTCCATACTATCCAAAACAATGTACAGACTCATTACAATCCCTATTGAAATTCCAATGGCATTTTTCAAAGAGATGACAATCCTATCATTTGTATGGAACCACCAAGAACAAAAAAAACAAAAACAACAACAACAACAAAAAAAAAACACACACAAAAAGCAAATAGTCAAAGCAATCTTGAGAAAAAAGAACAAAGTTGGAAGCATCATACTTCCTGATTTCAAACCATATTTCAAAGCTATAGTGAGTAAAACAGTGTGGTTATTGGCATAAAAAGAGATGCATCAGTGAAACAGAATAGAGAGCCCAGAAACAAACCCACCCATAATGGTCAATTAGCTTATGACAAAGGAGCCAAAAAGAAAAAATGAAGAAAGCATAGTCTCTTCAATAAATAGTGCTCGGAGAATTAGACAACTACATGCAAAAGAATGAAACTGGACCACTATCTTACATCACATACAAAAGTTAACTCAAAATGGATTAAAAACTTAATGAGCCTAAGACCTGAAACCATAAAATCCCCAGAAAAAAACACAGGTGATAAACTCTTTGACACAGGTCTTGGCAATGAGTTTTGTTTTGTTTTGTTTTGTTTTGTTTTAGTATGACACCAAAAGCAAGAGCAACAAAAGCAGAAATAAGTTGAGGGGGAAAATGTCAGGCTAAAAAGCTTGCACACAGGAAGAAAACTATCAACAAAATGAAAAAGCAACCTATTGAGTGGGAGAGAATACTTGTAAACATGTATTTGATAGTAGCTAATATTCAAAATATATAAAGAAGTCCTACAACTAAATAACATAAGAGCAAAGAGTCTAATTAAAAAATGGGTAGAAGTTCTTCCCGGAGACTTTTTTTCCAAAGAAGACATCCAGGTGGCCAACAGACACATGAAAAGATGCTCAACATCACTCATCATCAGGGAAATGCAAATCAAAACTACAATGAGATATTACCTTATACCTTGTAGACTGGGTGTTATCAAAAAGGTAAAAAATAACAAGTATTGGCAAGGATGTGGAGAAAAGAACACCGTGTATACTGCTGGTGAGAATGTAAGTTGGTGCAGCCACTATGGAAAACAGTATAGAGGTTCCTCAATAAGTTGAAAACAGAACTCTTCCACTTTGGGACATTTATCTGCACTTTGGGACATTTATCTGAAGAAAACCAAAACACTAACTTAAAAAGATAGCTGCATGCTCAGGTTCACTGCAGTATTATTTATAATAGCCAAGACACAACAACAACTTAACTGTCCATCAATGGATGAATAAAGGGATTTTAAGGTAGATATAAAAAAATCCATATTGTAACCCAACAATTCCAAGTCATGTCACCTAATGTATATAGAACATTTTATATTTTCAATATATGACTATTACTTCACTGGATCCTCACAGCAAAATCTGAGACCTGGAGAGGACTTAATATTGGTCCCACTTTACAGAAGAAGAAACTAAGACACAGAGTCAATTATTTCCCCAAAAGTCAAATTTGGCACCAATTTGTACTTGCATTTCTAAGTATTGTCTGAGCTTAGATCAGATCCCAAATCTTCCATCTCCTACTATACTGGTCTTTCCACTGAGCCACATTCCAGGCAGCTTCAAACAGATCATAACTTATGTTAACCATTAATACAATACATGCCTAGAAATCAAGAATCTTCCAGTTTCTCCTAACACCACCAATTTATAGTGTCCATCCAGTGATTAAGAATATGGCTTTAGAGGGTTGCCTGGGTAGCTTAGTCGGTTAAGCGTCCTACTTTCGCTTAGGTCATGATCTTGCGGTTCGTGGGTTCTAGCCCCGCATCGGGCTCTTTGCTGACTGCCAGCTCAGAGCCTGGAGCCTATTTCAGAGTCTGTATCTCCCTCTCTCTCTGACCCTCCGCTGTTCACGCTGTCTCTCTCTCTCTTAGAAATAAATAAAAATATTTAAAAAAAAAAAAAGAATATGGCTTTAGTGTCAGACCACTTATGATTGAGGATCACGTGTGACCTCTAAACTCACTAGCTGTGTTGACTTTGAGCTAGATTCCTGATCTTTCAGCCTCACTTTCCTCATCTGCAAAATGGAAGTCCTGGATGGTTGAAAGAGTGATAAGAGATAATTACATAAAGTGCTTAGCATCAAAAAGGACACAGAGTTAAAGTACTAAATACGTGGAATTATTTGTTTTCTTTATGGAAAGGGGTTTACATTCTACCATGCTTACTCTTTAAGTGATGAGTAACCTGGCTCATGACCTAAGAAGGAAAAAATTAGGAGGAAGGAGGGGAAAGGAACTCATGGAACTTCAAAAACACTCACCAAACCACTAAACATCGAGGTTTCCTAACTCACCTCCCCTGCTAGCTTAGCCCCAACCAATGCTACTTCTTGAGAACAGATTCAGAGTTCCAGATACACCATGAATTCCCCTGAGGCCCATTGAACTACGTATTAGGTTCTGAACACACCATATTGAAGCACAAAGTAACTATGGCTCAATAGGGGATGGATTCAGAAAAAAATTTACCAGCTTCCTGGGCCTCCTTACCTCTGCACTAATTCCATCTATTTCCCCAATGCTGTGTGGCTATTCAGAATTCCCAGTTCTACTTCTACTTCCCATTCTAATCTTCCTGTTTTGGTATCATGGGCAATGAAGGAAGAACTTACACAGCTGCATTCAAGACAACAGAAAGTTGGAACTAGAAGTACCAGTGTTCTGAAGATGGCACCTACCTGGTAGCAAAGTCAGTACCTGGGAAGTTCTAGGAGCTAGAAAAAGGGAACTACAGAAATGCAGTGCCCCTCTTTAAGCCAACTCAAAACAGCTGCCCAGCATGCACACTGTGCATCACTTTAACAAGCCTAGAGAAGATTCATCAAACTTGAGATTGTTTCCAGAAGACTGAATTTCATTGTTAGGTATTTTTTTCTTATACTAACAGCATGTAAATATTTACAGCTACTGTTCTTACAATCTAATTGTCTGATTTTATCATCATTCTTCTGAATTTGCATTTGTAGACAAGATTCCACCCTAAACAAATATTTTTATATCTAGCATTTTAAATAAAGGAACTAGTTTTCATACATAGTTAGGAAAATCACCAAGGAGGAAAAGGGCTCTTGGCAGATGACTATGAAATATGACCACTTGCTACTTAAATCAGTATAATAGAGAATTATATATTATAGCAGATAACTTTCATAAATACGCAAGCCCAGGGAGAGGGCAGGAAAAGAACGAGGTGGTTAAAACTGAAAAAACTATGCATTACATATTTTTTCCACAAAATGGGAAAGATTTGCCTTTATTGAATTTTAGTATGGAAATTTCAAATCAATTCCATGAATCAACATTCCACAGGACAAAATTTGAGGAGCAGAGAATATGTAAAATTTCTGACAGGACAAACAGTAGATATAATAGCTTAAACGGGCTATCAATAGCATTTGCAAAACAGATACACGAGTTAGGTGCATCCTAGATATGAAAAAAACAGCCAACAATAACAACTTCAACGACTGGTTTTGAAAAGGCGGTAACGGGAAATGTGCAAGGAGAACCAGAAAGATACCTTCCAGGACAAATGAATTCGCTCGCATTTTAATATGAATTCAAGCAGCCAAAAAAGGAAAATACCAGGCAAGATTTTTCTACATGTAGGAATATTTTTTAAACTGACTTTCTAACACTGAAATCAAGCCACAGCTATAGGCTCATTAACAAATTGCAATGGTACAGAACTGTATGCCCCAAATAGTTGCTAGGACAGCAGGGAAGAGCATAAGAAAACCTACATAGAAGAAGGGATACTAACTTGACGAAGAAAATGTAAAGAAAAGAAAAGCTCTCCTCTTCCAGTGAAAAGCTCTAAAGATCTAAGATCATGATCTCCTCAAGTGTCCACATCCCCAACTCCAGCAAACAACAGAAACTAAGCAGATGCTCCAAAAAATGTTGACTAAGGAAGAAAGTCTTCCAGGTGAGTAGAAATCAAATCTGGACAACGAAACTAGATGCCTCCCTCGAGGCTGGTGGTGCTCAAAGTGTGAGCATTGGATAATAAGCCTCCAGTGAGACCTTTTAGAAAGCAAATAATCATAGCTTTCCCCAGATCTACAAATCAGAAACTCTGGAGGTTGGGACCAGCAATACACAGTTTCACTAAAGTCCTCCTAGTGACCCTGATGCTGTTAAAATTTAAGAACCAAAGCTTTAGGGGCGCCTGGATGGCTCAGCCAGTTAAACGTCCCACTTCAGCTCAGGTCATGATCTCGCGGTCTGTGAGTCTGAGCCCCATGTTGGGCTCTGTGCTGACAGCTCAGAGCCTGGAGCCTGTTTCACATTCTGTGTCTTCCTCCTTCTCTGCGCCTCCCCCCCACTCTCAAAAATAAAACATTAAAAAAAATAATAAACGCAGCTTTAGCTAATGTCCAATTCAATCTGATTAGGATGGAGGTTCTCAGCTGCAGCTGCACATTCAAGTCTCCTGAGGGACTTCTGGGTTTTATCAATATCCAGGCCCATCAAATTAGACGGCAGAGGCTAGGTCCCTGACCTGGGTACAGTGGCACCTTGTCGGCGGTGCCAGCCTCATATCAGTCTGGGGCAAAGCAATTCCTTGTTTATCCCATCTTGGCTTTTGGCCTGTGCTGGTGCCTGGTTCATGCCCTGGACACATGGGTAGCAAAAAAAAAAAACAAAAAAAAACCAGACTGCAGAAGTTAATTCAAGCAGAGTCTCTAAAATGGGAAAGCTCCATCACGAGATGATAATGTGGGGCTCAGTTGAGAATTACTGACTTAGGGCCCAAGATCCCAACTTCAGCTTGGGCCTTCACTCAGGCCTCCCAAACCTAAAATGGCTGAAAGCCAAGACAAGCACAGGCTTACACGGAAAATTCTACTGTCGTTAAGTAATTATTTACCTTAGATATGAAATAAAAACCAGAAGAGGCAGCTCATGAAAAGTGAGATAGTCCCTCTGTAAGCACGGTGTGCATGCAGTGACAAGCAGAAAAAAAAAGGTGGAAGGAGAAAAGTTCCTTCCTGGTCTTTTTGGATCCGTGGAAGCATAGTGGGTGGACCTGAATCCCAAGGGAAAGCACTATTAGGGTGTGGCCTAACAACTGAGAAACTGGGACCAACTCCTTCCCCTCTATCTTCCTGAACTGAATCACCACACATCTTCCTGTACTGCAGACACTGGAAGGTGAAAACTACATTTCCCAGGCTCCCTTGCAGCTATGGGGCCTAGGTGCCGTCAATCAGGTGAAGCTGGGGGAGATTTGGAAGGCAAAATTTTGGAAAGCAAAGATTTGGAAGTTGGGGGCCATGCTTCTGCTGTTTCTGCCAGCAAGCATCATTGCTAGAGGTGTCTGCTTTTCCTGTCGCAACCTCCTGACCATGTCTGTGGCAGTATGGTTCTGAACACCCCCCTTCTGGCAGGCTACTCTATGACTGCTCCCTTGGTGGCCTGCCCTGCTGTGCCTGGAAAGCACTCCTGAAAACTCGACCTGAAATCTGTTTCTTCACCTTCCCAACAAATTCTGTAAGCCATTTAATACCCTGTAATAAATCTCCCTGTGCTTAAACCAGCTAGAGTGGATTCTGTTCTCTGTAAGCGAACCTTGACTGATACAATCAGTAATTGCAAAGTAAGTTTGGAATTCCCCAAAACCACAGTTACCATTAGCTCGAGAAGAAAGAATGAGGTGTCTCATGAAAGTTAAGAAAAATAAATTTTATTGAATTCACTGAGAACCTCATTCTTCACTCTACAGTTTCCCAAAGTTCTAATAGAGGAAGAGCAGAGATTATAAAAAACTTACTGAAATATAAATAAGTACACAGACAAGATGCCTTGTTAAACATGCTTCAAACCACAACCTTTCTGTGTAATCAACCCTCAAAAGTTCATATCACTCAACAGTTGACTTATAAGGCACCATATACCACAAATGTTAACCCACCAGGTAATTACACAAATGGGTCATTTCAGGGGTGCTAGAGATGTTTATCAGAAGGACTCAGTAGCTTGTGAAGTGTGTTGGATTTAACTCTGCACTGTTGTAGACAAACTAAACAATGATAAAGCCATCACTATTACAATCCCATATTAAGTAACAGATTATAACTGTTAAGAAAGGAATGGTGGTGTTCAGCTCTGTGTTCTGTTATGCTAAAATAACTTTAAACACACTAATTTTGGATTTTTATTATTATTGTTATTAAATTGAAGTTAGGATTCCAGTAAATGTTCCCAAGAGTAAAAATTTAACAAAACTGTTTATATTTTCAACTCCTTCTAGAGACAGAGGTGTTTGCTCACCCTGACATAATCAAACATCACCAGGTTTGGGGTAAAGATTTGGGTTCCAATATATTGCTAACCTGGTGACCCTGGACAAGTCGGTTAACATCTCCAAGTTAGTTTCCTCATCTATAAAGTGGGCAAAGTGACAAATCTACTTATCTATTTCCAAATGTAATCTGAAGGACCAATTAGAACCCCGGCAAGAACCAGTGTGCATGCAGGAAAAACTCATCACTGTAAATGACAAACCGCTGGAGGCTCAGTGTGGACAAGATCGAGACTTAAAAACTGTAAAGGGGCCCAGCCATTGGGGGTTGTCCATATTTTTGTGAGTTTTACCTCCTGAAACTCAACCTTGTTCTCACAGTGAATACAGGAGAAAAATCATTTTGTGCTTCTAGGAGGAGAGAAAATGGAACCTTTCTGAAAGGCTCTGAGCATTCTGTTCTTTATAACAAAATCTGTCCTTGGGAGAAATTATTTACTAAGAGCCTAACCTGCTGGGGTATTATTAGAACCTAACTTACCGTTGGGAAGGTAAATACCCTATTCCAACCACCTCTAGCCATTCTCTCCCACCTAAGAGGAGGAAAAAAAAAAAAAAGACCTGAGAAACACTTGTGAAGTACACTAGCCAGAACCACAGGCTCTCTCATGGGCAGGGACCTAATAACAGGCCTACAGAACACTTCCTCTCCTTTTAGCTCCCCCCACCCCCCCAATCAAAGGCCTATTTGCAGCACGTCCTTTTATCCAGTACATCATGTCTGGCTCTCAAGAAAAAGTTACAAAGCATAACAAAAGGCAAAAAAACACAACTTGAGGAAATAGAGTGAGCATCAAAACCAGCCTCAAATGTGGCAGGAATGTTGAAATTATTAAAATAGGAATATACCACAACTATGATTAATATGATAAAGGCTCTAATGGATAAAGTAGACAGCATGCAAGGACAAATCCACAATGTAAGAAGAAAGTGGAAATGCTAAGAAAGAATCAAAAGAAATGCCCAAGATCAAAACTCTGTAAGGGTAAGAATGCTTTTGATGGGCTTATTAGTAGACTGGACATGACTGAAGGGAGAATCTCTGAGTTTGAGGATATCTCAATAGAAATCTCCAAAACTGAAAAGCAAAGAGAAAACAAGAAGAAGAAGAAAGGAAAGAACAGAAGGATTTACTTGAAATAATAATGATTGAGAATTTCGTCCAAACCAATGTCAGACACAAAACCACAAACAGAAAATACAAAGCAAGATAATCAAAATCACTTTAAACATCAATGGTCTAAATGCACCAATTAATTAAAAGACAGAGCTTGTTGAATGTATCAAAAACTAAGACCCAACTATGTGCTATCTACAAAAAACACATTGTAAATATAAAAACTTAAAGATTAAAAATAAACGAATGTAGAAAGATATGCGACAAACACTAATCAAAGGACAGCAGAAGTAACTATATTAATTTCTGTTGGCACCCATTTTGAAGCAAGATAGTTATAAGGTATAAAGAGGAACATTACAGAGTGACAAAGGGGTCAATTTTCCAACAAGATTATTACCAATCTTCAGTGGAATAGAATAGAAAGCCTAGAAGTAGATTTACATACAGGCAACTGATCTTTGACAATAGAGCAAAGACAGCCTCTTCAACAAACAGTGTTGAACAACTAGACATCCACATGCAAAAAAAAAAAAAAAAGAAAAAAGAAAAAAGACTGTAGACACAGACCTTATACCCTTCATGAAACCTAACTCAAAATGGATCACAGACATAAATGTAAAACTCCTAGAAGATAACAAAGGAGCAACCTTGGATGGTCTTGGGTTTGGCTCAGGTGTTTGCAGATGCAACACCAAAGTCATGGCCCATGAAAGAAAGAACTGAGTAGCTGGACTTCATTACAATAGAAATTTCTGCTATGCAAAGGACAATGTCAAGAAAATGAGAAGATAATCAAAAGACTGTGATAAAATATTTGCAAAAGAACAGCCAATTAAGGACTGCTATCCAAAATATATAAGGAACTCTTAAAACTCAATAAGGAAAAAAAACAAGAAACTGAAGAAAAAATGGGCCAAAGACCTTAACAAAAACTATCAAGAAAGATGTATAGGGGCGCCTGGGTGGCTTAGTCGGTTGGGCGTCCGACTTTCGCTTAGGTCATGATCTCGCGGTTCGTGGGTTCGAGCCCTGCGTCAGGCTCTGTGCTGACTGCCAGCTCAGAGCCTGGAGCCTATTTCAGAGTCTGTGTCTCCCTCTCTCTCTGACCCTCCCCTGCTCGCTCTGTCTCTCTCTCTCTCCTAGAAATAAATAAAAATATAAAAAAAAAAAAAAGAAAGATGTATAGATGGCAAGTAAACATATCATCTGCCATCAGGGAAATACAAATTAAAACAACAAGATGTTAGAATGGCCAAAATCCAGAACACAGACAACACCAAATGCTGGTGAGGATGTGCAGCAACAGGAACTCTCATCAATTACAGACAAGAATGCAAAAATGGTACAGCTATTTGGAAGACAGATCGGCAATTTCTTACGAAATCAAAATATGCTTACCGTTCTTACCAGGAACTGAAAACTTATACACAAATGTTTAATGTTCACAGCAACCTCATTCCTAACTATTGAAAATTGAAAGCAACCAAGGTATATTTCAGTGAATGGATAAAATATGGTACATCCAGATACTGGAATATTATTTAGCACTAAAAAAATGAGCTATTAAGCCATGAAAAGACACAAAAAGGAACTTAAATGCATATTACTGACTGAAACCTGCTAATCTGAAAAGGCTACACACTGTATGATTTCAACCATATGACATTCTAAAAAAGGCAAAAAGTATGACAATAGTAACAAGATGAGTGGTTGCCAGAGGTTAGGGAGTAGGGATGGAGAACGGGTAGAGCACACAGGATTTTTAGAGCAGTGAAAATCCGGTGTGTCATGCTACAGTGGTGGATACATAACATTACACAATTTGTCCAAACTCACAGAATGTATACCACCAAGAGTGAAGCCTAATGTAAACCAGGGACTTCGGTGATAATGATGGGTCGATGCAGGTTCATCAACTGTAAATGCACATACCACTCTGAAGGAAGCTAATGGGGAAGACTATGCATGTATAGGCACAGGTGGAATTTAAGAATTCTCTGACTCTTCCTTTTAATTTTGCTGTGAACCTAAAAGTAGACAAAATTATTGTCTTAAAAAAATCATGAGTGGCCAGGACAATGAAGATGAGCCTAATTAGGCTGAGTCACCAGGCACCCACCTGTATAATCTCCCTTTCCTTTCAAAGAACCCTTGAAGCAGGTTGGAATCTCTTCCTTCATAGCTGAGAAAAATGCAGGTCAAACAGGTTGATCGACCCTAAGCTACATGCCTTTTCCACAGGGCCACATCCCAGGCAGTCAGGTTGCCTTAACCCAGGTTTCTCAACCTGAGCCTTACTAACATTTTGGGTCAGAACATTCTTTGCTATAGGGGGCTTCTGGTGCATTGTAGGATGTTAAGCAACATCCTCTGCCATGACTCATTATATGCCAGTAGCAACTCCCCTTCCCACCCCCAGGTTGTTTTGACACTAATTATAATACCTGGAGAATATGCCAAGAATTTGGCAAGCCAGGATGGGGACCTGAAGCTATCCTTATGAAGGATACTACTGGACAACACTGTAGGTCAAAGTAATTCAAAATAAAGTCTTTTTAGGGGCATCTGGGCGGCTCAGTGGGTTAAGCATCTGACTTTGGCTCAGGTCATGATCTCAAGGTTCAGGAGTTCGAGTCCTGCCTTGGGTAAACACGAACCCTATTTCTCTCTTTTCCTCTCCCTCTCTCTGCCCTTCATGGGATTCTCTCTCTCCCTCCCACTCTCTCTTTGCCTCTCACTCACCTGTACCCTCTCTCTCAAAAAAAAGTATTTTTAATTTAGCATTATGATACCTAAATGCCCATGGCTCAGGAGAAGGCAGACCTGCCTAACGCAGAATATTATTCTTCACTATTACAGGTTAAACTCAGTCTCAATTTTTTTTAAAGCATCAAGGTTACAGTATAATTAGGAACCAGCTGCAATTGTAATTACAGCTCCCAATATAATTTGTTACATATTAGCAACTGTCAAATTACTACTGCTCCTTAAATGAATAAAAACTGATTGTGCTGTTCTGACGACTAGGATGTATGTTCTTGATGGGGAACAAAGGAATATAAAAAGTATATGACATATTTATAAAGTGCTGAAAGGTCCTACTTAGGAGATCACAAGTTGCTGGAGCCCAGATAATGCCAGAGAAAGTTAAAATGGCTTCTGAGAGAGAACAGTGAACTTAATAAATGCAGAGGAAGGGAAACCAGCAAACCAAAAGGACAATAGAAAAGTTGCTTCCACTAAATACCTGTTCAAAAGTCCACTGTGCATCAACATCATATAACTGAAGAATAGTCAAGAACCCAGGAGAAAGCCAAAAGAAAAAGAATAGGAGCTCTCTGAACAGCCAGGATCTCATCCTAAGGACTGCACAAAATTTCACTCACGTGAGCCCTCTTGAGTGACTCGTGACTTTCGATGTTACTCTGACCAACTTCTCTGTTCCCAAACCCACAGCTCATGCTTCTGTAAAGTTTAGTATCCCAGGCCTGGCTCTGGGCTTCACAAACATGAGCACATTAACCCAGGAAAGAAATACAACTACGCCCCTTTTTATAAATGAGGCGATCGAGGTACAAATAGAGTAACTTGCCCAGAGCCATACTTTGAACATAGAGTCCAGGATTTCAACCATTGTGGTATACTGGCTTTCAGAAGAAAAAAAAAGAGAAGATTGAAAGAACAAGAGAAACTAGGCATGAAAAGAAGAAATTAAGACACATCAACCAATTGTGATGCCCGGGCCTCATTTAGATAACAATTTAAAAAAGTATTTAAATAATTATAAGAAATGGGGAAATGTATAAAATGTGTACAGAATAGATATTTAATCATATTGAAGAATCACTGAATTTATTTTTAGGTATGATAGTATTTTGGTTCATTTTAAAAATCTGTTTTATTTTTTTTTTTTAATTTATTATTTCTAGGAGAGAGAGAGAGAGACAGCGTGAGCAGGGGAGGGTCAGAGAGAGAGGGAGTCACAGACTGAAACAGGCTCCAGGCTCCGAGCTGGCAGTCAGCACAGAGCCCGACGCGGGGCTCGAACCCACGAACATGAGATCATGACCTAAGCGAAAGTCGGACGCTTAACCGACTAAGCCACCCAGGCGCCCCANGGGTCAGAGAGAGAGGGAGTCACAGACTGAAACAGGCTCCAGGCTCCGAGCTGGCAGTCAGCACAGAGCCCGACGCGGGGCTCGAACCCACGAACATGAGATCATGACCTAAGCGAAAGTCGGACGCTTAACCGACTAAGCCACCCAGGCGCCCCTAAAAATCTGTTTTAAAGATATACACTGACATTTACATATACAATATGTTGGGGATTTGCTTTGAAAATATCAGGGGGATGGATGGAGGAGAGACGGTGAGCTATAAATGCAACAATATTGGCCATAAGCTGAACATGGGGGTTCATTATATTCTAGCTTTTTTTTTTTTTTTTTACACATTCTGGAAAATTCTTAAATGCTGCAGGTCTTTCAAGACCTAAGTCAAATGCCAATTCTTCTGGGAAGATTTTCCAGACTATCCAACCAGATTTCCCTCACAGAGTGCTATCTGCCCCTACTTTATGGGCTTTGCAAATGGACACTTAACTTCTCACCCTATCACTAACTAGCAATATGGCCTCCTGGGTTTTCATCCGTGAGTGTGGGGGAGGCTGGGGAAGAAAGGACTGAAGCAAAGTAGCGTACCCTGAGGCAGAATCGGACAGGGCCTTGTACTCCCAGCGGAAGAGCTGACTGAGTCCTCAGAGGGCAGCTGAGCCCCAAGGGGAGGCTCTCTTGGCTTTCTAAACTGATGGTATTTTCTCTTTAGAATCTAAGCCAGCAGAGGGTCTGGGCTGAGCTGACAGCAGGTCACGTCGGCTGGTGATGTGGCACTAGGGAAGGTTCATGACCTCCTGGGGTTGAAAAACAACAACAAAAATTAAACTGGTTCCCTACCTTTCATCTTATATCAGAATAACCTCAGATAATTAGTAAATAATCTTCCGAAAGAGAGAAAGAATACTGGAAAAACACAAGTGGTTTCTTCTATTAAGTCGGGAAGCTGTATTTAAACATGACTGACAGCCCAGAATCTGTAAACAAAAAGATTAATAAATATGTAATATTAAAAAAATTAAAAAATGAGTATGAACCAGTTAAACATCAAACAACTATGAAAAAAAGGTACAACAGACAGGACAAAGGGCCAAGTTTCTTAATTTAAAAGTGCTGCTCTTAGAACAAATCAATGTGAAAAGACAAATAATCCAACAGAAAACTGGACAAAGGTCAAGACGAGGCTCTTTTTGAACTGCCAGTAGACACCAAAATAGGGCTACAAATCTCCAAGAACCACCAGAAAAGACCACTGGGGACTGAGCTTTACCTCTGGGACAGAGATGTTAGACAAGGGAAAGAAGTGGAATCCTCAAACTCAGAATCAACATCAACCTGCAATAAAATAAGTGTGTGAACGCTCACAAGACACCAATGAGGACACAGACACGATGGAAAGACCATGTGAGGACACAGGGAGAAAAAGGCCACCCAGGAGCCAAAGAGCTCATTCTAAATCTTCTCTCACCTTGCCAACTCTGCCAGTACCTTGATCTTGGACGTCTGGCCTCCAAATTTGTGAGAAAATAAATTTCTGTTATCTAAGTCATTCCGTCTGTGGTACTCTGTTACAGCAGTCGTAGTAAACTAATACAGAATCGCTTAATATCTACTCTTTACTTGAGTAACACTAACTGCGCATTCTTTTATTTACTTATTGTACTGTTTTATTTATTTCTTTTGGATCCAGGTCCAAGCGTTTCATTTGGTTGTCATGTTGCTTTGGAGGTCTCCTTTACTCTAGCCTTTTCATTCATAACACCAACACTTTTGAAATCAGCCTTTCTTACAGAAAAGTCCTACTTTCTATATTTGTCTGTTTCTCCATGATTAAATTCAGATTCAACCCTGCTAGCAAGAATTCTCCATAAGTCATGCATGTGGGGTACTTCCTACTACATCACATCAGTGACTTGGTGATGCTAGCTGGTCCCATTTCCTGATGATGTGAAATTGGATCACAGACTGAGGCAGAGTCCTACATTGTAAAGGCACCCTTTTCCCACTTTGTAATTAGTGAGTAATGTACAGGGAGATACTTTGAACAATAGGAATTCCAACTATCTTTCACTGAATGGTTTTAGTATCCATTGGAGACTCTTGCCTGAATCCTTTATTACCTGCAGGTTGCAAAATGATTTTTTCCCCCCTTTTTCTAATTCAATCAAGCCATCTACCTTTCGGTAAATAAGAACTTTACCTCCCACCCTCTACCTCACTTTCACTTTTTGGGGCCTGAATACTATTCACTCGTGGAATGACAGTATGGGTTTTTTTTTTTTTCATTCAATGTGTTACAATCCATTTATAACTGATTTGTTTTTATTGTGGTAAAACATACATAAAACTTAACACTTTATTATTTTTTATTTTTTTTAATGTTTTATTTATTTTTGAGAGAGAGAGAGACAGTGTAAACAGGGGAGGGTCAAAGAGAGAGGGAGATACAGAATCCAAAGACAGGCTCCAGGCTCTGAGCTAGCTGTCAGCATAGAGCCCGATGCGGGACTCGAACCCATGAACCGTGAGATCATGACCTGAGCTGAAGTCGGTCACTTAGCCAACTGAGCCACCCAGGCAGCCCAAAACTTAACACTTTAACCATTTTTAAGTGCACAATTCAGTGGCATTTCATGTATTCACAATGTTGGACAACCATCAGCACTAATCATTTCACCATTCCAAACAAACTCTACAGCCATTAACATCCAAATGATTTTAATAGCCATGATTTTTTATAATAATCATAATACGCACTGTAATATATATGCATATATAAATGCAAGTGTGTATTTAAGGAATGAAAATCATACTACACAAGAATATTATTAAAATTTCACCAACTAAAATAAGCTATTCTGGGGCACCTGAGTAGCTCCGTTAAGTGTCTCACTTGGGTTCAGGTGATGATCTCATGGTTGATGAGTTTAAACTCTGCATCGGGTTCTGCACTGACAGTGTGGAGCCTGCCTGGGATTCTCATTCTCTCTCTCTTTATCTCTCAAAATAAATAAACCTTAAAAATAAAATACGCCATTATGCAAAAAGGTGTTGGCATAGAAAAGCAACATCCAAGCCCCACTGATCAAATATAACAACACAGGAAACAACCAAGAATTATGTGCCCCCTAATGTTGTACCCAGTACCAAGTACCCCATAACCTGAAAGAGGCACCCAGCACCCCCTAGGAAGTAATGTAGCCAAGAACAAAAAATAAAAATAAATAAAACTCTTAACTTGATCAAGCCTCCAGATCTATCACTTGTCAGAAAACACTGGGGACAAAGGAACATGAGGGGGATGCAAACGGCAAAGTCCAAATTGTAGGACACTACAGGAAAGATGACCCAATTCCCTCATCAAATAAACTGCAAGGAAACAGAATAAGAGACGTAGGAGAACATATAGATTAACAAGATTCAAAAGGCATATCAGTCAAATGCGATGTGTGGCTTGTGTCTGAAACTTGATTACAACAAACCAACTGTAAAACCTATAAACTTAGGACATGGATTTTAACAGCCTGACAGGTACTTCAGTGAATAGTGAAATAAAACTATGACCCATTTTCCTAAGAACTAAAGAGAACTGGAAAAAAAAAACAACAAAAAACTGGCTGACCAATATCGAGAAATGACAAGAAACATTCTTGTCTCTTACTGAGCTCTAAGTTAAAACAACAAACAAACAGGCTCCCTTTCATCCCTGCTACACTGTTGCCATAGCTTATGGCAAGGAATGTGAACAGGGGTCCTGGTCACAAAGCACTGTGAAGGATACCTGAAGGGAATGAGTGTGCGGTAATACTGGAAAAGCTAGACAACAGCCAAGACCAAAGAGGCATTAGCTGGCTAAAGAGATTAAATTTTATTCTGTAGGCAAGATGAAACTACACTGTGTAACAAGGTAAATTAAAGAAGGCAATGACATACAATAGTTATGTGCGTGGACTCTGGCCTCAGGCTGCCTGCCTTCAAATCTGCCAATTCTAAACTATGTGCCCTTGGACAAATCATTTAACCTCTCCGTCCTCAAGAGACTTAAATATCAAATAACCCTGTTCAGATGCAGTTGCCCATCTGTATACAGAGATAAGAACAGCACTTACATATGTCATAAAACCGTTGAAAAGACTAAATTATTTCAGATACAGAGTGCCCAGAACAGTGCCTGACTATTGTTATTTGCATAACCTTTCTGAACCTTAAGTTTCCTGTCAAATGAGGCTACAGTACCTCCCCTTCTACCCTGTTGATAATAAAGATAAAATAACGAAGCTTGGGCCTTCATATTACCTGGTTATTTTCATCCCTATAGGCTGTGAGTTCTCAAAAACAAGTCCGATAGGTTAGTCATTTTAGAAGCCCAGCACAGTAAGAGCTGATAGACAGATGGAATCAATCGCACACATGAATACATCTTTTAAAAACTGTTAGGTGCTGGGGCACCTGAATGGCTCCGTCAGTTAAGTGACCAACTTCGGCTCAGGTCATGTTCTCTCGGTTCATGAGTTCAAGCCCCATATCAGGCTCTGTGCTAACAGCTCAGAGCCTGGAGCCTGATTTGAATTGTGTGTGTGTGTGTGTGTCTCTCTCTCTCTCTGCCCCTCTCCTGCTTGCACTCTGTTTCTGTCTCTCTCTCAAAAATAAATAAACATTTAAAAAAAAACAAAACAGAGGAGCCTGGGTGGCTTAGTCGGTTAAGCGTCCGACTTTCGCTTAGGTCATGATCTCACGGTTCATGGGTTCGAGCCCCACATCGGGCTCTGTGCTGACTGCCAGCTCAGAGCCTGGAGCCTGCTTCAGATTCTGTGTCTCCCTCTCTCTCTGACCCTCCCCTGCTCACGCTCTCTCTTTCTCTCTCTCTCTCTCTCTCTCTCTCTCTCTCCTAGAAATAAATAAAACATTAAAAAATTTTAAAAAAATTAAAAAAATCAAAAATCAAAAAATCAAAACGCTGTTAGGTGCTGTCCACATGAACACAGTACTGCCATTAGCATGGTAACAAGAGCCAGTCTTAGAAGCTACCTTTGACAGTTCTGGGCAGTATGGAAACGGAAGGAAAAAGAACAGACCAAAGGCAAGACTAGCCTGGGAGCTATAGAAATATTGTAGCTAAAAGGTAATGAAGGGGCACCTGAGTGGCTCAGTCGGTTGAGTGTCTGACTTCGGTACAGGTCATGATCTCATAGTCTGTGGGTTTGAGCTCTGCCTCGGGCTCTGGACTAATAACAGCCTGGAGCCTGCCTCAGATTCTGTGTCTCTTCCTCTGCCCCTCTGCTGCTCATGCTCTGTCTCTCAAAGATAAATAAACATTAAAAAAAAAAAAAAAGGTAATGAAGACCCGGACATAAATGGAAGAGATACGACACTAGAAGGGCAGTGGAAGGGTTTCACGAACCCATCTCTTTGTCCACATTCAAATTTCTGCTGATGGTCTCTCCTCGCTGCCCACAACAGATGCTTCATTGAACTCATCAGACATTTCAACCAGCACCAAAGCTAATCTACAGACTTAAATATTGGAATGACCAAGAAGATGAATTCAATCCTAGGAAAGCAGAGTTTGAAATATCCCTGAGGCAGAAAAGTTAAGATTTCCAACAAACAGCTGAAAACGCAAGGCTGCTGCTTGAGAGAGCTGCCCAGACTGAGAATTACACGGAGCCATCACCCTCCAGGAAGAAGACAATCTCACGACACCAACATTTCGGGGGAAACAAAAGGACGAAAAGAAGCCCACAAAGGAGAATGAAACAATAATATGAGTTAAGAGGTGTCCCATGAGAGGGGACATCATGAAAGCTGACAGAAGTTGCTATAGGAGGAAAGAGGTGGGACACGGGGATCCCCTCAGGCCAGAAATGAGGAAAATAGGGCAACAGTTTCAGAACTGCGGTCCCTGGTGACCTTTAGGAGAGAATGTCGAAGAAGAGAATATACATAAGGGAACTTTAAGTATGGGTGGGTAGTTAAGAAATGGAGAAAAATACAACCTTTGTATAATAATCATACATTTCCTTAAATAATAATTCAGAGATGTATTCCAAAAATAATACCCTGACCCCAATGTGGAATCAAAATTAATTCCTAAAAACCCTAAAATCTATACTGAATTTTATCACTATGTATTTAATTCTGCAAAATGTTGGACTAACTTACAGCCAATTCAAAAGGTGCTGCATCCTTGGTTTAGAAAAGTAGCTACATTTAATATACAGTAATGAGAGCTCCAGACCAATCTTCTTTAAACTTTAATGTGCATATAGTCCTGCGGGGATCTACTTGAAATGCAGATTCTAATGCAACAGAATCTTTGGCCTGGACTAAGTCCAAAAAAGCTGCAATTCTTTTTTAATTTTTAAATTTAATTTAAATCCAAGTTAATTAACATGAGATTTCATTCTTTATCATCACTGAGTAATATTCCATTGTATATATTTACCTCATCTTCTTTATCCATTTGTCAGTCAATGGACATTTGGGCTCTTTCCATTATGTGGCTATTGTTGATAGTGCTGCTATAAACATTGGGGTGCAAGTGCCCTTTCAAATCAATATTTTTGTAGCCTTTAGATAAATACCTAGTAGTGCAATTGCTGGATCACAGGGTAGCTTACAACCCCTATCAAACTAACACCAGGATGCTTCGCAGAACTAGAACAAACAATTCTAAAGTTTGTACGGAACCAGAAAGATCCCAAATAACCAAAGTAATGTTGAAAAAGAAAAACCAAAGCAGGAAGCATCACAATTCCAGAATTCAAGCTGTATTACAAAGCTGTAATCACCAAGACAGTATACACTGGCAGAAAAACAGACACACAGATCAATAGAACAGAACAGAAAACCCAGAAATGGACCCACAAAAGTATAGCCAACTAATCTTTGACCAAGCAGGAAAGAATATCTAATGGAAAAAAGACAGTCTCTTCAGCAAATGGGGCTGGGGAAATTGGACAGAAACATGCAGAAGAATGAACCTGGACAACTTTCTTACACCATACACAAAAATAAACTGAAAACGGATTGAAAGACCTAGTTCTAAGACAGGAAACCATCAAAATCCTACAGGAGAAATCAAGCAGCAATCTCTTAGACCTCAGCCAGAGCAACTTCTTACTCAACATGTCTCTGAAGGTAAGGGAAACAATAGTAAAAACGAACTATTGGGATCTCATCAAGATAAAAAGCCTCTGCACAGCAAAGCAAACAATCAACAAAACTAAAGGGCAACTGACAGAATGGGAGAAGATATTTGCAAATGATGTATCAGATAAAGGGTTAGTATCAAAAATCTATAAAGAACCTATCAAACATCCAAAAAACAAATAATCCAGTAAGGAAATGGGCAATGAACAGACACTTTTCCAAAGAAGACATCCAGATGGCTAACAGACACATGAAAAGATGCTCAACATCACTCATCATCAGGGAAATACAAATCAAAGCACAGTGAGATGCCACCACACACCTGCCGGAATAGCTAAAATGAACAACTCAGGCAACAACAGATGTTGGCGAGGATGTGGAGAAAGGGGAACCCTTTTGTGCTGCTGGTAGGAATGCAAACTGGTGCAGCCTCTCTGGAAAACAACGTGGAGATTCCCCCAAAAATGCTGCAATTCTAACAAGCTCCCAAGTAAACTAATGCTGAGGGTCCATGGACCAAAACTTCCAACATCCAAGCTCCAGGAAGGCCACTCAGAGAACGTGGCTAAGCAGCCACACAGGCTAGCCATTATGGTGAATAATGAATGGATCACAAGCTTAAGAAAAGCACACTACGTTTTGTTCAGGTAAGTCAAATAATATCTTTGTCCCCACGTTTTCAGTTAGATAGAAATGTCCCACAGCCCACAACATCATCTCTTGACATTCCTATGGCACCTGAAAATTCACAGTGTTTTCACATGTTATACTGCATTTGCTCATCACATATAAGTGGTCTCTGTTTTCCATAAGGTGATACTAAGCAACCAGAGAAGTCAGACTTGTCCAACTTCTTATCATTACTGGGAGCAGTGGGCATATAACCACTCCTGTCTAGCTCCTCATGAAACCAGAGCTACTGATTTAAAAATAAATAAATAAAACATTCTTGGAGCCTCTTCCCACATAAGAAAGCAGTTTTGAGCTCCTCTGCTGCTCAGCCTACAACTGTGACCAGAATCAGACATATAAATATTACGTGTCTAACTTGGAAAAACTTCAAAACTGACATTTGGGGATACAAGCGTGTTCAAATCAGGCTCACGATGGGGTTCAGGACACACTGCACCACAACGTAGCCCCCTGGCATATGGAAAATCTTAAGTGAAGGAGTCTGAGAAAACAGCAGAAGCAGGAAGGCCACTTTGACCTTCTCCCCACAACCCTCTTTCCTGAAATCGGTCATAGAATTCCCATGTGAAAGGTACCCTCCCTTATCACCATTCTTATCATCAGAGATGGGGAATTGGGGGCCCAGAAAGCTGTACAAACAAACCTCGTTAAACTGACCCTTACCTCCTATCTACTATTTCACCATTTACTAGTCTTAGTCCAAACACCTCTGTCTTGCCAATTCTTCAAACATCCATTCTTTCTTTGTGTAAAAGGAATAAAAGCTTCCTACTCTGGTCCCTTCTTTGGGACTTCATCCTCTTGTGAAGGCTCCCATGTATATGTAAAAATTCAATAAAATGTGTATACGTTTCTCGTGTTTCTGTCAGTTTAATTTTCAGATCCAGCCAGGGACCCCAGGAAAGTCCAGGAAAACTTTCCCCTCCCCTACACTTACTTACACAGTTTTCTTGCAAATTGTACTGCGTAAGTCTTATGCAAAAGACATTTTACCATGGAACATGAAGTATATCTTGAAATATCTGACTCATATCAAGTCAACAATTTTCATGGATAACATGTGGAAACTGTGACTACATGTGGAAATCAAGACAAAGCTACCAGCCTAATAACAGTCATTAAATAGAGTGGTTTATTTGGGTTAAATTACTAAAAATTTCAACACTGCCAACTTTGCTATGTTGTCAGCACCTAAACTCAAAAGGAACCATCCGAGCCTATTTTCACTCCTGCAACTGCATAGCAAATTTCCAAAGGAAATCGTGAGTACGAGTAGTCTATCTTGTAAACGTTTCTAATCAATAAACCAGACCACCACGCTACAAATAAACCACTGGGAATAAGTCCGAAGTAACAGACCAGAGCCACCATAAATTGGGGCGATTTAACCCAACAAGAAGGTCTGGTTAAATAGGCCATGAAAACAGGGCTTGCTCAGTTGCTGCTAAATACATTTGCTAAGGGAATTCTATCACTGCAGCAAGGGCACATCCTCCTTACCTCCAGCCAAAACCAGCACACACCTGCAGATTCACACACTCCTCTGTTCCAAGACCCACCCAAAGGCATCCAAGGCATCATGGCAGGAAGGATGGGGGCTTATGAAGCAGCAATTGCTGGGCAAGGAGAGTAGGAAGAAACCATGCTTAGCAGACCTAATTCTCACAAACAGTGGAAAACTCAGGGAGGAGTGATTCCATTTGAGAACTCAACAGAAGCAGAGGCGGGACACAGGACAACAGGTCAAAGAAGCAGAAGTCAGAGCCCTTCCATCAATCTTAAAAAGAACTCATATCCAAAAAAGACCTGCTCCCTGATTTTCTTACACTATACCTTGGTTTTGAACCCTTCCAAGCCCCGCCCCTTCTACCCTCCAGTTCTCTATTGGCAAAGGCAGGTGGCCGGTGTGCAAAAAGTAAAAGAGTTTTACGGGGGACCTGGTCGAACTACAAATTTTTCTGGAACTCTGTTTCTTTACCCAGCAAGAAGGAATAAGACTGGTGGGGAGGAGAGAGGACCACTGTGTTATTTAAATCCCATTCCTCACCAGCTCCATCAGTTTAAGAAATCCTAAATCCAAACCTCAGTAGAACCACAGAAAGCTACCATCATCGTGGTAGAATAAAAACAATTCAAACTTTCTTTCCTTCCTGTCTAGCACAAAAACTGGTCAGGTTTATTATGATGTTATGATATCACCAAATACCTAGTGGTTTTACCATAAGGGAAAGAAGCTTCCCATTTGAAAAATATCCTTAATAAACTCAAATTACATTCCATCCTCATTAACAAACCTCTGAATAGGCCATTGTTATAAGATGAGAAATGAGAAAAGCATGGAGGTTAAATATAGAGTCCAAGTCCTAAGTAGTAAACACTGGATTAAGATTTTTACAAAGGCATCTGACAGTGCAGATAGCTGCACAACTCTATGAATATATGAAACGTACTGAACTGTACACTTTAAATGAGTGAATTGTATGGTCTGTGAAATAATTCCCAATAAAGTTATTTTTTAAAAAAAAGGTATATGACAATTCCTCACCTGAACAATCCGGTTTGAAAGGCATAGCAAATCAGGGTGCCTGGGTGGCTCAGTTAGTGAAGCGTCCAGCTTTGGCTCAGGTCATGATCTCACGGTTCATGGGTTTGAGCCCCATGTCAGGCTCTGTGCTGACAGCTCAGAGCCTGGAGCCTGCTTCAGATTCTGTGTCTCCCTCTCTCTCTGCCCCTCCCCCGTGCTTGGTCGCTGGCTCACTCGCTCTCAAAAATAAGTAAACGTTAAAAATGTTTTTCTTTTCTCTTTTTTTTTTTTTTTTTTTTTTTTTTTTTTTTTAAATAAAGCCAGGGGCACCTGGGTGGCTCTGTTGGTTAAACATCCAACTTCCGCTCAGGTAATGATCTCACAGCTAGTGAGTTAGAGCCTCGCATCCAGCACTGTGCTGACAGCTCAGAGACTGGAGCCTGCTTTGGATTCCGTGTCTTCCTCTCTCTCTGCCCTTCTCCCACTCAAGCTCTGCCTCTCTCTCTCTCTCTCTCTCTCTCAAAAATAAACATCAAAGAAAGTTTTTTAAAGAAAGCCATAGAAAAATCAACACTTCAATGAAACATATACTAAGTGTTACAGCATGCTACAAACTACTGGACTAGGATGACTAGGAAATACACATACATAACTGGTAACATGTGAATTCTCACATGCACATTTGCAAACAGAATTCTTTTTAAGGCCTGGCGGGGCGGGGGAACAGATTAAGAGCAAAGACTTTGAAAACACACTGGCAGGGTTCAAGTCCAGGCTATATCATTTATTTGCTATATAACTTTAAGGAAATTACTTAACGTTTCTGGACCTCAGTTTTCTCACCTGTTAAAATAAGGACAAAAATAGAGAGCGCCCTTCTTGGTATTATGGAAAGTAACTGAGTTATTATTTGTAAAGCACTTGGGAAAGTGCCTGGCACATAGCAAGCACTGTGTAAGCAGTTCTTACGTAAAAATCTGGTTTACTCTGAAGCACCTAATTTCCCCTCCTATGCCATCTCCTCTCTCTCATACACTCTACCCCTTACCCAAATGACCAGGCAGGCAGACCCTATGGAGCACAGGGTGAGAGCAGACTCTGGAGCCAGAATGGCTGGATCTGAACTCCAGCTCCTTTACTTCCTAATTATCTGCTCTTAGGCCACTTATATCTCCTCTTGGTGTCCAGAGTCATCATCTATAAATCGTGGATGATAGCATGTAACTCATAGGACTGCTATAGGCTATAGGTAAGTTACTAACAAGAAGAATTGGACCAAATCTCTTATCTAGTAAGCACTCAGGAAGTGTTCACTGCTCTTTTGTGGATTTCATTACCTGCTATTCTATCCCCTACATGCAGCAAGGGCTGTCACTCTCTGCCTTACCTGTGGTTTCTTGTCATCAGAATGGGTCTTCCCTCTTTCCCCATCCATTCTTGCTAAACCACCACCACCTTTGATATGTTTCCTCCTCCTACCCCCACAGAAACGGTCTCCTTCCCCGATGCTCCCATAGCTTCTTTTAAGGCACTAACCACTCACTTCCATGACAGGATCTGGCCTGTAGTATAGTTGTGGTTTTCTAGAAGGTCCAAAAGGAGACCAATTCATTTTCACTTCCTCAGTTTAGTCCCATTGGGAACATTAGAAAGAACATAATACACAACTCTGAAGCAATCAGTGACTGAGGCAACAACTCCTCCAAGAATGCAGTACTGATACTAAGTGCTCTAGTCCTACAGACCAAATTCTCATTATTAATAATGCTTCAATTTGCTCCAAATTTCTCTCTTTTAGTTCTAGTCCCAAATTATCAGTCTATGTCCAGTTTTATATCTGAACATCACTCATGCCTGAACTCAAGTGAGCATTCTCTAACTTTTAAGCTTCATCTAGTTTCATTTCATCATTATTAATGTACAAATTCGACCAATGACCAAGAACGAATGTTCGCTACAACCAAATGGGGACAAAGAGGTAGGGGAGGTTTCCCCTCTTATTACTACTTTTTTTTTTAATTTTAATGTTTTATTTATTTCTGAGAGAGAGAGACAGCATGAGCAGGGGAGGGTTAGAGAGAGAGGAAGACACAGAATCTGAAACAGGCTCCAGGCTCTGAGCTGTCAGCACAGAGCCCAACCCGGGGCTTGAACCCACGAACCGTGAGATCATGGCCTGAGCCGAAGTTGGACGCTGATCGACTGAGCCACCTAGGCGCCCCTTATTACTACTTTTTAAAAATGCATTTTTTTGTGGAGTTGCAAGAAATAACATCTTAAAAACTCATTTACATTTTAATACATGCAGGGCCATGGTTGGAAGTTTTTAAAAGAAATACTGAAAACGATACAAATAGTACAGGCTACTACAAAAGTAGGCAACAAGAGAATGGAAGTTTTTATAGTTTGTCTCTTATAAATAATAAGAGTTTTAGATCAAAGTTATCTCATGAAAAAACAAATACCTTTTGCATCATTATGCAGAAGTCTTCATGCAGAAATGGAAATAAAAGCAGACCAAAGACTAGATTCTTGGCCTTCCTATTTGAACTATTTAAATGAAGAGGGATATGAATAATTAGTTACATTTGGAAGAAAAGAAAAAAAGACTAAGGAAACTCAGAATAAATGATCAAGAGATCAAGAAACTGCTAGGTGTGGCCAAGCTCATCCAGAAAATATCAGATCTGCTTAATTAAATATTTAAACAATTCACTACAGTGAGTGCTGGAATTCACCTACAATTGTTGAGTTTCAGATTCTTGGCCCAACCTCTGAGCCATTCCATTGAAGTGGGCTCTCTCCGAGGCAGGCTCTTCAAGTTTTAAGAGGGGATGTCAATCCTACTTGTAAATGAGGCTGTTAAACCCATGCTCTGTGTTCAACACAGCAACATGGAATAAGCGCACGCCAGGAAAAGGCAACGAGCACAGCCTTTAACTCAGTTTGCCCAGCCCTGACCATAGCTGACAGAATCATCTCACAAGGATAGTGCCCAAAGGCAACTAAGACGCATTCTTAGACTAAGGTAGACTAGCACAGCTTGCTTTGGGAACTTTTAAGACCACATTTACTGCACTGCCCTGGAGCTACAATGAGGATATTATAAAAAATGGTCTTATGGAACCCACAGACATATATTTGTGGTCATGAGCTAGTTCTGAATGCAGTTCGCTCACAGCACATAGAAGTACATGGGTAGAAAAACTGCCCTCAGTACAAAGAGACTTCTCTCCCAAGTAACTGACTGACCTCGCTGATCATTTCCTCTTTGGCTGCTAGAAAATGCTATCACCTCTAGCAAATACATCCTTATTTTCCACTAACTTTGGCCCTGGCTACATCTTCCTTTCCCTTTATTCTGTCTTTTCTCATCTACTCTGACTTGATTTTGATGTCTTGTTGGATTGTAAATATACGTACATACAATAGGAACCATCAGAAATCCTGGAAAGAGACAAGGCTAAATGAATAAACAAACACACAAGTTCCCAAAGAGTAAAAATGAAATGTTTCATTTTCCCCCTTACTACTTGGCTAAAATTCAACTGCACTTATTGACTGATATGATGTGATCATTTAATAAAGATACAATCAAAAAGTTAAATCTGCTTCCATGTCACTTATTTTACTTTATACTAGTTCATGATCCTTTTCTTATATTCAAATTACATGCATATTCCCAGTTTAGGTTCTTCAATTATTTATCTCCAAATTAAGTAAAATTATTTAATTCA
Source organism: Hyaena hyaena (assembly GCF_003009895.1). Taxonomy (NCBI): domain Eukaryota; kingdom Metazoa; phylum Chordata; class Mammalia; order Carnivora; family Hyaenidae; genus Hyaena; species Hyaena hyaena. Next base: position 1,612,691 of record NW_024080740.1, on the reverse strand, counting down.
CCTGAAGATATAAAAAATAATAGAGCATGGGAATCTATTTTCACCTACTCTCCTGGAAGAAGTCATGAATTCACATTAGGCCTTGTAATCTTGACTGGATACAAATTCAATGCAAAGAAAAGGTCAAGAGCTATTGAGTTTGAAAGGGTTAATGTAGCTACCAAAAATGAATATCAGTGATCCTCAAAGAATCTACTAAAATAGGTATATCTACCCATATGTTCACACACACATAAATATACTTGTGCACAGACCCAAGAACACACTCCTGAGTAAGGAACTCAAAAGTCATTACAGAAAAGAAAAAGGCCACTTAGGCCACATAATCTAGAAACAGGAAGAAGTCTGCAGATTTGGGGAGCCTGGAGAAACTTAAGTCATAGAACATCATTTAAATATATCTGTCTGCTTACAATTTCCATTGCAAATGTGATTAGTTTGCTTGAATAAATAGGAGTATGATGTGTTGGCCATGTTTTCCTCTTGAGGGTTATCACAGAGTTTTGATTAAGGACAAATGTTTGAAATGTTGGGTATATTTAAGTTCACTGCACTTAAAATGAACTAAGAAGTCGTATAGGCTTGATTAAAGGGCTGCCTTCGTGAACTTAAAATTAAAAGCAATAAATTCCAATGATTCAAGTGATTGGGACTAAATATGGTATTCTGCCAGAAAAGTTGAAATGGAGTCCAAAGAGACTGAAATGGTGTCCAGGTTTCAAAAAATGGTGAAAGAGGAAAGGTCAAGCTGTCGGAGTTGCCTTTCCTCCGGGTTAGTGAATGATTCGCATTACGCAGAATTCCTTTTAAGTAAAACATCACAGGAGTTACAGGCTCCCAGGACAATCTGTTTTGTCATTTCTAAAAAGAAGCCTCTCAAATGCTCAGAGGCCGGTATGTAAGTGTTGTCAGATGGGGAGAGGGGGCTGAGGGATGAGAAAGGGGGGCGGGGGCCCTCTCCATTTTTACACACACGCGCTCAGGCCAACTATTCCGAACAGTCTCTAAAACGGAAGTCAAGGTGACTTCCCCACCCTCGGGAGGGCGGAGCCTTTGAAACCTAATAGGATCTGGCTTCAGCCCGGGCTGTGCCGCCGGGAAGCAGAAGCCCGAGTCAATAACAACCGGGGTCAGAAGCAGGTGCGCTCTGAGGTGGCCGAGATGACCTGATGACCCCGGGCCCTTCCCCACCCCGGGCGCACCTGGCTTCTCTAAGCCGACCTTGGCTCAGCCCGCCGAGCGCCAGCCCGGCACAGACTTCCCTCCCGGGCCAAGTGGGAGGGTTCAGCCGGCAAAGTTTCTACTGCAAGGTCGGGCCTCCGTCCCCGCATGGGCCACAAGTGCTGCCCGGGGGAAGCGGTCACCTACCTCCTCCGCTGCTGCAAGGTGGAACAGCTGCCCCGCGCCCCTTGAGTTTTTGCTTTCCCCGTTACACCAAATCAGCACGTGAACACCCGAGCCCTCGGGCCCCGGCCGGCGGGTATGCTCCCCGGGCAACCGGCCGGCGCTTACCTTGGCGGCCGCCATGCTTCGCCCCGGGTGCGGGCGGCTGCAGGACCCTCTCGGCGGCTGGCTCTCACTGTGGGCCCCGGCGGCTCACTTCCCGTCCCGGCGACAGCGGGGATGGCGATACAGCCCGGCAGCGTGCGCACCCGGCCTACCTCCCCACGCCCTCCCGCCTGCGCGGGTCAGGCGGGCGCCGCCAGCCCATTGGCTGCGCCCGTCCCGAGCCTCCCGGGCGCGCTTGATCCGACGGCCTCTGGCCTGCAGCCGGGGCGGGCCCGGTCCGGGGGCGGTGGACCGGCCGCGCGCACGTGACCCTGGCTGCGCTGTCCAGCGGCCAGGGCCGTGCAGCGGTGGTGGGGTGCAATCCGCCGACCTGGGGGTGGGTGACCTTGCGAGGGAAGCCCCTGGCTTCGGCCATACCAGGGTCTATTCCAGGGCCCTTGAGACCCGCCAGGAGGGCCACGCACCCTGGGGAAGTTGAGAACTCCATTTGGTCACTGTTTGGCCAGATGTCCTTGTAGGTTCCCTTTTTGAGGGGGCTCCGCTATATGCTATGCTCTAATGCATCCAAAAGCACTGGCCAGTCAGCGGGAAGATATGAAAGTAGTATCACTAGCAAATCGACTTTTAGGCCAAATCTGTAAACTCTAAGTACCAAATGAGTATGTATAATGCAGAACATGTATTTGTGACGCTACTTCATTTCAGCCCTGCGTATGAGGATCACAGAGGTCAAAAGATCCCCCCGACCCCCAACAAGATAGGCCCTGATAAAATAAATAGATCAAAATTATAATGGAAAAATTAAATATATAACCACCGGAGATCTTAGCTTTCTTCATTAAAATTCCATTCATTTATCTCTGCCATTAAAATTTATAATTAAGGCAGTGGTGGTCAGGGAAAAGTGCTTTAAATATTTTGTGAATTATGGATATAACCTTTCAGCAGTAGTGTTTATTGCATAATTATGTTACTTTATCAACACTGATTGAGGGCCTACTGTGTGCTAGTTGCTGGAAATACCCAAATGACTTGAGAGATGGACTCAGTCCTTAAAGAGCTTAAGGGCAAGTGAGGAAGCAGACACATAAATAGTCAACTTCTATTTAAATAACCTGTTAAGGCAACAACCTGTTCCCAGGGCACTGTAGGAACATTTAGGACTCTGAAGGTCCCTTAGAGGAGATGGTGCCTAAGCTGAATGCAGGAAAGTGGCTGTGTCTTGGTCCAATGAAGTGGAGGGCAAAGATTTTCCAGCTAGAGCCTGTTTCAGTCTGTGACTCCCTCTCTCTCTGACCCTCCCCCGCTCACGCTGTCTCTCTCTCTCTCTTTCCTAGAAATAAATAAAACATTAAAAAAAAAATTAAAAAAAAAAAAAAGATTTTCCAGCCAGAGAAAATGAAGAGAGGCAGGAGGCCCAGAAATTGCTGGAGAACCACAGTAAATTATGAAAGTAGTTGATCATGAAAGGTGACTTGAGCTGTGGAACTGGTGGATGAAGACTCTGGATGGACAGGTAGGGACCATGTCACGAGGGTGTTGGGTGCCATGTTGAAGGGTAGGCACCTTAACTGAAAGGCTTTTAGACAGGAAAAAGCATGGGAAGGTTTACAATATAGGTGGATCCCTCTGCTTGCAGTTTGGAAGATGGGGCAACTGAACTATTGCTATATTCAGACAGCACAGGCTGAGGGCCTGAAACCAGAGATGGGGTAGGGCTGAAAGAATAAAGGAGGTAAAATTAGTCACCGGTGTTGACTAATTATATGTGGGGGTAGGAGAGAGAAAGGGAGTTACCCTGTCTTGCACATACAGTCCTGGTAGAGATGTTGGAAAGACACCAGAGATCAGTGATACAAGAAGAGTGTTTTGAAGTGTGTGTCTGTTTGTAAGAAGAGGATGTGCGATATACAAATTACCTTGTAAAAGCCAGAAAAAGAAGCATTTCAAAAAGGAGCAATTGATTAACATACTCTCAAGAGATCTAACAAATCCCTGTAAAACTTGAACATGTTCATAGGCGGAAGAGAAAAACCATACAAAGAAGTGAAATAATAAAGACAAAAATCAAAAACAAGAAAATTGGTAGAGAAAAGAATGGAGGGGATGAGTCTAAAGTTCATATGGAGAGGCGGCTCTCCCTGCTGTAAAGGAATTTAAAAGGTACAGAGAAAACACAACCTCATGTAACAGAGCACATCATTCAGTGCACATTTGTTTTTAAGGGCATCACTGAAGCTCTCCTCTTATAATGCAGATGAACTTTAAAAATTTTACGTGTGGTTTAAATCTATCTTAACCAAAATCAAGTGTATGGTTCTGTCATGTTAAGCACACTCACATTGATATGCAATCAATCTCCAGAACTCTTTCCATGTTGCAAAACTAAAACTATATGCTTTATATTAAACAACCACTCTCAGACTCCCCTCCCCCGCAGCCCCTGGCAACCACCCTTCTGTCTCTATAGAAGGGTGACTACTCGAGGAACCTCAAAAAAGTGGAATCATACAGTATTTGTCTTTTTATGATTGGCTTATTTCATTGAGCATAATGTCTGCAAGTTTCATCCAAATGGCAGCATGGGTCAGAGTTTTAAGACTCTTTAAGACTTAGTAATAGTCCCTTAACTTTTAAAGAAAAAATAGAAAAAGAATCAAGAACCTGTTCGATTTTCTTGAAGTCTTGAAGAATTTAGGAAATTATAGTAATCACCAAAAAAATCACTCATAATCCTACCCCCACAGTTAGCCACTGTTAGCATTTTATTGTATTTTATTCAAGTCTTGATATCTCCATGTGTTTATGCAAAGAGAGTTCTATTTTTTTATCTTATTAAGATTTTCTTTTAATTCCAGTATGTTAACATCAAGTGTTATGTTACTTTCAGGTGTACAATATGTTCAGTCAACAAATCTGTACATTACTCAGTGCTCATCATGGTAAGTTTTCAGAGAAAGTTATATTTTTTAATTTAAATAGAAGGAATCACACTCTGTGTATAAGCTTCCTGCTCTAACAAAGCTACCACATACTTGGTGACTTGTAAGAAATGTATTCTCTTACAATTCTGGAGGTCAGAATTTCAAAGTGAGCCATAAGGGGCTAAAATCAATGTGTCAGTAAGGTTGTGCTCTCTCCAGAATATTTAGGGAAAATCTGTTTTTTTTTTTTTACCTTTTCCAAAGACTCATGACCCCTTCCTTGATCTTCAAAGCTAACATACATAGTATCTTCTGTCTCTGACTGCTTCCCTCACATGACTCTTCTGTCTGAGATCTCTGCCTCCCCCTTAGAAGGACACTTACTGTGCCACTTAGAGACAACCCAGATATCCAGGATAATGTCTCCGTCTCCAGATCTTTAATTACATCTGCAAAGTCTCCACCAAATAAGGTAACATTCATAGGCTCTAGAGTTTAGGATGTGGACATCTTTTGGGGGAGGGGCATTAGTCCACCTGCCAAGCTTACCACACCATGGATGCAGGTATATCCACAAATGGAACAAAGTGTACTTCAACTGAGACTCAGTTATTAAGCTTCTCCCTTCATTCTAGAATTTTGCAAAATATCAAATTTTTTAGAAGTTTAACTGTCACAAGCCCTGAAATGGGAAAGATGCTCCTTGATTTCCACATAACCTTTAACCAATAGCATGATGTGAAACATCATCCTGGAAGATAAAGTTGCCTAGGCACCTGCCACTTTGCCTCCTACCACTTCATCATGTCCTGGCAGGCTTAGGAGCACTCTGGTAAGTGACTTGTCTCATACTTGTCCCTTCTCTCTGTCCCCAGACTACCCTCTTCCCTACCATTTAAAAGTAGCTGACACTAAATTTTGACTGAAAATTATGGGTTGTAAGTTGAGTTGTGTCCCCCCCGCCCCCCAAGTCCAAATCCCTTTTACCTCAGAATGTGACTCATTTGGAAACTGAAGATGTAATCAGTTAAGATGAGGTCATACTGGAGTAGGGTGGACCCTTAATCCACTATGACTGGTGTTCTTATAAGAGGCCACAGAGAGACATACACTGGGAGAAGGCCAGATGATGAAAAGGCAAAGATAAGTGTTAGGCGACTATAAGCCAAGGAATGCCAACAATCAGTAGCCAGCACCAGGAACCAAGAAGAAGAAAGACTGGATTTTACCTACAGTCTCAGAGGGAGCATAGCTCTGCCTGATTGGGAATAATCACTTTGTCTCCAGAACTATAAGACACTAAATTTCTGTTGTCTGAAGCCGCCCAGTTTGTGGTACTTTGTTACAGCAGCCCAAAGAAACCAACACAGGTCCCAAAGCCATCTGTCTTGAAGCACCAGATGCCAACCTGGCCTGCTGGGAAAGGAGCCAGTCCAAATCATTGGAAAAGCTCATGGGCTATGAAGGCTCACAGCCTGAGTATGAGCTCAAGCCCCAGGAATTCAGAAGAGAGAACATATGTGTCCTGCTCTGAGCTTTCACCTTTCCCAGGGCAGCCACACTTTGTAGATGCCCTTTGACCATGCTCTTTTCCCCAGCTGCCTGAAAAACAAACAAGCAAACAAGAGGCACCGCTACCAACAACCAGCATGCTCCCAGATTCCAGCATGCAGAAAAGGGTGCTTCAGCAAAACATGGAAATTTTAGGCATGAACTACAAATTGCAATATGATCCTTTGTATGGAGTGAATTTTGCAAAGGTAATGCCAGGCTGGTAAAGGGCATGCGTGATAGCAAAAGAAGCACCATGAAATAACTAAATGAAGAGCTCCCAAGTTCTGACCTTGCACAGGCCCTAGGACCTTCTGTGGCAGTCCTTTGTATTTTGAATCCTGCCACGTGTCAGGTCAAGCATGATGAGCCTTCCCCGAGAGTGGGCTAAAGGTAGGTCGGAAATGAATATGACCTAGCTTCTTAGTAAACCCAATGGAGAAAGCTGTGTCAACACTTTTTTAGTTAACAAGGAAAGAAGGGGAGGGAGGAAATGAGTCAGGATAAGGAACCAAGACATCTTGAAAAAGTGTGATTGAAAGCAAATCCCCAAAGTCTGAGGTATACTCTGAGAGCAAGGCCTTGAACAGCTGCTTTTTGGGAGCAGAACAGGTATTCACAAGCATGTGAACACTTGCGCCCATGGGTAGACCTTCAGTTTCACCAAATACAAGATGAGTCACCCAAAAAATGGAATTAAGGGCCATAATAGCAATCAGCATTCCGCTGGGGAAAAGGAATCACAATTACTAACTTTACATATAATTCATCCTAATGTCCTAGTCAAGGGCTAAATATCCCAATTAAGGGATAAATGATTAGATTCACAAGCACTAAAGTTACATACTTAGCAGGAGGCAAAGAAAACCTCTAAAGTCTTCTATGGCAGCCTCAAATTTGGTGATGAATTTAAATGTCTAGTTTCAAGTCCCCAGGGTACAGTGTTGACTGGTGAGAGTATCTAAATAAGATATTAGGATAGCAGATGGCACATAGTACCCTAAAAAGTTCTAAGCTGAGTTGTGTGATTGCTGTGTATTCTGAGAGCATAAAGGACTCGAGTAAATTGAGTAGATAGCTGATGCTGACCAGTATTCATGGGACTATATACACTATTTATACTTCATGGGTTGAGCATTGATCGCTACAGCCCCTGCCACCATGGTCTTATATTCTAGTGTTAAACCATTTCTCTGTCCTGCATTATAAGGTCTTGACCTGAGCACAGAAACAAAGACAGTCCTGGCCCTCAGAGAATTCACAGATCTACTATTCAGGTCTTTGTTGAATATCATATCAGAGAAATCTCCTTCCCCCACTCCATTCACCTACTGCTTAGGTTTTCATTCTATCCCTTATCATCACCTGGCATACATTTATTTATGTATTTGTTGTTTCCCTCCCCCACTAGAATGAAAGCAGAGACTGTATCTCTGTTGACTCATTGCTGCATGCTCAGTGTCTGCAACACTATCTGGTATGTACAAGGCACTCAATAGTAATCTGTTTAATGTCTGCATTGAAAACATGAAGTCCTACACCTAGAGCACCAATACCTCTAAGGTTTGAGGAAGATAACCCCACAGGGGCTAATGGGTAGAAGCTTAAATTAAGGACATCACGATGACCTGGCTTCATCCACAATTTCAAAGCATGTTCTGAATATCCTATATGAAGGTGTTAGACCAGACCAGTTGCTCTTCCCAGTACCTTATTCCAGCACCATCCATAAGAGAAATGTCCCTAGTATCTTATACAACTCTGACAAAAGAAGTAGGTAAGTAAGAAATAGTAGGAATCTTTTGAAGAGCATCTAATGGTATGAGTACAACAGTTGTCTAAACCATGCTGAAGCAAGGGTCATGCCTTATAACCTGCTGTGTTGTACAGACCAGGCTCAGAACACTGGTGTATTGGTTTCCTATTGCCATTGGAACAAATTACCACAGATTTAGTATTGAAAACAACATAAATTGATCATCTTATACTTCAGAAGTCCCAAATGGGTAAAATCAAGATATTGGTAGGGCTGTGTTGCTTTCTGTCTGTAGGCTCTAGGAGAGAATCCATTTATTCCTTGCCCATTCAGCTTCTAGAAGTTAGCTGCATTCCTCGGCTCATGGTCCTCCTTCTCCATCTTCAACACCAGCAAGAGGGTCCAGTTCTTCTCATACCAGTCAATCTGATCTCTTCTTCTGCCTTGCTTTTCTGTACTTAAGGACCATTGTTATTGCATCAGGCTCACCCACCTAATCCAGGATAACCTTCCAAGAGTAAGGTCAATTGATCAGTGTATTAGTTTGGTAGGGCTTACCATAACAAAGTGCTAAAGACTAGGTAACTTACACAATAGACACTTATTTTCTGGGGGCTAAAAGTCTGTGAACAATGTGTCAGCAGAGTTAGTTTCTTCATCAGGGTTAGTAAATCTCTCCCCTTGGTTTATAGATAACTGTCTTCTGCCTGTGTCTTCACATGATCTTCCCTGTGTGCATACCTGTGTCCTAATCTTTTCTTATAAAGATACTAGGCATATTGGACTAAGGCCCATCCTAATGATCTCATTTTAATTTGATTATCTCTTTAAATACCCTATATCCAAATATAGGCACATTTCTTGTGTACTGGGAATTAGGATTTCAATATGTGGATTTTGATGGGTATACAATTCAGCTCATACTGATTAACATCTTTAATTCCACCTCGTAACTTAATTGTCTTTTGGGATATAATGTAATTTAACATATTGAGAGGTTCTGGGGATCAGGACATGAACATCTTTGGGAAGCCATTATTCTGCCTAGTTCTGCATATGGTATCTCTGGTGTAAAAATCTTAAGAGAAGTCACAGTTCCTAGAGTAGAATATTTAATACATCTAACCATAGTCCCATAAGATCTCAGCAATTGCTCACAGGAATTATGTCAAGTCTTTAAAGGGATTGAGCTCTGTTTCTATGGCCTGGAACCAGAATACCCCAAGAACTTTCACCAAGTCCAAGTCTGTGCTTATGAATCTGGCTGAGATCCCTGAGCCCAGCAGGCTACTCAAAGCAGTGGCAAACCAAGCTTAGGCTACCTTGACCCTTCAGTGCACTCAGGAGGGTATATCAGAACAATCAGATGCTTCAGCAGACCAGCATCAGACCAGCAGGAAGGAGCAGAAGCCAATAATCTATACAGTTAGTTCTCTAGGCCTGGCCATCTGTAACATGGAACATTTCTTAGTGTAGCCATTTCTTTCACAATAATTCCTAAAACTCGTTATCAAGAGCTCTATAATTCTTTAAGAAAATAGATACTTGGGGGCACCTGGGTGGCTCAGTTGGTTGGGCATCTGACTTCAACTCAGATCATGATCTCGCATTTCATGAATTCGAGCCCTGCATCAGGCTCTGTGCTGACAGCTAGAGCCTGGAGCCTGCTTCAGATTCTGTGACTCCCTCTGTCTCTCCCCCTTCCCTGCTTACACTATCTCCCTCTCCCTCTCTCTCAAAAATAAACAAACATAAAAAAAGTTTTTTAAGAAATTAGATACTAGGTAAAACAATCTTACCAAAACTGGTTTAAGGTTTATATTTTTATAAAACACAAACACCACTACCTCCACCACCACCAACAGCAACAACAGACTCTATTCAGGTATTATTTCTCTCTTTTGCACTCTTCTTTATATCTAAACAAGATGTAGAAAAAATGAGAACTAGTTGAGCCATGTAGATTCTACCATTGGCTCTTGTTATTAGCTTCTCATCTCTCTATTTGTTTAACTAGCTGCAGATCTGGTGAGTTAAAAATCAGACATTCATTTGAGTCCCAGCTCTACTACTTTTGGCTGTGCAACCTTTGGTCGGTAATAAACCTCTCTGAGCCTCAGTCTCCTGGTCTGTAAATGAAGTTTAAAAAATATCCATTTTGCAAGGTTGCTACGCTATTGAGCTGAATATATAAATCATTTGGCATATAAACATATGTTGTAAATAATAGTCACACTAGAATGAAAGGGTCGGAGCATCTGTCCCCCTTGACCCCTTCCTGCTCTGGTGTTCTCTGATTCTATTCTAGTGTTACTGCTTCCCGTATTCTCTTATGCGGATGAAAACTGTTCATGCCTAGGCTCACTGTCCCAGAATCTTTCAAAGGCAGGCAAACATAGGGATGGGAAAAAGGAGGGAGGCACATCCATTTAGAAGGATTGGAAAATCTACTTTGGAAGCTGGAAATGAAACTGCAATGAGGCAGAGAACAGGAGAGCACTTGAGTATTTATGAACAACCTATTAGTGTTAGCCCTAGGTATCCAATTTAAGGATATTGGACCAGATGGTCCATGTCCGAACTTGTTTGTCAGTTGGACACAATCACAATCCCAGCCCCAAGGCCACCAGCCTCTCCAGTGCTTTATCTTACTTTCTGCTGCCACCGCCTGAGTCCATTAGCGATCTGCTGCTGGAAAGAGAGGCCAGCACAGTCACCCTCCAAGGACTCTTGCAGGTGGCGGAGCTCATTCTCTTAAGGCCGTAGTGCAGCCAAGATCTTTAAGTATCAATGGTTAAAATTAAGAAGAAACTCATCAGATACCAAAAGGGGCAGGAGAATTCAAAATCTAGCTGAAATGTCTAGCTTTTCACTGTGACTCCACGTAACGTGGACCTTCCTGCCTCTCAGGCCTTCTCACTGCTTACTTCCTGACTGCCTCCAGGTCCTCTACAGGAAGAGCTTTCCTGGCCCAGGGCTGGTGGCCTGCTGGGAACACCACAGTCCCACTCCCTGATTCTCTTCTTCATCCTCAGGTCCTCAGGGGTGCCTTCTCTGACCTCCTTTCTAATGCAGGAACTCCTTGGGGCACCTGGGTGGCTCTGTCAGTTGAGCGTCTGACTTCAGCCCAGGTCATGATCTCACGGCTTGTGGATTCAAGCCTTGTGTCGGATTCTGTGCTGACAGCTCAGAACCTGGAGCCTGTTTCAGATTCTGTGTCTCCTTCTCTCTCTGTCCCTCCCCCACTCGTGCTCTGTCTCTCTCTGTCTCAAAAATAAATACACTATAAAATTAAAAAAAATAAAATAAAGCAGGAACTCCTTGTTACTCTCTATCTCTGCATCCTGTTTCTGGCCTTTTTAAGCACTTTGTGACAATGAGTTAATTACTTGTGTTTGTTTGCTTGTCTGTTTTCTGGGTTTTGATATGAAAAGTTACCTGGGACAGAAAGATTGGAGCTAGATAGAGATCAGGAGAATGGCCTCTAGTTCTGAGGTAGATCCTGAGCCTTTCTACTGGTAAATGACCTGATTCAGTAACCCAATCAACATCACTAAAAGTAAATAACTTAAGACTTGATGTTATGGACTGAGAGGGGACCTGAATTTTTGTTCCAATTGAAGTCTGCCACTTAGTAGCTTTATCTCTGTGTGCAAATCACTTCTCTCCCTCTAGAACTCAGTCTTTTTACCAATGAAATGAATGTACCTGATATTGAAGATGCTCAATCAATTTCCTTCTCTCAATTCATCTAAACAGAAAGCCAGTCTGCCAACCTCAGACATAGTTGAAATAGGAAACCATACTTTAGTGAGAGTGGGATGGGTTGGTATGTATCAGGTAATGGCCTCTGTCCTTTAATAAGGGAACAGATCTCCACTTGATCCAGTCCCACACTCTGGCAAGATTCATAGGTTGGATAGGTGACTGCCTACTTCATAAGGCGGAACCACAAAAGGTACATGATCTCTCATTACAAACTGTGACAGGCATTTCCTCTAAAGCCCCTGGTTAACGTAGATAGCTGTCCTAGTAGAGCCAGCCTAAAGAGCCATTTACATGTTTGAAAGGCCCAGGCTGATGGGACACATAACAGAAGTTGTTGGGGGAAAGATCCCTCCAGAACTTTGCTGCCCAATGCTGTAACACAAGCCACATGTGGCTACTGAGCACTTGACACGGGGCTAGTGTGAACTGAGATGTGCTGAAAATATAAAATACATGTTGCACTGCAAAGATTTTAGTATATAAAAGCAGATGTAAATTATCTCACTAAATAAGTTTTAAATTTATGATGTGTCAAAATAGCAATAGTTTAGACATGTTGGATGAAATAAAATGTATTCTTAAAATTAATTTTATGTATTTCTTTTAATGTAGCTGATAGAAAGTTTTAAATTACTAAGGGGCTTGCGTAATGTTGCTATTGAATAGTGCTGATCTAGAGCTAGTTGCGTGTGTGTGTGTCTGTGTGCATGCGTGGTGTGCACACGCACACATGCATGCATGCATGCGTGGGGAGGGGCCAGGGAGAGAGAGGGAGAGGGTGGAGGAGTTGGTGCAGCAAAGGGAGACATTGATAGAGAAGATGGGAATGGGTCAAGAAGACATTCTGCCTAATATGTCCCCAGTCCGTACTCAAGTGCACCATTAGGTAGCAAGCTAAGGAAAGTTTGGTAATGACAGTGCATGGGTTGGGATCTCAGAGGTAAAAAGTTGAGGGATTTTCAGGATCTATGACTTCATGTGAGAATAGGGTAAGATGAATAGAATGAAGCAGGAGGCTGAGAAATGAAATACAATTCTATTACCCCACCCAGCCCTCAAAATTTCACTGCACCCTGCACTTGCACACTGGTGAAGAGAGTTATAATGGGAAGGAAAAAGGCTAAAATAAGCCCTGTGGTGGACTAAACATAGATTGAGCCTTAGTGTGAGTTATTTAGGAATAGGATTTGAGTTTATTGCATAAGGGTTCATTTATTTTAAAATTCTTATTCAATTATAGGAAGTTTTAACAACACAGAAAACAACAAAGAAAAAAATTAAAATGATCCATGTTGTCCTAATCCAGTTACAACTACTTGAATGTTTAAAAGTAATTTTCTTCCACTTCTTTTCTTTGTATGCATGTGTGTGTGTTATAATGATGTGTCATATTATTGGGATTACACAATTTGTGTATCTTATATGTCATAAAAATTATATCCTGTCACTAATTATTCTTGAAAAACATAATTTAAAATGTTACCTGATATTACATCACAAGAATTTATCAGCACTTCAACCACTCTCTAATGATTGGGAGTTCTAAGCCATTTGTCATTTTTCTCTATCATAAGTAAAATGTGATGAATACCTTCATACATCATATTTGTTCTAATTTAAGTAAAGCAGAAGAAGTTTACAAAAGGCATTATGGAGAATGCAAAGGAGGTCAATGGGTGTCCTTATACGCCTTTCTTTAAAATAGAGGGAGTCAGTTGAACCAACTCATTTTTGTTTTCTTCTGATTTTGAAATCTTATGTCTGACTCTTCAGAAAAAAATATTTTAATTTTTCATTCTTTGGCTTTTTTGTCATTAAAATATACAAAAGCATTTTATAATGTTTCTGTACAGCAATGATTTAGAACATGCTTTGACCATTTAGCTTTCCACACTTTCAGAACTTTGAACTGACTATAGATCAATTCTCTCTATCCCACATTTCACTTCAGAAGAACGAGAAACACAAAGACAAAATTTAAGGTACATTAGAACTGAAAATAACACATGTTAAATATTAGACATCCAGTGTTAAGAACTGTGAAGGCTCTGAGATTTTAGTCTACTTGCAAGCTAACAAGTTTCCATGGATGCTGGCAGAAGACATGAGACTCCGGGGTCAGAGACAAAGGACAGTTCATTGTTCACAGTAACAGTGACAGCATCAGTTTTGGTTTCCCTAGGTCCCAGTTCCCACAAGGCAGCACAAAGAGGGCTAGGTGACACTTTCACATGTGGTTATTTGCATTACAGGGGAGGTGCCCTGAGTTAGGAAACCTGAATCTTTTATAAGGGACAGTAAGCATGCTGTTCTAAGTCCAGGAATTTCCATTTCCAAGGCTGTTTCTTATACAAATGTCCTTACATAATCTGGAGCAAAGGCCACTTAGAGCCTCTGCTAATTAGAAGTGCAAACATGCGAGAGATCTGTATAGAATTATCTTTTTTAAGTTTATTTGTTTATTTGTGTGTGTTTGGGGGGGTGGTGGGGAAGGCCAGAGAGAGAGAGCGGGAGAGAGAATCCCAAGCAGGCTCTATGATGGAGGTAGAGCTCATGGCTATGAGATCATGGCCTGAGCTGAAATCAAGAGTCAGACACTTAACAGACTGAGCCACCCAGACACCCCAAGAATTAACTTTAATTGGAGCATGAAGATGGTGTTAGGAACTGGTTGGAGTGTGTCTGTACATCTTATTCATGAGACTGTTGCTATTTCCATCAGGACCAACCCAAGGCCTCTTTTTGTCTGGCTTATTGTACTTTCTTTCCATATCCTTGTCTACAGAAGTTAATGTGTGTATGCATAAGCAAAGCAGCCTGTACAGAGATTTATCCAGATCTGGATACAATAGCTATCATGTCCATTTCCATGAGTGTAGTCAGGGAAAGCCATCCAGCTCTGCCAGCAAGACTGCAAATGCCTGGGAAACAGATTAAAGAGCCTACCCTCTCCCTCTTAGAGAACGGAATGGAATAACACCCCAGAAACCCCACATACTCCTTGAAATTACCTACATCCACTGAATATGGCTGAAATGCCACTGATCACCAGTAATAGTCTAAAAGGAGGTCTCACCAAAAAGATTTTGTTCCCTGAGGGAAAAGTCTTCATAACGTTGGCATGAATAAGTTATGAAAAGCCTTCACAACTGAAAGAGACATAATCATCATTCATGTATAACAGATTTGTTTATTCTGTAAAGATTCATTTCAGTTGATTAATTATCAGTATCTGCTGATGGTGGGGGTAACAAGGCTGTGCTGATGAGAGAATTATTGAAGTACATGCTTAGAATATTTATCACTGAGCACATATTGTATAAACTTAGCATATTTATCATGTTCTTTTTGTATGGGTTCTTTTTTCTCCAAAATAGATTAAACAGCATGGCTGATGCTGTAGGCACTTTCCCTTCCACATATGGTACTCTATTGTTTATAGAGAAATTTACTGTTTTTGTATATAATACCAATAGTCCGTAATAAGTGTGACACTGTGAGTGGTTCCTGTGTCTTTCTCAACCTTAGGCAGACCTATTCCAAAATAGACTGCAAATTGTCATCTCTAGTACATAAAATTTGATCTTTGGTCAACCGATCCCCAATAGTACACTGTTTAGAGAAAAAGTGACAATTTGTGTCAATTGAAGTTAAGCATTTTAAATGAGAATTAAAGGGCACCTGGGTGGCTTAGTCGGTTAAGCATCCGACTTTCGCTTAGGTCACGATCTCACGGTTCGTGGGTTCAAGCCCCGCGTCGGGCTCTATGCTGACTGCCAGCTCAGAGCCTGGAGCCTATTTCAGAGTCTGTATCTCCCTCTCTCTCTGACCCTCCCCTTCTCACGCTGTCTCTCTCTCTCCTAGAAATAAATAAAAATATTAAAAATAAATAAATGAAAATTAAAGGTGAAAGTTGGCTACATTTAAATTAAAATATTAAAATCGATATCTTTCAACATAATCTATAGGTAATGATCTTCAAAAGAACTTTTCATTCCATTTATTGACTATGATAGTAAGAACCACCATTTACTGATTCCCAATTATATGTCATACATTGAACTAGATGCTTTAGATATATATGCTTTCACATTCAGTCTCCAATACTCGTGAAGCTCATATTATTATTATCTCCTTACCATACCTCAAGAAAGTAAGGCATAAAGATACTGGATCACTTGTCTAATATCACTGATTTATATATGACCAGGTTCGGATTCAAACTACTCTTTTTTTCCTGCATTGAGGCTCTCAACTACCACCCTGGATTGCTTTCTCTTCTGGTCCTTAGGCAAGGCCACTATACAAGGATTGTGATCTCAGCTCCAATAATACTATCTTTGTGACACTTTTACCTTCTTTGGTTCCCAGTTTCCCCATAGCTTTATCTCACTCTCAAATATTTACCTCTTTCCTTATCTCTCTTCCAGAGCTTCTGACTCATACTAATTATTCATGTATTTGCCTTCTGGCCATTAGTACTTTAATATGTCCAAATTGGATACTATCTCAACCAGCTCCTCCCATACTGACATCTATTTCAATAAGTGGCACCATCAGCCATCTTGTTGCCCAAACTAGAAATGTGGGAAGGGAGAGGCATTCTTGACTCTTCTCTTTCCCTCACTCTCCACATCCCTTCAATCTCTAGATTCAAGAGCTGTAGATTCTACCATGTAAATATCTCTTCTCTCTACCGCCACCACTATGGTGATGTAAGCAGGATCATCTCTCCTGAGGAATTCTGGAGAATTTTAATCTCTTAAAAGATCTCCCTGCCCCAGTTCATTCTCCTCCACACCGTTCTTCATCCTACATCCAAACCTCATCAGGCCACTCCTGTATTCAGAATCTTTTAATAGCTCCCTGCTGTCCTTAAATTCCCAAGAACACAATCTTGCTTGCTGGCTCTTGTATACAACTTCAGCCTCATCTTTGACCACTTTCCTCTCTGCAACTTCTGCTTCAGTCAAGCTGCACTCATTTTCTTAAACTCCTCTCCCACTCTCTTTTCCAATGTTGTTCATTCCACCATGGGGAAGATGTTCACTTTTCTTCCAAAATGATTGCCACGTGGAAAGGAGATAGCAGACTGCTTCCTGCTTTCCTACTATGATGGCTCAATTTGCAGGTATCAATAGTAGCTACCCTGCTCTAAGGAAATAAATTCTTTTATTTTCCCCCTCTACTGAACCTCTTAAATATTTGAAAATGTAATTGGATCATAACAAACATAGTAAATAGCCCTGAACATTTAAATAAGCAGTTTCCCAGGGCGCCTGGGTGGCTTAGTCGGTTAAGCGTCCGACTTTCGCTTAGGTCATGGTCTCGCGGTTCGTGGGTTCCGGCCTCGCGTCGGGCTCTGTGCTGACTGCCAGCTCAGAGCCTGGAGCCTATTTCAGATTCTGTGTCTCCCTCTCTCTCTGACCCTCCCCTGCTCACGCTGTCTCTCTCTCTCCTAGAAATAAATAAAAACATTAAAAAAGTAAATAAATAAATAAATAAGCAGTTTCCCTACAGGAAAATTGATCTCTGATTGATTAGGATGACTGATGATTTATAGTTGGGGTGTAGTAGGTTCAGCAGTTGCCACTGGGCCTATGTCTCAGAGGACTCATGATATCAAGTGTTACCATAACCTTGACACCCATGTACATATTAAATCAGAAGCTACCATTTGCTTTATTGCTGTTAAGACTAGAAATTTATTATGCTTCTAGAACTTGTCAGAGCCTCTGAGACATCATGAGGCTTGATGTACCCACATGGAGCTATATGAAGCCCCATTGTTTATGGATCACTTTCTCTTCCATTTTCTCCCTCTTGTGACTTTTCCCATGAATTTTTTCAATGTCAGAAAAATGCATTCAAAAGATTATAAACAGCAGTTGGTAATCAGTGCATAACAGCTCTCTGTGTATAATACAATTAGGTGTACATTAGACACTGGGCATAATAAGAACACTGTCACTGTAATAGAACTCTGTCAAAGTACCAATGCCTCCCACTTTGAAAATACACAGATCAATTTTGTATTCCCTATGGAAGGGGAACAGTATGACAGTTGCATGGCATTACTCAGTGACAAAGTTCAAGAGATTTTGCTTATCCTATTCTGAAGGAAGACAGTATACATGCAAATTTACATGCTATTATCTCCTTCCTATTGAAGCTGTATGCTTGATGCTTTCAAGCTAAATTTAACCAAGATTTTAAGATATGTCCATAGTTACTTGTCCATAGGTACTAAAGAATTAGTGAAAGAAATTTTATGTTGTTGAATATTGAATCTGTCTCAATTAAAACTAAAATGTATTGCTTGCATAAAATATTCAGGAAAGACAAATCTATGGAGACAAAAGTACCTTAGTAGTTGCAAAGGTTAGGGATGGGAACAGGGAGTGACTTCAAATGAGCAGGATGTATCTTTTGGAGGTGACGGAAATGATAAAAAGTTGGATTTTGGTAATGGTCATGTGACTGTAAATTGGCTAACGATCATTGACTTGTTTATTTTAAGTGAGATAATTTTATGCTATGTAAATAAAAAAAGTTTTTAAAGACTGACTCAACTACAGTGAACATTCTCATACTCAACTTCGTGGTTCTTTTTTTTTTTTTAATATTTTTATTTATTTCTAGGAGAGAGAGAGAGAGAGACAGCACGAGCAGGGGAGGGTCAGAGAGAGAGGGAGACACAGACTCCGAAATAAGCTCCAGGCTCTGAGCTGGCAATCAGCACAGAGCCCGACGCGGGGCTCGAACCCACAAACCACGAGATCATGACCTAAGCGAAGTTGGACGCTTAACCGACTAAGCCACCCAGGCGCCCCATCAACTTTGTGGTTCTATATAAGTATATTCATAGAACTAATTCTGAGATATATAACTGGTGGACCAAAGGCATGTCTATTTTAAAATTTTCAGAAATCATCAACTTAACTTTCAAATTTTATTTACCACTTTAATGTCTTACCAATAGTGTATGTCACTATCCATTTCTCCATAACATTGCCAGCATTTGATAATAATATGTTTTTGATACTGTAGCAAAATGCTTGTTGTCATTAATTTTTAATTATTGGACTGTTTTAGTTGTTTTTAAAATATTCTTATTGGCCATTTGTATTTCTTTGCAAGTTGCTTATATCCCTTGTCATTTTATTTATTACTATTTTTTAATTTGAGAGAGAGTGCTCACGTGTGTATGTGTGTATGAGCAGGGGAGGAGCACAGGGAGAGAGAAAGAGTCTTAAGGAGGCTCCATGCTCAGAGCGGAGCCAGAGGCGGGGCTAGACCCTATGAACCTGGGATCATGACCTGAGCTGAAATCAAGAGTTGCAGGCTCAACCAGATGAGCCACCTACATGTCCCTTAATTTTAAATTTTGAGATAATTATATATTTACATGAAATTTCAAAGATAGTACAGAAAGGTGTATGTAGTCTTCACCCAGTTTCTCCTAGTGGTTACATTTTACATTATTATAGTACAATGTCAAAGCAAGAAACCCATATTGGCACAATGTATTTGCATGTGTGTGTATGTGTGTGTATGTCTCTGCTGCTTTATCACATGCGTAGACACAGAAGCATTCTATTATCACAAAGATCTCCCTCATGCCACCTCTTTGTAGTCACAGCCATACCACCATCTCCAAACATCCTAATCCCTAACCACTGATGTGTTTTCCATCTATGTAATTTTGTCTTTTTTGAGAATGTTACTTAATGTAATCATAAAGTATGTAACCTTTGAGAGTGATTTTTTCACTCAGCATAACACCCTTGAGGGCCATGCAAGTTGTCATATGTATCAAAAGTCTATTTCTTTTATTGTTTAGTAGTAGTCCATGGCATGGATGTACCCATTAACTGTTTTTAAATATCTTAAAACTTTATAATGATTTTCTTCATTTTGAAAAGCTTGAAAAACATCAAAAGATGGATAATACTTTGTGGCACATGAAAACTATTTTGCACGTGAAAGACAAATTTCAGTGTCCATAAATAATATTTTATTGGAACACAGCCATGCCCATTTGCTTAGTATTCTCTAATACATGGCTTCTTTCATGTTACAATGACAGACAGGAGTTGTGACAGTTACCACTGCCAGGAGGGTATAAAGCCAGAGAGAGGGAGGGCTCTGCCTTGACTTCTCCCACACAAGTCTTGCCTACCTTGCCACCCTAGCTGCTTGGTTTGTTTGATTTCTTCCCATACTTCAGTGGAATTTGCATTTATTCAAAATCTGATTTTCCTTTGCTAAATGAGAGCTTTGGAACATATTAAATTGTCTACCTTAGGGGCAGCTGAGTTCACAGATCCCATTTCAGATCTTCTATTCCCCTTTTTCCCTGCCGCCCCCCCCCAAATGAATAAACATTAAAAAAGAAACCTTTCTTCCCAACTTCCCATAAAACAATTAATCCCCAAATCCTTTAAAAAAATTCTCTACCTTAAATAGTTTTCATCATAGTCGTTTTCCTTTATATAAAGGACACAGAACTGCAGAAATGCATAGATCTGGCATCCCAGGCCTCTATTCTGACAGCAACAGCTTAGCCACAAGGCCAAAGCAACTATCGTATGGCATTAGAGAGGCAGCATAGTGTAGTGAAGCCTGTGAATCTTGGGAAGGCTAGTTAACCTGTATGGATCTCAGCTTCATACCTGTAAAATGGGAATCATCATAATGATCTACGTTCTACAATATTTGTTTCTTCCTTATCTCTCATGAAAATGAATTTCTGCTTTACAGACGGGCATGTGATTGCCTCTAAGGAGGTCTACGTTTCCCTTGTAGATTTGGCCATGAAGGTAAGCTTTGAGAAACAGGCTGTGAGCAGAAGTGATAGGTGCAAAGGAAGGAGTGTAGATGAGGTATGGAGCCACTTGGATTATGTGGATGAGAACAACACCCTAGAGATGGCTGAGCACAAGATAAAGAATGCCGGGAGCACCAACTTCTGGACTCTTAGATGGGGGGTGGGGGGGTGGATAATTTCTATTTTACATAATTTCCAGTATTTTGACTCTCCATTACACAAGGCTGCACCATTCATCTAAACTGCAGAGCCTCTCAGGGCTGTTGTGAGAAACAGTTAAGAATCATTTAAAGCAGATATATAGAATGGACTCTATAAACATGCCTTTCTTTTCTTTCTGACTTCATCATTCATTTCTGTTTACCACAGAGCAATGTAGTATGCAGAGCTATACAAAGAGAAGCAACTCAATAAATAGTTTTGACGAATTGAACTGACTTCAGTACGCTGAGATAGGGAGAGATTCCAGTCTTCCCACACTCTTACACACTTGGCAAAATATATGCCATGGTTTATATTTCTGAATGAGGAAGGCTGACATTCATTCATATGCCTTGATTGGAAGATCCCCACTGTTCAACAGCCTGGATTCTTTTGCAAGGGTTTGAAGTTGGCTTCTGTTGCCTTCTGAGAGCCCAGGAATTACATACCACGTACTGTGCCTGCTGAGGTTCCACATGGGTCTCAGCAGGCAAGCCAGGAAGGCAGACTCAATAGTCACCATGTTCTCTAGGGGAGGCTGTGCTGTGATTAACAGCAGCTTCCAGCCACTGCCCATCATAAATTACAAGCGCTCTTCCAGGGGGTCTATCCTTCCAAGCATGACTCCATAGACTACTCTCCTCAAATTTCCCACCTCTCCAAAAGGAAAATGACCCTGTCATAGATTCCTGGGTAGCTGCCATAATAAACTGGGGAAAGGTGCCATATTTGATGAGACCCTTAACTCAGTGGGAAGGTTGGATTTTCTGAAAGACGCCCACGTATGAAGAGATTACAGGTGATAACCCTCATTCCACAGCTCTGGCTTTAGCACTGGGACTGCTGCTTGATTTTTTTTTTTTTTTATATTTGGGAAACAAAGGAAAGAGCAGAGCTACATCTGCTCCCACACTGTAATAACATCATTTAAAACCTAACAAATGTTAACTAACTAGAATTAAAATAGAAGCTTTAAAAAAATAAAAAGAAATGAAAAGTAAAAAAATCAAGAGACTTGACTGGAAAATAATGGACATATATAACAATAAATTTAAGGTATATAGGACGAAAGCTACATTTAGATATATTGAAAACTGATTGCCATAATAGGTTTAATTAATATCCATCATCTCGTACAGATACAATAAGAATCAAAAAAAGTTATCATCACATAGATAACATCACATATGATATATAGAAAAGTTGATAGGAGAATAGATCCTAAGAATACTTATCACACAAGAATACTTATCACACACACACAAAACAGCTTCTTGTGATGACTATTCTTGGAATCTACTCTCTTAACAACTTCCTTGTGTACCATACAGTAGCATTAACTACAGTCATCATGTTGTGCTTTACATCACTAGTACTAATCTGCCTTATAACTGGAAATTTGTACATTTCGACTACCTTCCTCCAATTCCTCCTCCTCCACTCCCCACCCTGGTAACTACCAGGTCTCTGGTCTCTTTTCCTATGGGTTGGGTGTGGGTTTCTTTTCATTTTGTTTTGTTTTATTTTATGTTCCACAGGTAAGTAAGATCATGCAGTATCTGTCCTTCCCTGACTTACTTCACTTAGCATAATACATTCAAGGTCCATACATGTTGTCACAAATGGTGGAATTTCCTCAATTTTTATGGCAGAATAATATGCCATTGTATATGTATACCACAATCTTTTTATCCATTCATCTATTGATAGACACTTAAGTTATTTCCATGTCTTGGCTTATTATAAATAATGCTGCAATGAACATAAGAGTGCAGATATCTTTTTAAGTTAGCATTTTCTTTTCCTTTGGATATATTCCCAGAATTAGAATTTCTGGATCATAGGGAAGATCTATTTTCAGTTTGTTGAGGAACCTCCATTTTGTTTACTATAGTGGATATACCAATTTATAATACCACTGAAGTGTACAAGGCTTCCTTTTTCTCTAATCCCTGCCAGCATTTATTATATCTTATCTTTTTGATGATGGCCATTCTAACAGGTATGAGGTAATATATCACTGTGGTTTTAATTCACATTTCCCGAATGATAGTGATGTCGAGCATCTTTTCATGCACCTCTTGGCCTTTCATATATCTTCTTTGGAAAAATGTCAGTTCAGGCCCTTTGTCCATTTTTAGTTGGATTATTTGTGGGTTTTGTTTTGCTTTTGAGTTGTATGAGTTCTTTATATATTTTGGATATAAAACCCTTACCAGATTTGTGCTTTGAAAATATTTTATTTTCCCATTTGGTAAGCTATTTTTTTACTTTGTTGATGGTTTCTCTTGCTGTGCAGGAGTTTTTTAGTTTGATGTAATCCCACTTGCTTATTTTTGATCCTGTTGCTTGTGCTTCAGGGGTGAACTTCCAAAAGATTACCAAAATCCATGTCAAGGGGATTTTTTTCCTACATTTTATTCTAGCAGTTTCATAGTTTCAGGTCTTACATTTAAGTTTTTTGAGTTAGTTTTTGTATATGAAAATGATCTACTTTCATTCTTTTACTTGAAAATATCCAATCTTCCCAGCACCATTTATTATAGAGGCTATCACTTCTCCATTGAGTATTCTTGGCTCCCTTGTAAAATATTAGTGGACCATATAAACTTGGGTTTACTTTTGGGCTCTCAATTCTATTTCACTGGCCTATTTGTTGATCATTTTGAATTATTCCTTGCACTAGCTGGTGAAAATTCAGAATATAAGATTGAGTATTCTTGTGTGTTGAGTTAGATGGAAAAGAAATAAGACAAAGTGTTTTTATGTGTTAAAGAGAAATCTGGCATATGTGTTTAACTTTACAATTTAACCTTTGAAAGGTAAAATCAGTTGCCTTTCCAATCAGCTTGGCAGTGAGGTGTTGGAAAGAAAATAGTGAAAGTCATATTGAGAAAGATCCAGCAGAAAATGAACAATGAGGGATTTTATGGTATAAACACACACACACACACACACACACACACACACACACACACACAGGCAAACAAAATTGCCTTAACAAATGTAGCTCATCCATCCTGACCATAAAGGAAGAATCTTTGTATCCTTATTATTTCTGTTTTCTTACGGTGGTCCCTAAACCACATTTGTGTTTTTATTTAGAGAATAAAATCCATTTTCTGGCTGGGGTCCATCCCTTAAAAGAAAACAGCAAAGGGAAATCCTAGTTGACAAATCTGATTGGGCAATTCATTTCAGCACTGAACAGAAACTATGGATTTGGGAGTGAGGAAAGGAGTGGGACCTTATGGTAAGTAAAGCTCTTCAAAGTAAAATAACTTAGTTCTGGAGGTTTCTGGTGAGGAAAAGTTAGTGAATCACCTGGTTTTGTAAAAATTGCTTCTGGATATTGACAAATTAACTGTACTTTTGAGTTGTCATTAATTGAGCTATTATTTTGTGCCAGGCTTTACACTAAAGGGTTTTGTATACATACTCTCATTTAATTTAATTATCGCAATAATCTGTGGCATGAATCTCACTGTTCCCATTTTACTGATGAGGAGGTAAGGTTGAAGAAATTAATTAACCACTCCAGGTCATCCTGGGGAAGGAAGTGATCGTCAAGATTTTCAACTAAATGCCTTGAGTCTAAAGCCCTTGTTCTTCACCATTGTGCCACCATGGCTTTCTTGTAAATCGTGGACTTCTAAAACATTGTTTTCTATTTGCATTTTAAATGCTCAAAAAACAATTTTATAATAACTATTACCTTGTTACTCCATGTGATTGGATTGAGATGTCCCAGGTGTCAGGAACTACATTTATATCTCTCTCTATCCCAATACTTCCCAAGTACCTGACTCATAGTAGATTCCCGAGAACATATCAGAATGAATATCAGCTTCCTGGTCTCTGGTGTTACTGCCTAATGTCAAACTATTTCAACAGCATTATTAGTAATTCTGTCACTCAGAAGGACAGGCAATGGGCTCAGTCTGAAGCTATTTCTCCTCATCTTGTGCAGTTTACATTCTTGAGGGAGTGGAGAAGTGAGGTGACAACTAACAAACAGCTCAATTGAGCAGCAGAGTTTCAGTTAGAGAAGTAGAAGAAGAAAATGGAGGTGACTTGGTATATTAGTTTCCTACTGCTGCTATAACAAATTACACACATTTAGTAGCTTTGAGTAACACAAATTTATCATGACCTAATTCTGGAGGTCAGAAGAGTCTAAACTGGACTAAAGTCAAGTTGGCAGGGCTGTGCTCCTTTTGGATGCCCCAGCAAGGAGTCTGTTTCTTTGCCTTTCCCAGCTTCTAGAGGCCATTTGTATTCCTTGGCCCACAGTTCCTTTCTCTATCTTTAAAGCTAGCAGTACAGCACCTGCAAATCTCTTTCCTGACTTCTACGTTCCTGCAGCTGCTTATAAGAACCTTTATGGTTACACTGGACCCATTGAATAATACAGGATAATTCTCCATCTCCTTAATTTAATTACACCTGCAAAGTCTCTTTCTCCATATTAGGTAACATATTCACAGGTTTCAGGGATTTGGATGACGACATATTTGGGGAGCCATTATTTTGCCTGCCACACTTCATGAGGAGCTCCATAGCTTAGTCTTTTCCCTTCACCTAGTCTAGGAAGTATTGGTGTGACAAAACTAGACAGTAGAGGAACAAAGACTGAGTTCTGGCAGCCAGTGTCTATAGCCTGCATCTCTAGTCATGAAGTTATTTCTTTTTATTGCTGTTATTATTCTGTATTCCACAGACCCTTTGGACCACCTCACTTAGACAGTTTCAACTACTGTGTGTGTCTAAAGATGATCAGCCTGCAGATGGAAAAGAGAGTTACAAAGTGATCCCAGAATCAAGTCTTAAAGAATGAGGAGGGATGAGGTAAGGGCAGAGGGAATAGCAGGGCATTTCCGGTAAGTATTTTGATAATTCAAAATCCTATTGACTTCTATGAATCAGTTTCACTTCCTGCCACAACAGTGCCTGATTGGATGTTTCATGTGTAAACCAAAATCACAAACTTTTATTGAGGAGCACTTTATTCACCAGAATTCCAAAAGGAGTTGGGCAAGGAGGTGGGCCCAGCTAGTCCACTGAAGGTACAACTGCTAAGAAAGAATTTGACTACATTTCTGAGGCTATACACACAGCCTCAGGCTCATAGGGTGGGATCATCCATTTTTGGGAGTTAGTGAAATGTGAAAGAGGGTTTGGCAATGCCTAGTGAAGGTACTTCAAGCACTCTTCAAGTCTTTACTTAAACCATTCCACTGTAAACTAGCAGAGTACCTGGATTTCTTGTGAAAGGCAGCAGAGCAAATCCAGGCAGCAACATGGTGGCTCCTGATGATGAAGGGGCAGAGAAAATCAGAATCCTAAAATCAGAAGTTAATAGAAATCCTAGGAAGCTCTGGATTTTCAGACGGCAAGGAACTGGGGATTAAGAATAATTTACCTAAATATCTGCAGGTCAGTAAGATCTTAAATAACAGCCACTTTGTCCATGCTTAGTGATAACTCTGCTTCCTGCCATAGAGAGGTCCTAGACAAAGGACGAAGACTGACAAATTCTAGTTTTCTTATCTGTATATTTGCATCAGGAGAAACTCTCTGCTTCTCTCTTTCAGACTCACTCCCTCATTATTAGATCACAAATTCTAACAGTGTCATCTGGCTCTTAAGCTTTAACAGTATCATTTATTATCCACCTGAAAATATATTTTAAATTAGAAGAACAATCATTTTTTAAAAATTCAAACAGGAAAGAGAATTATTGGAAAAAACTGCAATTGGACTCCTCAGAGATAATCACTTTTTAAGTGGTTTTTTTTTTGACATCTTCCAGAGATAAACCAAGTTTAACTTGTGTGTGTGCGTGTGTGTGTGTGTGATGTTTCCATAGCCAAAGGTGTTTGTAATTCCAGGGCCTGCAGTTTCATTTTTCGCCCCTCATAGTTCTGTGTAAATACAGGCATTTACACATTCCTTATTATTTTTGTTTACTTTTTTGTTGTGAAATGTGCCACATATATAAAAGAATATTAAAATGTATGTGAATGAAAATTGCCCCAAACCTAATCTGGGAAAGAAGCTTTTTTTTTTTTTTTTAATTTTTTTTAATGTTTTATTTATTTCTAGGAGAGAGACAGAGACAGAGACAGCGTGAGCAGGGGAGGGTCAGAGAGAGAGGGAGTCACAGACTCTGAAACAGGCCCCAGGCTCTGAGCTGGCAGTCAGCACAGAGCCCGACGCGGGGCTCGAACCCACGAACCGCGAGATCATGACCTAAGTGAAAGTCGGACGCTTAACCGACTAAGCCACCCAGGCACCCCTGGGAAAGAAGCTTTTTGCATGAAGGTATTAACAGCATATTCCAGGAAGTAATATTTTCAACTTTCTATTTTAAAATCATTTCAAATGTTCAGAAAAGTTGCAAGAATAATACAGAGATACTTTGTATACCCATTACCCATATTAACCAACTTTTAACATTTTGTCATGTTTAGTTTTCATTTTCTATCTCTGTTCTACATATAATTATTTTTTGAAAAATTTTTACCCTGAAATGCTTTAGAGGCATTTCCTAAATCGAGGATATTCCCTTAGACATCCATGCACAGCTATCAAATTCAGGGCATTTAATGTTATTAATGTATTAACATTACATATTCAGGTATATGGTCCATATTCCAATTTTGTCACTTGTCCCTATTATGTCCTTTACAGCAGTCCCCTGCCCCCAATAGTCCAGGGTCCAGTCCAGCAGCATGTACTGTATGTGTTTGTCATGTCTTTGTATTCTTCTTCGCTCTGGAACAGTTTATAAGCCTTCCTTTGCTTTGATGATGTTAAGAATGTGGAGAACATGAGCCAGTTATTTTATAAACCTTCCTCAGCTTGGTGTTTTTTGGCTTGAGAAGCCAAGTTTAAAGTTTAGCAAGGGACATATATTTGGCACCTGAGTAATTAGAAAGAGGGGACAATAGGGAACTGGGTCACCCAAGACCAATTTCATAGAGTCTAAACTATAGTATAGGGTCTGCCCATATTTCTATCCATTACACTGCCCTCAACAACTATGCCATTTAATAACAAAGAGGAAACTAACATTTATAAAGTATCTCTTGTTAGAAACAACAATAGAGATTTTATCCCCGTTATTCTTCAGAGAATGAGGATGGAGGTAGCTAGTATTGCTTCCATCTTGTAGATGTGGGAAACTACAACTGAAGTGGCTAAATGACTCTCTTAGGTCACACAGCCAATTAATGGTGGAGCTGGTCCTCCAATCCATGTTTCCCATCTTTCTTTTCTTCCTTTATACCATGGCCTTTACACTTGATCTTAGCCAAAATGCCAAGAAATGATACAACGGGCTCTAAAATGTTTTTCTTCTGGCATAGTTATTAAGAATTGTTAATCCCCGGAATAAACACTACTCAAATTTATGAGAAATAACTGGACTGAAGCACAGTAATTTGCAGTTATGTTTGACTTATCACCACCTGATGCATGTCCTCTTTGTTGAAACTAGGTTTTCACTTGGCAGCCAGGATATGCCATCTCTTGGCTCTTGTTTCCCTGCTCTCTCTATGTAGATGGGACCCAGGACTCTCCTTGGGTCTGCTCTGATCTGCTCTCCCTTACTCCTTGTTGTTCCCATCTGGCTTCTTGGATTTATATGTCATCTGCGTGTTCATGTCTTTTACATCTCTAACTCAAGCTACTCCCTTCAACTTCCAACAAGTATATTGAAGTGTCAGATCAGTATTTCTACTTTGATAGAGGATAGGCATCTCAATTTTAGCATGTCCAAAAGTGAGCTCCTGATTCTGTCCACCTCAAATCTGCTTTTTCCATGATCTTCCTCATTTTAGGAAATGACAGTACCAATTTTCTAGTTGCTCAGTTGGAAACTTTTGAGTCTCTGTTGACTCTCTTACAACCTTCATTCAATCCATAAACAAATTCCAGTAGCCCTGCCTTCAAAGCATATCCAGGCACTCTCTACACCCGAAGACCTTCATTCCTGCCACTCTTGTTCGAGCCACCGACTCCAATTGCTGAGGTTTGCAATATTCCTCTGACCTGCTTCCCTGCTTCTGCCTTAGCTTGCCTTCTCCCCATCCATACCACAGTAGCCAAAATGATCCTAAAACACAAGTCAGATTGTATTCCTTTCTGGCTGATGTGATCTTCTACTCTGTCCTGTTCCTCACAGTCTCTAGATACTCTTGCCTTACTGTTTGTAGAACATATTAAGCATATATCTGTCCTGTGCCTTTGCAGTCACTGCTCTCTTTACCTGGATTTCTTTTCCTCCAGAAATCTGTCAGGCTCACGACCTCATTTCTTTTAGGTCATCAGCTCAGACATGCCTTCCCTGGATACCTTATCCAAAATGTTCCCACCCAAACCACTCCATTCTTCTTCCTTGCTTTATTTTATTTCTAATCATTTAGCACCATTTAACACATTCTATATACTCATCTCATACTCATTTTTTGGACTGTCTCCCTTTCTGAAATGGAAGGCCAATGAAGGCAAGAGTTTTTATCTGGTTTGTTAAGTGCTGTTGTCCCAGTGTCTAAGTATGCCTGGCACATTGTAGGTGCTCAGTCAGTATTTGTTAGAGGAATGGATGGATGCCTAGATGAATTCTTTAGCTTATTCACAGATTGATTTTTTTTAAAGGATGTGTGTTTGTCAGGAGAGATCCAAATATCTGCCCATCTAAGTATCCAGCTCAAGAAAGTGTAAATTTCCCTTTTGAATAGTTTGGAAATTCTAAATAACTATTGGTGAATTATATAATTCCTGATTATAAAAGTAATATAATTATTGTAGGAAGTGTGGGAACATGCAGAAAAAGAAAATAAAATTAACTTGTAACCCAACCACCCAGAGACTGGTAACATTTTGGTAAACTTCTTTCCAGACACATTCAATTTCAGTGATATTTTATTTTCAAGTTTCCTTATCCCCATGACAAGGGGTGGAACAAACAAACTGAGGAGCTCAAAGCTGACTGTGGTTTCATGCTTCTAGCAAAATGCTGTCCTCACAGCTCACTCATAGCCACAAGCACTTCCATGGAACTTTTGGGCGCTACTATTTTCCTCTTCCAAGAAAGCACGCTATAATTTGGAAATTTAGGTTACCCAAACTTCCACTGAAGGATCTCCCTTCTAAAGTAACCTCAGAATTCCCAGAAAACTAAATATTTGGAATTTGGGAAATTCAGGTTGATTTATATTGACCAACTCATTGGACCAAAAGCCAGAAAGCCTGAAGTTCTAGTCCCACTTCTACCATTTTCAAGCTAGGGGGGATTTGGGCAAATTACATCCTCGTAAGGGTCGGTTTCTTAATTAGAAAGTGGAGATAATAGCGTCTGCCTCACAATTTACTGTGAGGATCGGACACAGCAATGGAGACATGTTTTAAAACCTGTAAAGGGTGTAAGAGATTGTGATCATAATTGAAATGTGGTAGATCTTACAGCAACAATGGCACATGCCATCACTCCTAGCAAGCCCAGGGGAGAAAGGCTAATCAGCCCTAGCAGGATTTCTAATTCTTCCTTAGTGCGTTTTCTAATCACAGGTGTGCGCTTTTCTCACCAGAACACGGACTCCTGAGAGAAACTTTTTCTCCCTAATTCATTGGTATATTTCTATAATTTATCCATGATTTTGAACATAAAGATTTTTAAGTCGATTTAAAAAATTATACATACCACAATAAATGTAGTGTTGTGAGGTCTTTTATATACCTCAATGCAGATGCAGCACAATATAGTAGAAAATGATGAAGATTAAAAGCCAGGAAAACTGTGTCCTAGTTCAGACTGTTGGTAACCGAATATGACATTGGCCAACTCGTCCTCATTTGCTGGTGGATGAGAAGATACCTATGGTCTCTCAGCTCCAAATTCTGTGAAATTCGACCATTGCAATGATAGATGCTGTCATTGGAGAAACTATTGTTTGAGAAAATGATTTGAGTAAATCATCGACTCAATCTATATTTGTCTTAAAAAACAAAGCTTCAGTTCTCTGTACTGTGGGATAACGTTTAGAATTTGTTAAATCATTAACATCTGGTTGTTTACTATTTAGAATGTAACAATACTCTTTGATGTTCCCTAATTATCATGCATGTTTTAAAATGAGTTCTGAACCACTTCTCTGCCTAATTAAACCTCATTGAAAATTTGTTGAATTTTAAAGAAACATTTGATTTGCAAAACTTAAGTCATACATACAGGAACCTTCAGTATTTCACAAAGGATCTATAAAACATTTAAAAAAACAATAAAGTAATCCTAGGAGAGGTGAACCTCTAACAAAATACAAGGAACACTTGGAAAACATTATTTTTCAAATTACTCTTTTTATTCTCACACATTCCTGATGGTAGTATTTATTTTGTTATTTTTAATGGTCAGTTATTCTCATATTTATAAGTGTTTGAAATGTTTGTAAACCCTCCTCCCCCAAATCAATTAAGTCACACTGAAAATCATGAGTAAATCACTCTGTGGTAATGTCAACTGGTTGAACTCGCCAGAAAAAGTGGTGAAATAAAAATAGAGATGTGTTTTCATACAAGAGCAGGGTTCATTCAACATTTATATCTTCCTACTAATCAAGTAATGTTTTTAGAGTTAGTTATTTGTGGATATATCCTCTGAATAATGTCTTAAAAATGGCAAGTCTGACTCATATCATTGCTGCATAAAGTGGTGAAAACAGACACCTCCCTTTTAGGAATTTCTCCTACAGATATGCTTATATAAGTGTACAAAAATAGATGCTCATTGCAACATTGCTTATACAAACAAAAGACTGGAAATAACCTCAACACATATAAATGAGGGACAAGTTAAATTAAGATCCATTCATACAAAAAGATATGATGTACACATTAAAAAGATTTATGTACAAATGGGAAATACCTCTGAAATATCTAACCAAGTGAAAAATAAATTTGTAAAACACTGTGTATAGTACATTCCCATTTGTAAACAAATCGCGTATACCTGTTTCATCCATTCTCTCAGTAAAGAATGCAAGAATGTGGTAATACTTGCCTTCATTTTTATTTTTTTTATTTTTTATTTATTTATTTTTTTAATTTTTTAAATTTATTTCTAGGAGAGAGAGAGAGAGACAGCGTGAGCAGGGGAGGGTCAGAGAGAGAGGGAGTCACAGACTGAAACAGGCTCCAGGCTCTGAGCTGGCTGTCAGCACAGAGCCCGACGCGGGGCTCGAACCCACGAACCGCGAGATCATGACCTAAGCGAAAGTCGGACACGTAACCGACTAAGCCACCCAGGCGCCCCACTTGCCTTCATTTTTAAAAGCATAAATATGGATAGCTATTTCAATAAATAGTAGTTAATTTGAAAAAAAATATTTCTCATTTCATCATATTGTCAATAGGTATTTCTAGAGCCTTAGTATACCAAATATGGTGACTTTACAATTTATAATCTAGTTTGGGAGTGACTTTTTTCCAACTGCTTGTTAGATTCTAATATGAATCCATTGTATTTAAATGCTTTTAAAAGTCTGAATTACCTTTTATTCAATGGGAATATATCACCAGTGAAAAGATTGTATTTTTAAATACCCATGTTACAGGGCGCCTGGGTGGTTCAGTCAGTATCTGACTTCAGCTCAGATCATGATCTCGTGGTTCACAGAGTTCCATCCCCACATTGGGCTCTATGCTGACAGCTCAGAGCCTGGAGCCTGCTTCAGATTCTGTGTCTCCCTCTCTCTCTGCCCCTCCCCCACTTGCACTCTATCTCTTAAAAATAAACGCTAAAAAATATTTTTTAATACCCATGTTACACTTTAGATAATAAGACAAATATTTTTAAACTAATTTAAATCTAAAAATTTTGTGGGACACCTGGGTGGCTCAGTCGGTTAAGCCTCTGACTTCAGACTTCAGCTCAGGTCATGATCTTGTGGTCCGTGGGTTCGAACCCTGCATTTTGGCTCTGTGCTGACAGCTCAGAGCCTGGAGCCTGTTTCGGATTCTGTGTCCCCCTCTCTTTCTGCCCCTCCCTAGCTCGTGCTCTGTCTCTCTCTGTCTCAAAAATAAATAAACATTAAAAAAATTTTAAAAAGATCACTTATAAATGTAAAAATTTTAATTTAATCTAAAATTTTTTAAGTTTACTTATTTTGAAAGAGCAATTGAGAGAGACAGAGAGAGAAAGAGAGAGAGTGACAGAGGGAGAGCGCACATATGAGTGAACTGGAAGGGGCAAGAATAGAGGTAGAGAGAGAATCCCAAGCCAACCACATTGTCAGCGAGGGGGCAGAGCCAGATGTGGGGCTTGAACTCAGAAACTGTGAGATCACGACCTGAACCAAAATCAAGAGTCAGATACTTAACTGACTGAGCCACTGAGGCACCCCTAAAATTTTTAAAAGCTTTAATGCAAATTGAAATTTAAGGTCATTAACTTACAAAAATTCCACAGTATCATTAACATCATCTAACATTTGCTACAAATAAATAAACTGAATATGAGAAGTGTCTGAGAAGGAGATAACATACAGAGTAATTGATTGATGTCTGGACGAGAATAAATATTTTAGCCAAGTAAAACAAAAGAGCCAAACTTAGCTGAGTTGTCAGAAAGTGTGTGAACCTTGGTTAGAGTGATACTTGTTTCTTTCTCAGGTAATATGAAATATGTATTTGCCAATATACAAATACACTCTGATCATTGCTTATCCTGGTTTATAATTTTACATATTTTTACCATTTCTGTTTCTATTGACAGCGTGTAAGTAGATATTTTTATAAATAAAAGCCTGTGGAAGATACAAATGATAATATATAAACTATCACCAAAAAAATAAATTTTTTTAATTCAGAATTTGGATGAAATTAATGTCTGTTTTACATTTCTTATACTTTATATTTATCAAGATAATTCTAGAAAGTATATTTTTATAACTTAAAATATTTAAAAAATAATCGTTCCTACTCATGTAAACATACTAATACAGATTATTTGCTTTTAGTAGAAGTCATTGTGGTTGATACCCCAACATCTGTTTTATCCTAGATCATTAGTCTATGTCAATCATGAAAATTCCATCCCTCTTGCAAGTGATCGGTTCTGAAATGGGCTTGGGACACAGTGTTAGTCAATGAGGTATAAAGGGCCCTCTGCTGGATTGCATCAGCGAGTTTCCCTTCTAATGGAGAGCTAGAGAAAATATGCTTTTTCTTCTTGGTCTTGGTATTTCATTCTGGGTATAAGTTCTAGAACTGCTTCATCCCTTGTTATCAGTGAAAAGCTGAAATCAAGAGTGAAAGGTGGAAACATTTGAGTCTTTGATGACATACCAGGCTGCTGAATCAGTCTGTCTTGACCTCTGCTGTACACCTGCTGTATTCGTATGAATTGGGTTATGCCTATCCTGCTAAATAACAAACAGTCCCCAATTCTCAGCAGCTTAGACTAATAAAACTAAATTTCTGCTTATACAATGTGTCCATCATAGGTAAACAGGGGCCTATTCTCAATTCCTTCTTCACTGAGGGATATAGGCTGACGGCGTTTCCTTTATTACAAATTCTTTTTCTGGTTCTGTGTAAGTTAATGGGTAAATAAATAGTGCACCAGCATTTAAAGGCCCCTACCTGGAAGTGCCACATGCTGCTTTTGCTCACATTTCACTCTCCAGAGCAATCAGTACAGCCATCTCTAACCTAAAGGGGGCAGGTGGAACATTTCTACCATTTGCCTGGAGAAAAGACATAGTTGACAACAGGTTAAATGGATGAAAAATCTGTATGTAAGCATATAAAGAACTAAAAAAAATAGTTAATAAATGGATCTGATACATATATTATCACAAAAGCTGCACTCTGAACATAGAAAATATTTTCAGTTGCTTTCTGAATATACACCAGACATCATAAACTACAAGGGCCCCTGGGTGGCTCAGTCGGTTAAGCATCTGACTTCGGCTCAGGTCATGATCTCATGGTTTGTGAGCTTGAGCCCATGTCAGGTTCCATGCTGACAGCCCAAAGTCTGCAGCCTGCTTCAGATTCTGTGTCTCCCTCTCTCTCTGCTTTCTCCTTTGCTCACACCCTATTTCTCTCTCTCTCTTAAAAATAAAGAAACATTAAAAAAATTTTTTTAAAGAAATCATATACTACAAACTAAGTGTGAAAAAAATTCCTCTTGCCTAACATTTTAAAAGTTCTCTTTTAGGGGCACCTGGGTGGCTTAGTCAGTTAAGCGTCTGACTTTAACTTAGGTCATGATCTCGCGGTTCGTGGGTTCGAGCCCCGCGTCGGGCTCTGTGCTGACTGCCAGCTCAGAGCCTGGAGCCTGTTTCAGTCTGTGACTCCCTCTCTCTCTGACCCTCCCCTGCTCACGCTGTCTCTCTCTCTCCTAGAAG